>NC_090445.1:662835215-663146704 GCF_031143425.1 Pleurodeles waltl | reverse complement strand
ACTGGTCAAAGGTCTTAGGGTTTAAGTTCCAGTTGGCTGGTAGGGCTACGTTTCCTATTGGACTTTGGGTTTAGGGTTTTGATTGGCTAATAGGGCTAGATCTGTGATTGGTTAATAGGGACAGATCTCTCATTGGCTCTTGGGTTTGGGGGTTACGTTTCTGATTGGTTAAGGTTAGGGTTCCATTAGCATATAGGGCTATTTAAGCTTAGGGTTCAGCACATCACAGCCCGAGCATCGAGGCTATGGGTGCAGAGGGTAAGGGGAGTTGCCTGTTAGAGCCTAGGGCTAGAAATGCTGCCCAACGTTTTCCTTTATCAGCAACTACCTTAAAAATTCCACATCCACAAACATTCAAACACATTATCAGCAAAGGCATTCCACTCATGTACCACAAACAAACCTCATACATATTTCAATGTCTCAACAACCACTACAAAACACCACAAACCACACCTATACACCGTTCTATCTCAACTACAGCACTATGGCATCTTCATTCTCACACAAAAGACGACTCTTCCCTATAGCACCAGCAAATCCACATATCACCAACACAACACAAAGCCACATTATGCATACCTTTAATGCATCCAGACACACGCTCCCTATTCATAGTAAACAAAAGCTGTATCTTCTCTCTTAACAGACCCTTTTTTCATCATGGCAAAGCCTATACTCAGCCTTCTATCACATCATACACCAACACCTTCCTCCACATTTTACCAAAATCACACACCCAAACAATCCTTACATGCCACTCCACCACTCATACTACCTCTTCCAGTGTTCAAATCTAACACACTCATATGTCTTGTCCAGTCCCTCTTATGCACCACATACTCTTCTCCAAAACACATCACCACCCTCTGTACAATTCAAATACCACTCACCAGCAGTATTATACATACAAATCCATCCCAGAAAACCACTAGATCAATATCTCCTCTCAGTACTCCACAAAAAAAAACCAGCACATCAAAAGCACACACACTTTCATAATACTTTTTGTCACAAATTAAAAACATACACCCACTCCCTCCCTTATGACTACATAAATAACACACAACCTAATCCATCTTTAATCTGAAATTTTCGGTCTTCACCAACAACAAATACACCAACACAACATCTCTTTCACCCGCCTCAGCCATTGCACAGTTTAGAGCTTTAAAATATGACCCACATGCTCCACCACTACCCCTAACCATACTCCTTCCTCCCTAAACAAAGGCAAACAAACAAAACATGCCACTCTTCATAATTTCACATCCCTATGTCTATTACACAACAAGGCTACACTACAAAAACAACACAATTCGCCATCACTGTCAACCACCATCACCCCCACCCACACATGCAGACCCAACAAAATGCCTTTTAAGCTTGTTGGACGGCAAACACGGTATAGAAAAACAACGCTTTTGCAACCCTCAGACAATTAATATAAGCACTAATAACACACCTGCTACAAGTTCAAAATATACTGCTCACTCGCCTACAAAATAGTCACTCCACCACTAAAACACAATCTCTAAACTGCCTACTAATAAATGCTTGATCACTCTCTAAAAATAAGCATTACAACCTACTCACTGACGCACAACCTGACTTATTCTTCATAACTGAATCATGGTTGGGAGATGACTTGGCTCCAGTGTTGCATGAAGCCCTTCCTCCAATTTCAACTTTCACACAAAACCGTATAGGCAAAAGAGGAGGTGGATTAACTGTTATATTCAAGCAAACAATAAATCTCAACACAACTGACAACATTTCCACACAAGGTTTTGATGCTCTCATCACCAAACACTACCCTGCACCAACTTCCTTCTGTAACTTCCTCCCCCTTTACAAACTACCACCAATGCAAAATTCCAAGATGCATTTCTAGACACAGTTTCAAATCTCATAACACCATACTCCTACCTACACATTCTTCAGGGCCTAAACATTTGGTTTGACAAACCCATATTCTCCATCCAGAAACTGGCCTTGTCACACTGAATCTACATTAGACCTACACAATCCCACACACACACACATCACTGGACACATCCTAGATGTCATTTTGCAAATCCAGAACAAGTTAACTTTCAAAGCATCACTCTAGTCACATGGTCAGACAACCATTGGGTAGCTTTCCTACATAAAACACTACAAATCAACACACCCAAGACCACCTTACATTCTTCCACCTATCAACTGTGGAACAAACTCAATTTTGAATTCCTAGAAACACATCTGACAGCCAACACAGATCTAGACACAATAAATTATGTTCAAAAACTTTGAGTGACTACAGGAAGTTTTTGTTATCCTAATACCAGAACTAATAAAGATAAAACAAAAAATCAGAAGGCTGCAATGAACCTAGCTCAAAACAAATAGCAATCAAGACAAACTTCACCTAAGCAAACTAAACAGCATATATATTTCAACAATCAAAAAAGATAAACAATAAGTACTATTCAGACAGAATTCAAAATGCTAAATATGCAAATTAAGAATTTTATAAAATTCTCACTGAATTTGGTAATCTAAATGCACAGAAGGAACTCATCCCATTACTCAAGAATTCAAAGACAAACTGTCACCAGCACCAACCTGTTTCCAAACCCCCTCCCCCAAGAGTAAGCAAACACAGCCTCTGCATTCCTTCAAACAAATATCACAAAGTGAATTTATGGATCTGATCAACCCAAGCAGGCTTTCTGGCTGCCCTTCTGACCCTTGTCCACCACACACTTCAACAACATTCCTTTATCTACCTCTGCTGCCACAGCTGTAAGTCATCAATAACTTTCACTGCAGGAATCTTTCTAAAAGACCTAAAAAAGGCATACATGCGAGACAGTATAACATGATCTCTTGCTATATCTCCCCACAGCTACTGCAGCATACCCTTAAGGCACTGTGGGCTCTGATGCTGACCCTCCCTCAGGGCACTACAGTGATGGGGGTTGACTTTAATGCGGTCCCAGACCCTGTACCTGACACCTCTACTGCCCCTCGTCCCGGCCGGAGGACTGGATCGATATTTCTGTTGTTATGGGCAAACTCTCTGGGACTATGCGATGTATAGTGCTCTTGGAACCCTCAACAGGGGGCATTTACTCATCAATCTGCTGCTCATCATATGGATGCTACAACTGACTTGATATGATTCCCAGCAACAGACCTTTTGCCACTGAGGTCAGTCCAGATTTTCTCCCGCAATATCTCCGACCATGCCCCCCTCCTTCTCCGTTTGGGCACTCCTCCACATATCTTCCACCCAATAGGGCGATTTAGTGCCTGGCACTTGAAGGATCCCGGTTGTGTAGAGTTCATAGAACAGGATCTCCAAAATTATTTCCGGGAGAACACTGAGACAGCTCTCCCGAACCTTTGCCTCCTTATACAGGGATCTCTATAGGCAGGGTTCGCGACCCTTAATGTATTGGGCAATCCCCAGTTTTAGGGACATCCTGATGCCCTCCATCCGACCATTCTGGCTGGGAAGCTGGACCAGCCCCTGACACCAGAGGAGGTCGATGATGTCATCTCAGACCTTCAGTCGGGAAAGACCTCCTGCTCGGATGGGTATCCTAATGAATGCTATAAACTATTTTGGTCGCACTTGGTGCCTCACTTGTTGAATAGTTAAACCGAGGTAATCCAGTGCGGCTCTTTTCCTCTTTTATGACAACCCCATGGCTCAGGTGCGGGTCAACAGGATACTGTCGGACCTATTTCCGATCAGACGAGGGACGCGCCAGGACTGCCCCCTCTCCCACCTACTGTTTTCCTTGGGTAGTAAACCGCTAGCCTGTCTTTTGCATTGCGATGCGCAGATGAGGGGCTGAAGATGGGGGATTGGCCCTGCCGACTGAGTGCGATTGTACACGGATGATGTCCTTCTATTCCTAGGGGAGCCTGACTACTCTGGACCCCGCTGTCTCGAGCTCCTTGCCCAGTATGGTGAGGCCTCTGGTCTCTACTCAACCCCAAAAATAAATACTGGTGGAGGTGAGAGAGGATGTAATGGGCCACATTTGGTGCCCAGACAGCCCTGTAAGGCAAAATGCTTTTAAGTACCTGGAAATGTATCTCTCCCTCCCTCCCCAGATCTGGCCTGGCAGCTTAATTTTCAACCCTTGTCTCAGGCTCTGAACCAAGACCTGAGCCGATGGAGCAGCCTGCCGCTAAACCTTGGGTCGCAATTCACTCTTTAAAGTGATTTGTCTCCCTCACCACTTGTACGTGCTGGCAAACTTCCCATGTACTATACCTCACAAATGGTTCCTGTCCCTGACCTCCAAACTTACCACATTAATATGGGCTGGAGGACGCCACAGAGTGGTGTTCTGTTCGGCACGGAAATCTCCCTATGAAGGAGGACTGGGACTGGCAGATATTTATGCATATTATCTAGCCGCCCAGTTGGTTCCTATCAAAGATTGGTGCACTGGTGGATGGCACAACCTGCCTACCGGCTGGAGCTCTATCTATTGGTGTTTGATGGACTGTTGCATCTATTATACGAAAACATGCTCTCACAGGCGTCTCCCACATGCACAAAGACAGCAGTACAATGCTGTGTCTGATTTGGTGAGATCCATGACTTATAAAACGGACTCCCTTGCAGCAGGGCACATGGCTGAGGCAGCTGACTGCGCTGGTGGGATTCAAGTGATGGGATCACCTATCTGGGGGACTTTTACAACAGAGACCATCTGCTGTCCTTGCAGAGCCTGAAGGACCATTACGCCTTTGCTAATGCACAGTTTTTCCATTTCCTACAACTACGCCATGTTCTCCATTGCCACCTGACCCATGACTCACGCATTCCAGACTATAGTCCTCTTGAGACCAAACTACTCATGGGCCGATTGAGTAAGGGAGTGATTATTCAAATTGACTGCTCTCTGCTTACTAGCGCCCCAGATGGACTAGAGGCTCTGCGACAAAAATGGACGTTCTGGGTGGGAGGCCTAGATGATGACTGGTGGGAATCATACCTTGCACCCAGGGAGCTGGTGATATCGGCACTCTTGCAGTTGGTACAGATCAATTACTTTCACATGACATATCTGTCCTCCTCATGATTACAGCGCATGCTCACAAACAGTCCCCCGGTTGTGAGAGATGTGAGCACCCATGAGCGAACCTTATGCATATGGCATGGGAATGCCTGGTGTTGCACCCCTTCTGGGGGGCAGTGGAACGGAATATTCCATGGGTCCTGGAGCACCCTATCAAACTGAACCCCAAGGTGGCGCTACTGGGGCTCCTGGAGGAACTGGAAGGACTGAGAGCAGACGGAACCATCGTGAGAATGGCGTGCCTAGTTGCCAAAAGTGATATTGCTCAATTGTGGAAAACTCCTACGGCACCTGTTACATCAAATGGTGAGCTGGGGTTGACTGGTGTACCCAAGAAAAGCCAATTTACAAGTTGAGGGTCTGCCCTCAGAAACATGACAAAATCTGGGGAAAGTAGCGGGCATATCATGATTTGTTACTATAAGTGGAGTGGTTTCACTGAATGTGGGGTAGTATGCTGTTATCATCCAATGTATTTACCTGTTATCCCTGATATGACAGGCAAGTGCTCGCTGTTACTGTTTTGCCAAATAAACAAAAATAAAATTGGTTACTAAAAAAAAACATATATACACCCATTGTTAAACAAAACAAACCTGGACCCGTGTGACCCAAACACCTACAGATTAATTACAAATGGACCTTTCCTGGCAAACTGATATAATGAACAGCATTCACCCAAATGTCACAATTCATTGAAGATAACTCCATACTTTCTGTCTACCAAAGTGGATTCTGCCCAGGAAGAGGCACAGAATCTGCCCTCATTCCCATCTCTGATGACCTTAAAAAAACAGTAGATCACAATGGAATTACTGCAATACTGCACTTGGACCTCTCCGCTGCCTTTGACACAGTTAAACATGACACCTAATACAAAACCTCTACGAAGCGGGCATAGAGGGGACTGCTCTTGACTGGATCACATCCTACCTTCAAAGCAGAATAAATGTAATCCACACTTCCCCCTTTCTCATCCAAATTGTACTTCACAAAAGCAGGGGTCCCTTAAGGCTCAATCATCTCACCCATGCTTTTCAACATCTACATTAATGGCCATGATCAATGAAATTCAGCTCACATGCTACAACTATGCAGATGACACACTAGTTCTCCTTAAACTGGAATGCCCCAAAGACATTGGAAACTCATAAATCTTCAGCTGCCTCAAAGCCATTGATCAGAGGATGACATGGAGCCATCTCAAACTGAATAAGTGAATGCTTCCAAAATGGGAATACTTACTTGTAGTGATTGAAAAAAAAAAAAAATTATATATATATATATATATATAAATAAATAAATAAATAATACATTATGACCCACTCTGCTCCTGGCCTGACAATCTGGGACAACCTTTTTCCACCTCCGAAAGCTCCTAAGGTATCTTAGGAAGTAGGAAACGTTGTATTACCATGGACTCCAAGTTAACAATGAATGCCCAAGTGGACAAATTATCAAGAACAAGCTTCATAACCATGGACACTCTGTGACGCATCTTCCCCACATAGGATTTCCACACAAGGTCCAGGCTACTACCTCTCATGTACTGTCTAAACTGGATTACGCCAATGGTGTCTAACATGGATCATCTCTATCTACAATGAAAAGACTACAATTAATTCAAACTACTACTACATGTAAAGCCACAAGCCCATATCTCCCCTGCCTTGATGGCCCTACATTGGTTACCAGTTGCCAGAAGATCCACATTCAAGCTGCCTTGTATCACCCATAAAGCAATACATGGAACAGGATCACTTTTCATCAGGAATAAAATCACCAAATACATTCAACAAAGAAAACTCTGCTCAAGATTGCCACCTCACCTCAAAACCCCACCATACAAGAAAATGACAATAGGTGGCACATCTTTCTCTGTTGAAGAAGCCAAACTATGGAATTCATTACCCCCAAATATAAGATCCATGGATTAACTATCTTATCTTCAGAAGACTACTCAAGAGTTGGCCCTTTCCTTCATAGCCACCATACTGAAACAGCAATGTACTGCATATCACCTGTGTATGTAAACATTAAAAATTCAATTATATATATATGTATATATAGCTAGATATGTGTATTTCTTTGTACAAATGTGTAATACCCATGTTTTTTTTCTTAAAATATATACATGGCCTGCTTAACAAATGTATTTAATATTTACAGTTAAATATGTGTATATATGTGTGTGTGTGTGTGTGTGTGTGTGTGTGTGTGTGTGTGTGTATATATATATATATATATTTTTTTTTTTTAGATGCTTCAAAATGGTGAGACCCGTTCGCCAAGCAGCTGTACCGTATCCAAATGTACCATCAGCAAATATGACGAAGAAAGATAAATTCTTCCATACGGCGGTCATCTTTAAAGGAGCACATTGTTCGATCCTCATCCATTGCATACAATCGTAGTGTTCTATCTTGTCATCTATGGTATAGAGTACAATAGTGATGCAGATATGCATGTCAATCTGACTGAATTCTCAATCTAAAACCCAAGGATAGTAGCAGTTAAACATACTTTAAAACAAATATTGTTCTCTTAGATAGAATGAAGGCTTAAAAGATTAGTTCACATAATTAAGAACCCTCATGTTAATTCTTATAATGCTACCCTTCAATGATCGTCACAAACACCTAATTGGTCAATCATGGTTAAGAGATCTCAATACATTAACATTAATATTAATGTACAGAATTGTACACGTCGATATCATGACTTTAATTCATAAGATATGTCATCTCTTACTTATTAGCAACAGAGGAAGACCTGCCAATGATTTCTGAAATAACTCATGGGCATATCCCTAAAGTGTCTAGTGCAAAAAAGCGCTAACCATCAATGAATAATAAAAACAATTATTGAATAAAGTGTGTATAAGAAGCAAAAATAAATAAATTTAAAATTCAAGATAGTTATATAGCAGCACCAATGTGATCATGGCAAAGACATCGATACAATCATGCGTCAACAAATGATATCAATAATAAACAGCAAAAACATTCCAGGAATAATAATCTTATATCTTATCATAGATGGACATACAATTCCGCGTCAAGATTGTGTCCCCACAGATTTTCTAAACCAAGTAATAAGATCATCTTAGATTCCATTTGCCTTAGTTCAGATAATCTATTACCTGCTCTCGGAACCAATTTAATGGATTTGATCCCATAAAAACATAACGTATTACAGTCACCTCCATGTACCTCCCAAAAATGTTTGGCCAATAGATAGGTTCTGTTGTGGTTCTTAATGGCTCTAAAATGTTGTAGAAATCTGATTTTGAGTTTGTGAATGGTGCTGCCAACATATTTTTTTTGGCAGCCACATTCAATCACATATATGACATATTGGGTATCAAAAGTGATCCGTTCTTTAATATCACATTTCCTTTCATCGAATGTTTGATACTCCTGTGTGTTACGTGCATATTTGTAGGCCTTACAATGGTCACACTTCTAGAATCCTACACTTTTCTTGGTCAACCATGACCTATTATCATTAGTTGTGAATAGACTTCTTGTCAGATAGTCTCCCAATGAATTGGTCTTACCGTATGTGATCTGAGGATGTTGGCCAATACTGTGCTTAATGTGTGGATCCTTTTGTAAAATGTGCCAATTACGTTGTAAAATATTTTTCAAAGTCATATGTTGCTGGTTAAATTCTAGAAACAGTCTCGGCGGAGACCGATTGGAATCTGGATTGTCCAACATAGGTTGATTTTTAAAAAAGCAATTCATCTCTATTTTTGCTTCTGACCAGTTATAAGCATCAACAAGAATATTATGGGGATAACCCCTGTTCAAAAATCTTTGGGTCATATCTTCCATAGCTAGCCCAAAACCAATATCATCCGAACATATCCTGCGAGCACGCAGGAATTGACTATAAGGTATGCTCCATTTTACAGCTTTCAGGTGGCCACTGTATCCATGCAGTATAGAATTGCAGGCCGTTGGTTTGCGGTACACAGTGGTTTCCAATTTGTAATTTTTAATGAGAAGTTGGACATCCAAGAATTCAATGGACTCTCTACTCCAGACTGTCTCAAGACAGATGTTCAACTTATTGTTATTGAGCACCTGAATGTATTCATGTAGAAATTCTTCCTGACCATCCCATATTAGAAACAAATCATCAATATAGCGTACCCACAGTACTATCTTGTTCATGAAAACGTCATGTGCATCTGACCAAGCTATTTCTTTCTCCCACCATCCCATATAGAGATTCGCATATGTGGGAGCAAAAGATGCGCCCATGGCTGTGCCCTGTTTCTGAAGATAATACTCATTATTGAATAAGAAGACATTATGTGTCAAACAGAATGATTACATGGACATTGGCATTTCACTATGTTGTAAAAATTCTATGGGACATGTTTTCAGAAAGTATCTACAAGCTTCCATGCCATATTCGTGCTTTATCAATGTATACGGAGAAGCAACATCCATTGTGACCATCAAATAACTTTTCTGCCAGGGAATGTTATGTATTTGAGATAGAAAATCAATGGTGTCACACAAATATGATGGTAATTCAGTTACATATGGACATAGGAAAAGATCCAGATATCTCAAAGTGTTCTCTAGGAGAGACCGGTTCATGCTCACAATGGGTCTCCCTGGAGGGCTTTGTGCATTTTTATGAATTTTAGGCAGAAAATAAATACATGGAGTTTTGGGAAAGTCAACTTTCAAGTATAGATACTAATTGTGGTCGATCAGTTCTTCCGCATGCCAGCCTTCTAGAGATTGATTCATGGTACGTTTTTTTGATATTGTCCAATAGGATTAGTGTGTAGCTTCTCATAGTGACTCTCATTGGTTAGTTGGCACTGCGCCTCATGTATATAATACTCCATATTCATAATGACAATGTTACCTCCCTTGTCAGATGGTGTAATAATCCCTCCAATCTCTAGAGGTGAAATTTCTTGAAATGTTGCTTTTTGATCTCACATTATTAGTTTTACAATTTGTCCGAAATTTATCTATATCACCAACTACAAGCTCATGGAATACATCAATCAAATTTCCACTGGGTAGTTGGGGATTAAATGTGCTTGAAGGTCTCAACATACTATTTCCAGTCAGATTTGTGGTAAAACCCATATATGTATGTATATTCTACTCTTAACATGTTCATAGGTCATTGCATAGTTTCTATATAAATTGTTTGATTAAATGCTTATGTATGAGTCTCTGTTTTGTTTATCACAATAGGTACATATTATGTTAACTATCTACAAGAATTTCTCTATTGAAATGTTGAGGAAAAGATACAAAAATGTTATATAAAGTACACAAATACATTATCTTCAAATACTGCAACACTTGAAAGTCTTTGTTTATATGGTACAACTATAAATCTCAATATTTTATCTTCCTTACACATATATTCCCTTTCTATGTAATCGTGTATATATTTATTACTTTAGTCCTACTGTACAAGAGAAAAGGTAACAAAAAAAAATGCTCTCCAATGCACTACTCTCTTACCCTTTACCTCTATCCTCTATCTCCACTCTGACTCATCCCAAACCTCATTCTCCTACTATTATCTCCAAAATAGCCCTTCCTAGACTCTTCACTCCTCTATCCCTTCTGACTCATCTCAAACCTCAGTTTACTTCTATGATCTGCCAAACAACCCTTTTAAATTCCCCTTCATGTATCTCTCCTTTGACTCATCCCAAACCTAATTTTACTAGTATGATCTCCCTAATCCCTTTCTACAGATTCTTCCCTCCTCCATCTCTCCGTCACTCATCCCAGACCTCATCTTACTACTATGATCTCCCAATCAACCCTTTCTGGATTCTTCCCTCTTCTATCCCTCCATTATTCTATTCAATCCAACTAACAGACTCACATGTCTACCACTCAAATTAACTCCTATTTCCCTATACTAATCCTATACTCATATTTCCCTATGCTAATACACCACTAATCCTTTTGGGTTCCAGAGTAGTGTGCTATTCGCCGGAAAGCACTTTGCTGGCTTGTCACGGATAGTAGGCGCTATATAAATACAATTACAATTTGCAATGGAGTTTATGTAAAAGCTCTTTGTACTGCTCCATAATGGGTGTCTTACTGAAGAAGTAAGTTGATTAACTTGGTTTGTTACTGCTGCTATTGCCGTTGTATGAGCCATTGAGGCCTTGCACAAGCTGTTTGAATTCCAGTGTTCCAGCTGCCATCACGAGCTCTAGCTACTAAGCGAGCTCTGGAACCTGTGAGGAGGTGTTGCTCCGAATGTGCATTACGTACAGTGTGACCTTACACAGGCACCATCTTGGATTAGGATACGTGGTGTGCTCACAGTATGTTTATTGTAGAGGCACTCATCGAAGCGAGCAGCTGCAACTTTGGTTCGGGAAAGGTGGAATACTCCTCTTTACTGAAGTGGCATTCACAGAAGCAAGCGGCGGTATAGTAAATGAACTTATGTGGGACCATTTATATTATGAAGAATATTCTAATGCTTTGAGGCAAGTGACTGTTGCTGGAATAATAAAGATTGAGTAAATGAAATTGGCATTTCAATTTCAGGGCACAGAGGGTTCCAATACAGTATAACTCTGAGGATGATCTACATTTTACCTAGCTGTGTATCATTTAAGGTGAAGTAGGGACAGTGAACTAGTCCTGTGGGTGAAGAAGGAGCACTGAACAATTCCATGATGAATACACAGAATTTTAGTATTTCTCCACCACAAGTATTTTGGTCCTCTGGGGCGGAACCTTTGTTAAACAGTATGGGGTGGAAAAAACATTTATTTAATTACATTGCTGCTGTGAATGAGGCTGGGAAGATGACGCAGATCAGAAGAGGATTTTATTACTTTCTTTGGGTCCCAATTGGTTAAAAGTGTATAATCAAATACCTAAGGCACAAGTTGTGGGTGATATTATTGTTTTTAGTGCTGCGGTAGGTGATATTGATACCTATTTTGCCCCCAAAGTGTGGATTGGTATAACAAGGTTCACGTTTTTCCAGCAAAAACAGAGTGAAGCTGAAACAGTGCATGAGTTTGTTGTGAATTTCAATAAGTTATCTCTTGATTACTAGTTTGGCACATTGCATGACAACATGATTAGGGACCAAGTAATCATGCATACCAGTAATCCTGCAATACAAGAATGGTTGTGGGTGCTACATCATAAAGGCATATAAACATGTTTGTTCTGCTGATAAAGAAAAATGTATTTTTCCTCATGCGTTACAATGTTTTTCTTTGTTGTTTTTTTTTCATATGTATTTGTTTAGTTGCATTGTTGATTTTGTTGTCTTTATATAATGAAGAGTTGTGTGCTTAAGAGAAACTGGGGGTGGGAGAGTTTTCTGGAACATCAAGTGAATAGAATACTAAGGAGTAGGAATTCAGCTGAAGGTGGTTTGCTGTGGAACTGGAAGGACCTTGGTGTGTACCTGCTGTGACCTGTATGCTGGGTATGTATACAATAAATACCTTTGAAGTCACCTCAGAATGAAGTGGACCATTACTGCAAAACCTGACCATCCAAGTGTGCACTGGCATCCTTTATACCCCCATTCATAATCAAAGTTCTCGCCCATGCACAAACATCTTACTTTATGATAGGCATGCACAGTATTTGACTAGCAATGCTGTTGAGTGATTACCAAGTTGGTGCGAGAGATGTAGAACCACCAATCATGATTGTGCATTCTTATATTTCCTGAAGCATTGTGGTGGAGGGTTTCAATTGTGATATTACTGCCTCCGGTAATAGTTACTGCTTCCAGAAGCTGCACTGCATGCAGCAGAGCTTTAAAAATAGTTAATGGGCTTGAAATGTTGGATTATAATTACTTGTTAAAATTGTTATGTTTGTGCAGGCTGGTGTGCCTTCGGGCATTCCATGTTGTGACAGTAGGATGCTGTCTGAGCCTGGAGCACCTGCTGGAGACACTGATGCTGATCAAAATAGGAACTGGAACTTTTCTTCATCATTTAGGACTGCTGCTGCCTTGTGTGTTATTCACAACACAACATAAATTGGTGCGAAGGAAGCAGCAGTCACCACCTGCCTACGTGTATGTAAAAACCCACAAAAAGTCATGTGAGTAGATACACTACAAGCTCCTCGTATGCATTATGATATTGATAACTCAGATTTTAGAAATAAACTTACACTGTCTATTGATATGCTGTCTGCTCCTGATACATCAAATGGCACAGCTCCTTGTACTGGCTGTGATCCTGCGTGTGAAGTGAAAATTGGTGAAGTGGTTACAGTGGACTCAGGATCACCCATTACGATTGTGTCAGATGATTTATATCATTTGAGTTGGGGAATGTTAAATTGTTGCCTCCTGATATTAAGACAAGTGTGTTTGGGGGGGTCAAGAAATTGATATATTGCGTTATTTTGAGGAACAAGTCAATTATCAGCACAAAACCATATGTACAAGGGGATATGTACCTAAAAGGTTACAATATACTAGGCTGAAGAGACCAAATTTGGGATGGTGCTCAGTCTGGTAACTGATCACCCTGTTACCTTTTTGGAGAAGGCTGAAGTGAAATTTGGTTCACTACCTGAAAGCATAATTTTCCACCTAGTATCAGAGAAAGGCTTAAGGAGCATTTGCACAGTCTTTATGTTGAGGGGGTTATTGGACTCGTAGACCAGTGATTCCCAACCTTTTGACTTCTGTGGACCCCCTCTTTATCATTACTGGTACTCTGGGACCCCCCCACTGAAACATTATTGGAATCTGGGGTCCCCCCCCCCCCCCCCCCCCAATGAGTCATTAGTAAAAGCTGGGGACCTAACCTGTTAATATTATTTGATTTTCTAAGCAATCGCGGACCCCCATGGGTGCCAGGACCACAGGTTGGGAACTACTGCGGTAAACTCATCCCAGTGCGTGTTACTTAAATGTGTAGCACTGAAATGTTACTTGCCCAACACCAGTCACATGATTATTTTAAAATAACACATACTTGCATTGTCTAGCAGTGCACATAATTTATTAATGTGAAGCAAGAAAAACAATGAACTGCTTTTACACATAAATAAGATTGGTTACATTACTGAAGTCAGGATCTAGCGACTTTCATTAAACCTATGGGGGGGTTTCAAGTTTGTTTGAATGCTGTTAGTTAGTACCTACAACCTCTGTGTTTCAAAGAGCTATTTTTTTATGTTAAATGACCTCCAGTGCGTGCAATATTACCAGGACGATGTTTTCACTTATGGTGAGACCTAGGTAGAGCAAAATGCATGGGTTAATGATGTCTCCGCAGGTGTGAGGAACAAGGTCGTAAACTGAGAAGGGGTAAGTGCCAGTTTGATAGAACTGAAATAAACTATATAGGCTACAGCAATTTGTTTGATTGTGTAAAATCCACGGACATGTTAGTGAGCGCCATAAAGACGATTTACTCTTTTATGAATCAGGATGAACTGTTGCCCTTTATGGACATGCTTGAATTCTATAGCAGATTCGTTCAGTGTTTATCAGAGAAAACTGTTAGTATGAGGAATCTTCTAAGGAAAGAATTAAAGTTTGGGAGGGATGTTTTTTGTTAGTTGGAGTTTGTGCTGGTTAAGAAAGATTTGAAGGAGGCACCCAATTTAGAAGCTTTCATTCCTTGTAGAAAGATGGTGGTTGTGAAAAATGCCAGCTGGAAAGAGCTAGATTCTGTTTCTATTGAGGGATGACTGTAAGCCCCTTTGGAAGATGTTAACGAAAAAGTGTCTTGATACAGTCTCTTACAGGATTAGAAAATGGGTTACCTCTTTAGAAAAGTATGTCTTTGAAGTGGAGAATGTTCCGGGTAAAACTAATTGTGCCGCAGATTTTGTCCCACCTTGTTTTAGGTGAAGATGATGGGGTAGTGCTAAGGAATACTAGCTTTAGGTGAGTGTGTGTATGGGGACTTAAATTGTAGTCACAGAGGAAAGATGGAGAGATGAGAAAGATTAGCTAAATCAAGTTTGTGTTTTGTTGAATTCTGGTTTGCCGAAAAGGTACATTCTGAAGAAGGTTGGGCCTTTCTGGTAGGTAAAAGACAAACTTGTGTTAGAGCCTGGGTTGTTGGTCAAAGGCACGCAGGGAATTCCACAGAATACTTTAAGATCCAGTCTTATTAAATTAACTCATGTAGGGCACTTTGGTGTCATCAAACCTAAGGAAAGACTGCATATTGACTTTTGGTGGAGACAGTCATCCGAGTTTGAAGCAGCTGTTCCTTGAGTGCCACATTTTTGAAGCAGTGAGTTCCTCCCATGCATAGTGCCCAGTCACCAGGTCAGCCATTGAATGAAATTGCTTTAGAAATTATGGGTCAATTGAAAGGAAAAAGAATGGGCCGTACATTTTGGTCATTGCTGTTATTTTCCCAGTAGCCCGAGTCTGCTTATTGAGGTGAGATTACCTCGAACATAGTTATCAAGTTCATTAAAGAGGTTTTTGAACCTGAGGGCCTTTCCAAATGTACTTTTGCTGATAGTGGTACACAGCTGTGTTTACTGCAAGTGGAAGCCCTCCTGATGGCAAATGGTATCAAACACAAACTGCTAATTATACCATCTACAAACAAACTGTTGTGGTACAGTTCAGTAGGATAGTATTAAGCTGGTTGGAGTGCATGGGGTTTGTTAGAAAGAAGAGGTTGAAGACCTAATCCTGAATTACTGGATTGCTCTGCAATCCACGGATGGAAGATGTCCTTTCGAGTTGTTCTAATGATGCAGCTTCTGAGTCGATGTTTCGGAATAAGGGAGGGTTATATGTGTCTGTAGATAGTGAGTGGAGGGTGGAAAAGACTCATGGAAAGAGGGGAGGAAAGATTATTATGACCAGCATGGTGTACAGGTCTATAAGGTGAAGGTGGGTGATTGGGTATGTGTTAGTGTCCCTGTTAGAGATGTTACGTGGTTCTAGTATTGCGGTTTTAATTACTGCATGATGTTTTAATCACTTGTCACAGATTATGGCTTATTGTACTTACTTTATCTTTCTTCGAATGCTCCTCACGTTCTAGAACATAATGGCGGTGTTTGGTACCCATAGTTCAGCGATTCATCTGCTGTTGGGACTGGCCAGCTGCTTTCAGTTGTAGGCAACTTATTTACAGAATAAATTCAAACCTATAACTTCACTCTGGAGCGTCTCACCTACTAAATATTGATGACTAGCAATTTGTAGCATGGTACTTCTGCCAACCGACTCGGCTCTTTGGCAATTTTGGCAAGTGTTGAAGTCCTGGAAGTTACTAGTCAACAGCTACCCTTAGTAGAAAGGATCAGCAGAGCATATTTGCATGTCACTTAGTTGTGCTCCATCGACAGTGGTTTCAATCAATTCAGGCCAATTTGTCGAGGTGATTGGCAGCGCGAGTGCTCTTGCACTGCAAGCGCCTTCATCGTGAGCTCTCCCTCACTGTGAGCTTTGAATCTACTATGCAATTGTAGTGTATGCAGGGATGCAACATTTCAGTGGCCCACGATGAGCTTTGAATCTGCTATGCGCTTGTGGCATGCACAGTGATGCAACACTTCAGTAGCCATTTTACATTGGGCCACAGTCGTTGTAAAGATATGCGCAATTACTCAATATGCTGGCAGTCGTTTTACCTTGGCAAATTTGAATTGTTGAGGCATTTCTTTCAACTGCACATGTTGCCTTGCTGCCAACAATGAAACCAGAATGGGACCACAGGTAACTGGTATAGGACCTAGTTTTTCTTTACAAATTTCAAATTACATACAGGTATTGCTTTCTTCTAAATTTACCTCTTGGTATTAGACATCTATCTAGGAATCTGTGTGTAGTTACTAAGAAATATAGCAAAAATTGTGAATTTACAACAAGGAACTCTAACACCTCTTTTTCTTTTACATGTTGGCAAGTCTCAAATCAAATGGTCACAAAGGAAGAGACTTTTTGAGAATGCGTAGCCATAGATTCTACAGAATTTAGTCCTGTACAATAAATTCACATTATTATTTGGCAGTCTTGAGAAGGATGTTCAGCAGGTTTTTGATAATCTACCTGTGGTAACTGCCCCACAAGGATAGTCTGGTGATGTGAGCTAGATTGTTTTCTAAGGAGCTATTGCAAGGTTACATAAACAGTGCACGGATTAAGCAAGCATCATGTTGGAGAGAAACACATTTTTCAAACCCAAACAGCATGCCGAGGAGAGCGTCGGAGAAGATATGTCAGCACTGAGAATGTTGGTTGCAACTTGAATTTGGTATGAACCTGGATACTTATATTTGTGGCCAACTTGGTTTGAACTGCCATTCAAGGAAAATACAGGAGAGATTATTAAGTTTCAGAAGTCCAACACTTTAGGAGTTCTTTGATGTAGCTGAAGAGATTGAAAGATCCATAGTTTCTTCAAAAGTTTTAAATGCAGAAGGCCCAGTTGATACTGTTTCTGCTACTGGTTGTGAACAGTACACAGATTCTGAATGCTTAGTTAATACATGTGGGACGAGTTGGAAAAATTCTACTAAGAAATCAACTTATGTTAGCCAGAGATGTGGGTCTCAAACATCTTAGCAACCATCATGGATGTCTATCTATTGGAAAATGTTGTATGCTATGTAAAATGACCAATCATTTTCAGATTGTGTGTAAAACTAATACGAATCCTGTAAAAATAAGCAGTATAGACGTAACAGATGATATATCTACAGAAAAACTCAGCAACGTTGTTTGGACAATTGAATGAGAGTCTATCAAAAGTGTTGCTTTTGTAAAGGGCCCATTGCATGAAGCAGTGATTGACAATGTTTCTTTACAGTTCTTCAATTACTATTCTGAGTGATACTACCTTTTACAAGAATTGAAGGACAAGGTGACAATATTACCAACAGATGTTAATCCGAAAACCTTTTGGCAAGAAAGATATTGATATTATGGGGGTACTTTGTGTCGGAGTTAGAATGTTTGGGTAGAGAGACAGCCACCAACCTTTATGTTACAGTTAAGGGGAAGGATATTATTGGGTGGCAGGATATAGGTGAAATTAAGATTATACCTCATACTAGGATCTGAGAATCAAGTGGTTGTCGGTGACATGCCTATATAGCATATGTTGGAGGTACAATTGAAAGTATATTAAACTTGGGGACATTTTACAACAGCAGGTGGTGGGAAGGGCTTCGAAGATCTTATTAGATTTAAAGCCAAGGTGAAACTACTAATGGTTTACAAAGTGCTCCCTGTTCCATTTAGTATGAGAGATGACATTAAGAAAGTTCATAAGAATTTGTGTTCTGAAGGAACTATCAAACCACGTGATTCATCACAGTGGGTTTCAGCTGTGGTGGTAGCACAGAAAGAGTCTGGCAAGATTAGGTTATACAGGAACATACTTGTTGATTGCCATGCCCTTCCCAGGATGCATGATTTAATAGCCAATTTGGGGGAGCACATTTTTTTTTCGATTATGGACTTATGCTTGGCATACCATCAGTTTGCCCTCACATCTAAATTGCAGGGACTTAACACTTTTGTGATACTATTTAGGGTTTATAAGTATCTCAGGTTACCATTCAGGCTTGTATTGGCAGCAAGCGTATTTAAAATATGACTGGATAATTTGTTTGGAGAGCAAAAATTGATGCAGGCTTATAAAGATACAATTTAATTCTTGCAGAAAGCATGGAGGCACATAACCAAATTTAAAGAAAGGTATTGAGTATTCCTCCACAAACAGGTATAACCATTAGAAATGACAAATATAAGTTTGATACTCAAGATTTGGAATATTTAGTACACACAATTTCCTCATTAGGTATACAACCCAAATTTTGCTTATTCAATGCTATCGAAGATGCCAACCAACCCAAAGATAGAGCTGCTTTTAGGATCACTAATTCCCACACCCAACCATATACCATATGTTCTGCAACTTATCACTTTATAAATCATGGTAACGCTCCTCAACCTCACACACCTTAGGTTAGGTATTTGCGCTAAGTTTGGTATCACTGTTGCCTATACCAAACCTTTAAATTATCTTTGTGTTTGCAATGTTCCATGTGCTTGTAATTATCCCTAGGTTTGACTAAAAGGCCTCATGTTTTTGTTCCACAGGTTTGTACAAATCTTGCTTCAATGATGACCTTTTTCCTGTTATTGTAATTATTCAAATGCTTGATAATTATCCATGTGCCTGCTGAAAAGGAATTTCAAGTCAGGCACTTTCCAGAGTGATTCATGTGCCACCAATACTGAGACTTTCTAGTTGGCTACTTTTCCAGAGAGATTCACATGCCCTTCTAGGAAACACTATCTACCTATAAATACTTGGTCAAACCCCAGTCAGGTGCTTGGCTTTATTTCCTGAAAAAGAACCCTTATCCTCCCTCCCACTCTTCTGGATCATCGCACCCTCTTCATCTTGGTCCAAGCTTCTTAGCCTGACTTGATGACATCTGCGCCCCGCAGTCATCTCTGAGCAGTTTATCGGACTTCTCTAACTCTGCATGCCAGAAAAGGCCTACTTCTGAGGGACGGTGGGGAATCCTCCTCGCAGCTGTAGCCATTCAGGAATTGGCCCGCTTGTCATTCTGACATGTGAAGGCGTAACCTGCAATGAAAGGAAGGCACAGCAAACGAAGAGAAAACAAGGTAAGTGCACTATTCTTTGTTTCTTGTCCGCAAAAATTCTACAAAAAATGAAAACTTCATGGCTTATGAATAATCCCGGCTGACTCCCATGCTATCTGCTGGAAGTTCAAGATATAATTTGCGATATTTTAAAGAGAAAAAGAGAATTCAAAAATTTGAAAAGGAACAGCAGCCACATAACAAGAGCATATGACGTAATATGCTGCCAGGGAAAGAACTATGAACTGTTATCCGAAACTCACAAAAGGAATGGGAATTACTATCCCACAAGAACTACTAAAGGAGTGCATATTTTCTGTGTTCTTGTAAACATCTCTGAGTGTATGCACTTCCATTGCTTAAATGTTATTTGAAGTATCTGGGTTAATGTATGCCAATGCTAATATAGTGTTTGTGTTCCTTCCGTTAGTTGATTCTCCTGCACACCCTGAAAGAGAAAGACACTTGTGGCACTCTCAAGCAGGATAGCGAGTTGGACACCACTTAGAGGGAGCAAGTCTTTGTTTCTTTTATTATTTTATCCTGACCCCCTTCCCTCCTAGGACAGCAACTTATTTGAGGTTATCATTCCTTAGTTGGGCGTTGTGTTGGTAGAGAGTAGGGTCTAGTATGATCTCTGCGAACAAGTCCTCCAGGTGAGTGGCCTGACAGATGCTCTTTGGTTGTTTCTAGGTCTGGCAAAGTATTATAACTGTTTTGTTCAAGGGTATACAAAGGTTGTGGTTCTGTTGTGCGGTTCCTTAGGATGACAGCACCACCGAGTGCGGGAGATGATAAAAGCAGCACAGACTCATTTAAAAGGTTAAAGGAGCACACATGAACCATAATCTCAGCCATAACTATAGTCAAGAAGGCTGGGTTCCGTGCTGTGCCAGATGTCTGGCACCAGTAGCCAAGGGACTTGATCCATGGAGGCTGGCTCATAGAAGGGATCACGTAGCAACCGCAATCTCTTGGGACAACTTCAGCAATGAACCCTCATTCAGAACATCATCATATTTATGTCCACAGAAAGTACTTGTTGCAAAGCAAGACACTTCGATTGCGCGTTCAAAAACAGTACAGAGCTCCACACAGCAGAATACCAGTCAAAATGATAATGACCGGTTCTTATCAAGTTCTTCCAACAATGCAACTCCAAAATACTGCATCATGGATACCCGAAACAGTTGGGCTGCTGGGAGCTCCATCACTCCTCTTGGTTGAGATGGGGCAGCCATTGTGAATTGCAAATAGCACCAGCAGGATACCACCAAGTAATCCCAAAACAATCTGGAAACCTCAAAAAAAATACTCAATAAAAGTGAGTGAGTAACTGATGGTATTGCTTCAAAGACAGTTTGGAGTGTACTTACAAATACAGACAGCCTTAAAAAGGTATTAGATGCGTTAAACTGTGACTCACCAATTCAAAGTGTTTTGGAAAGTTTATATTTAAAAGGGAATGTATCTTAGCAGATAACCTTGCCACTTGAAGGATATGTCTCGCGGGCAGATGTGAGCTCCACATGTTTTTGAAACAATAATGCTTTTAGTCTGCTCAGCTTGTCTAAATTGACATAAGTTGCAATGTGAGGCCACAAATCAGCTACTTTTATCTTTTGCATGGGAGGGGAAAGTACATTTCCACAGTAAGTCACTACTTGAGAAACAGAAATCACATATGTGACACCTGCTCTCATCTCACAACCGCCTTGATCACCCAGCATCAAGTAACTCCCATTCGAGAGTAACTGAAATACCGGGAGGATCACAGACGGGAATACCCTTCAAGTAGCAAGCTATGTTAGCTACCGACACATTGCAAGCGATGTTAAACGCCACCTGTTTGCAAATCATTGTATGGCTTACAGAAGTTTCACATTCGCTTCCACTGAGAAGAACTTCCTTTTCACTACTCACTCATTTGAAATCAAGGGGCAGCTCTCACCACTTATAGATGTAACGATCTCCTGACTGTTCAAACCTGCCAACTGGAAAATGTTTCAAACCCGAGGTGAATTGGAATGTTCATATCGGCCGGGGTATTACCCCATATATTAATCACACTGATGATGGAGTTTCAGCTACTGTAAAAGGCAACTTTTTTAGCTTTTGTATATTACGTGTAAGGTTAAATGAGGAAAATAATTCCTTGGAGTTAAGGTGCTTCCAAGGCATGCAGGCAAATTTCAGAACTTGTAGAGTCCAACTTAGCTTAAGTCCATTATGCAGTTGACATTTTCCATGTTGTGAAAAGGACATGTGGTTTTGAATAATGTCAATAGAAGAAGACACAGTGTTGTTTAAAGTGTATATAAGAGTGGACAGAGTGTTCAAACCATTATCGATAACGGCTAACGCTTTCTCTAAATTTTCCTTATCTACTTGCCTTAAAAGAGCAGCAGCTTCTATTTGTGAAAGCTTCCAAATTTCATTATATGTTGTATATAGAACTCGTTTAGAGGGTGGTTTTCTAGGACCTAACAAGAACTCTTGTAAGTCTATGTATTTAGAAAGGACTGCTGTAAACGTGGATGTTTGCAACCATTGTTGACATAATTTTCCTGTATGTGGTGATACCAGAGGGCTGTGTGATGATGTAACAAGGGTCTAGTCTGCTCACTCTAAAACCCCGTATGGAGTTGATAAAAGGTGCATGACTACCATTTGTGTCCACTCACCACAGTAACCACCTGTGGCGACCTGAAAGTGATGAATTAAAGGTACAGTCCTGAATCATGCAAACAAAAAAAAACACAAAAACTACCTCCAGGTTATAGAAAAATAAAGAGTTTAATTGCTATTTCTAATTGATAAGTCTCATTGAAGCAATAAAGATAAAGGGGGTCATTCCGACCCTGGCGGTCATGGACCTCCAGGGCCGGGGTTGGAGGATGCACCGCCAACAGGCTGGCGGTGCATCAAGGGCAATTCTGACCGCGGCGGTAAAGCCGCGGTCAGAAAAGGGAAACCGGCGGTTTCCCGCCGGTTTTCCCCTGCCCCTGTGAATCCTCCACAGCGGCGCTGCAAGCAGCGCCGCCATGGGGATTCCGACCCCCTTCCCGCCAGCCTGGTTCTGGCGGTTTTCACTGCCAGAACCAGGCTGGCGGGAACGGGTGTCGTGGGGCCCCTGGGGGCCCCTGCAGTGCCCATGCCAATGGCATGGCCACTGCAGGGGCCCCCTAACAGGGCCCATGCCAATGGCATGGCCACTGCAGGGGCCCCCTAACAGGGCCCCACATTGATTTTCAGTGTCTGCCTAGCAGACACTGAAAATCGCGACGGGTGCAACTGCACCCGTCGCACACCAGCAACTCCGCCGGCTCCATTCGGAGCCGGCTTCCTCGTTGCTGGTGCTTTCCCGCTGGGCGGGCGGGCGGCCTTTTGGCGGTCGCCCGGCAGCCCAGCGGGAAAGTCAGAATGACCGCCGCGGTCTTTTGACCGCGGTACGGTCTTCTGGCGGTTCCCGCCAGGCGGGCGGCTTCCGCCGCCGGCGGGGGTCAGAATGACCCCCAAAGTGTACATGCAAACAAAAGTTGCACACAATTTTATTAGATTCCTAGTCTCTTGTATTCCACATCTTTTCATACAGTACAATATATTATTCAAAAAGTTGTGTGTGTGTGTGTGTGTGTGTGTGTGTGTGTGTGTGTGTGTGTGTGTATATATATATATATATATATATATATATATATATGTAGGGTCAGTATTCCAAAAAACAAAATAATATATCCAAATATCTGGGTCACAGACAACAATCATTATAAAAGAACTACAACACTGAGACACTTGGTCACACCACATAAGTCACACAACACATTTAGTTCACACCACAAAAAGTCTAAAACAGTTACATACGAAACAGGGATATCATGAGGTCACTACAGCTACATATAAAACAAGGGTATTGTGAGGTCACTTTTCTGAAAAGCATATAGATATAATTTGACTATTTAATTTAGATTCAATAAATGTAATCCAGGTTTTGTAGCAGTAGCACCATCTTTATGACAATAACAATGAGAGGTTATAACACTTCACCACATACAATAAGTAGTGCTACACATAATATGGGCTGTGCTCCATCCTCTATGATGCGCTGATGTGCGTTTCGGTGGAACGGTTCAATGGGAGCCACCTTCTTCAGGGCATAGAGATTCATAATAATGCAGTGTCTGATCTCTAACTACAAGTAAACTGCTATTGCTGTGCCGGGTCACAATGTCCACAGGAAAAGAGATTTAAAGTAACTGTTCCTCACTGGGAGAAAACATCATGTATTATAATACTTTATGCTCAATATGAAGTATCCATGAGCACTGCTGGGATCATACAGCGCCTCCAGGTTGGGTCATGGAATGTCAAAAAAGGGGGAACTCCAAATCCTCTAAAATCAAAGAGTCCTGTTCCCTCTGTCAGTCGACATCACTTGAATCGTCTTCCAAAGAAAAGGCTTTTGTGTGGCTTCTTGTTTGCTATATTCCCTGGTCTGCTTCCTCTTTTTTATAGAACAGTCCTGAATTGTACAATTGAGCTGTTCTTTTGAAACGTTTAACATTTCTTGCCAAATGTCAAATTTAACTATGGAGTGAATCCTGGCCACATTTATTTATTTCACTTTCGCTAACCCAAGGCAGGTTGTTAGCTGAATATTGTCATTCAAGAAAAATGATTTGCAATGAAATTAAACATGCTCTGATAAAGCTTCTATGCCTTGTGTCTGCCAATCTCATGTTCCACAAACAGTTTTTAAGTCAATTGTCTTTTTCCAATATTCATACCCTTGGATGGCTAACTGGGAAACAAAGGAGTCGAAATAAATTAATTTAGTGTTGGTTAGCAATATGTTTCTTGCTTTTGATGTAGGTAATTTGGAAAAACGTGATTCAGCATTTGTTACATCATGCCTAGAAAAATAAGTGAATTTCTATGTTTTAGAACTCTGGAGTACTAGTTTGATGTAACAAATGGAGTCCATAATAATGATAAAAGAACATTTCCCCATAATTTGCAGGGTTCATATATAAATCTTTTCTTTCAAACGCAGTATAATGTTCAGCCTCAGAAAGTATAGGATCAACTGGTTTAACATCCAAGTCATCAGAAACAACCCCTGGTGTAATAATGTCATTAATAGATATTTTAGACATATGGTTTTTGTATCATTTCAGTAGGTTCATATATATCATAAAGCACTTTATCCCACACACCCCCAACAGCAGAAATGTTCACAAGCAACAAGTCTCTTTGCACTTTGTGGGAAGACAAATAAGGTTTTAGAACCTTATCCACTGTCAGGAATCCACAAGGTGCCTCCTGCGTTATCTGTCAGCATCCCCAGGGCCTAAGGTTAAATCATATCTCTGTTCCTGGTTAAACCTTCATGTTTCTAATTAAACATAATGTGCTGTGTTACACAATTGGTTTTTATCAATGCTTGTTTGCTAATGTGAGCAGGTGTAGACACGTGCTTCTAATTGGGTGTGGTGTAGACATGCGCTTCTAATTGGGTGTGGTCACTCATCCACATGTGGAAACTCAACTGCCTGATTGGCTATAAATAGCAGAGTGAAGCATGCCTCCCTGCTTGGCTTTGTTTTGCTTCCTGATCTCAGCATCTGATTTGGCAGCCCAGCCCCTGCTGTCATTCTTGTATTCAGGACTTTTGAGGCAATTATTTTCTTCTTTCCTGTACCAGCTGACACCAGGCATTCCTCCAGCACTCCGGAAAAGACTGCAGAGAAGTGACTAGTATTCTCCAGGGAGTTTGTTCTTTGAGCGCCGTGCTTTCCTAGAACAGCTGGTGTATTTCAGACCTCGTATTTTAGCAGAGTGCTTATCTTGAAGAGACAAATGCATTTCTGAACATTCTACATTATTATTGTAGTTACTTGCCTAAATGTGCTTCAGGAAATCTGCTTGAGCTCAAGTACTACAAAAAGTGACAAGTGCAATTTTAAAAGAGCATTTACTTGACTTTTCTTTCTCTAATAGCATAACTCTTGGATTTAAATTGTCATTCATGCCTGTGTTTCAGGTTTGAGGAATTTGTTTTTGAAGAGATTTTCACACACACAGTGAAACCAATCCAAACTGTGCCACCCTAACTGTTTAAACCCAGAGTGGACACTTGTATTTCTTGAATTGTTTTTGTTCCTTTTAGTTTAACCATTTGCATGCAGGAAAGTAATATATGGTATCATTAATGCCCTTGTTTGTCTTTCTTGTGCATGATAAGTGCAACCACAGTTCTAATTGTAGTGTGCAAAAGTGAATCTCTGTGAAGCCAGCCCTAGTGTCGCAGAACTTATTGTTATGGTACTCAGTTTGGGTTTTTGGTAATGCAGTGTTAGTAATTGTGCCAACAGTTATTATTATCCAAGAAAACTGCTGGAGCATCCCAGTGTTCTTCTACCACTCCGGTGCCCATATCAGAAAGAGGGATTCAGTTTCAAGGAAGTTGAGTGCACTAACTCTACTATCACTCTGTCAACAATGACCTGCTCCCCGAAGATACAGGGTACCTGGCTGGACTGGCAAGACGTGGCAGTGTTTTGTCTCTTTCTCTTCCACTCCCCCTTTCTTTTTGGGACACCTGCTGGGGTTTCTCTGTCCACCAGGAAGTGCTGAGAGGTGTTCCAGGAGGTCGGTGGGCATACCATCGCCCCTGTAGACATCCTGCTTTTCAGGTGAGTGGCCCCGTCTCAACATCCACCAGTTCAACAGATGAGCATTCAGAAAGATAATGGCCATGTATAAGCAGAAAAAAAGACAATAACAAATCCAATCCATAGAAAGAAAGCCAATATAACCCACTTAATATCATGGACAAATCAAATAGTTGTGTTTAAGCCAGTTAAAAAGCTTACACATGCTGGCGCTAGTTTGTGAATTGCAGATTAATGTTATGGATATTTCTTGATGTAGCGGTAACTGGAATCAATAAAACTTCATTCTCTGCCATCCCCAACCTCAGGAAATAATTTTAGCGATGTTTAATCCATGAAGATGTATCTCCTGTGTGGTAGGGAGAGAGGCAAGGGAACTACCCAGGAATCCTCGCAGTCTACTATGCAGGATCGGCCACATGATGCAACTTTATGTGATCAATGGGGACAAAGTGTTGTCTCTGAAGTCAGGCAGTGGTGGTAGAGTACCTTGCATTCCACGAACCGGCACCAGTGCCCAGTAGGATGGGCTGAATTCCTTTTTCATAGTTCTTTTCTCGCAATAGGTCCCCACTTTTTGGAACCTGACCTGTGGATGTTGGTGAATCTCATTCCCAAGGTAGCAGCATGTGCTGATGAGTGTTCATCACGGAATTGTTGTAATTACTGCAAGACAATAACACATTCACTTATGTCAAAAGGTGTTTCTTCCGCCTCTGTGCCAGGACCATCAAGAGCTGGGATATACATAGGGATGCCAAATAGGACTTCCTAGGGGGTACGGCCTCCCAAAGATCTTCTGGGCCAGTGGTCTTCAAACTATGTAATGCCGCGCACCCCCTGTGAAAATCATCAGGCCCCTCCTTATAAATTTTCACATTTATTTTATTAAACTGGCAATGTTTAAATATGTCTAGACCTATTTAAACATTGCAGTTAAGTTATGTTATCAATTTAAAATTGCAAACACATTCATGATTGTCAGACATATTATTCTGCTCAGGTAGGCCTTACGAACATGTAGAAGGAGCCACAGTGTGATTATTAGAAATGGGGGTGAGGGGTTTGAAGAATATTTGGAGTCCCTACCCTTTTGACATCTTCTCTCAGCAAGGATATAACTGACAAAAGATGTAAGTGAAGGCCCATTACACGGTGGCTAATTGCTGTTCCATAAAACAAAACACTGATATAAATAACACTTCTATCGGCCAGAGCCTGGCACCCTCTCGGGATCACTTGATGTCTGTTGCGATGCGGTGGGCCGCAGCGTCTCCCGGCCGGGCCGCAGGGGAAGCCTCAGCCCTTTTCTCCAGCTGCGTGATGTTTTCTTGATGCGGCGAGGCCGGAGGCCCAGAATTCGGTCCTCACCGCGCGAGTGTTGTCATGGGGTGTCTGTGCACCCCCCCCCCCCCCCCCCCCCAAATCACACTTACCAGGTACCCGTTTTCAGGGCCTTCCTTTCCTCCTGCATGGTTCTTGAGCCATGCCTTCTCCTTCCCAGCATACTTTGCACCTCCCTTTTCCCTGCATGCATCTGTTCCCTTTTTTACTATGGTGTCTTTTCCTATCTATTGCTATAGCCCCTTCCCAATCCAAAATGGTGGTGTTACTTCTTCCTGTCTAGGGGTATATAAGGGGAATCATTTCTTCTCATTGCGTTGCAACACTTCTGCTGTGGTGGTCACGCTCCGGCTGGTCTTTGCTTGGACGCCAGTAGTTCCTGTTTTTTCTTCAGCCTTCCAGTATTTCCAGGCTCCTGAGTGCTAATTCCTTGTGTCCTCCTTCTGTTCCAGGGAGTTCCTGTTGGAGGTTTTTTCCCCTCTGGGTTTTTCCTCTGGGACTCCTTCTGGAGGGCACGGAACGTGGTGGCGTACTATTGTCAACAGCACCGTGGCTACCAGAATGGTCGCCCCCTACCTCGATCAGAGCAGGACTTGCAGGAACCGGGGCCGCACACATCCCTCTCCGATACAGACGGTAAGCCCAGGGTGAATCGTGACAGATTGCAACACCCAAAACTTCAGTCGCTGACCGAAACCATGAAGAATCCTGTGATGAGTACGGAACCAACAAGTCAAACATTGCTCCTGACTATCCAGCAACAAGCCCAAGAACTCCAGCAGCTAGCCTCTAAAGCCACTGATGTCCCTACTATCTCTGCAACCACACCTCGCTTCTCTGGGAATCCAAATTGCGAGAATTCCTAGATGCCTTGACAGTCTATTTCGCATTCCGTCCTTCACAGTTCATGCAAGATAAAACTAAGGTTGGATATTTGATCAGCGCTCTCTCTGGTCCGGCCTTAGCCTGGGCAACCCCCTTGGTGACAGGCAATGATCCCAGCCTGTCTAACTATTCAGCCTTTATCGCTGCCTTTAAACAAATGTTTGAGCGTCCTGGACTTGAATCTTCGGCAGAAGAAGCTCTATGCGATATTCAACAAGGAAGTCAGGATGTTCTACAATACATCACACGGTTTAGACAATTGGCAGCTGAGACTTCTTGGGTGGAGCGTACCTTGGTGACCCTGTTTCGAAGTGGTCTTCGGGATGACATCAAAGATGAACTAGTGCACTCTGCCAGAGTGGAGAATCTCAAGGGTTTAATGGATTTGACACTTGCGATAGAATATCGTCTAAATGAGCGAAGAGTGGAGAAGAAAAAGAATCGTATACCATCACACGCAATGACCTCCCGCGCCATTCCTCATCGTTCTGAGGAGACTCGTTCTGAATCAAAAGGGCCTACTGATGAGGAGCCTATGCAAATCAATATGGCGCGTGGGCCATTATCAACTAGTGAGCGTGAAAACAGGCGACGAAAAGGACTTTGCCTTTACTGTGGTGCTTCTGGTCATCTACTCCGTACCTGTCCCATCCGTCCAGCCAAGTCCTTGGGAAACGCCAGCTCCCGTCCTCTGTGAGAAGGGTGAGGACTGGATATTCCGAGATACCTTCCATCTGTTCCTCCAGAGAAGAAATAACCGCTCTTTTTATCTTACCCGTCACCTTACAATTAACAGATGGCGGTGAAGAAAGAGCACTGGCCTTGTTGGATTGTGGAGCCAGTGGTATCTATCTAGACAAAACATGGGCCATGGAAAGACAGATTCCTCGGATACCCAAGGACGTACCAGAGCAAGTCCACATGGTGGATGGTTCCCTCCTAGCCTCGGGACCAGTCAGGCATACCACTCCTACGTTATGTCTGCATTTCGGGAAACATCAAGAAAACATTTCCTTCGACTTGATATCCTCACCGCATCACATAATGATTCTGGGGATTCCATGGCTAACCCAGCATAATCCCTACATTAATTGGGAAACTAGAACATTTCTCTTTCCTCCCACTTTTGCCAACAGCATTGTTATTTAGCAGGAACCTATTGGTCCGCGAAGAGTATTTTACTAACACCACCTAAAGTGGGATGTTCCATCAACGTTCTACAAGGAGTACCCAGACATTATCTGGAATATGCCGATGTATTCCAGAAACCAGAAAAGCCAGTACTGCCACCTCATAGGGAATACGATTGCGCCATTCTTCTGGAATCAGACGCCGTGGTTCCTTTTGGGCGAATGTATTCTCTAACCGAGCCTGAGAAAAAGATCCTCAAGGAATATCTAGAGGAAAATGTACAAAGTGGTCTGATTGCCCCTTCCTCTTCACCTCCAGGGGCTCCCCTCTTTTTCGTACCAAAGAAAATGAAAGACTTACGTCCTTGCATAGACTTTCGTGGATTGAATAAAATCACTACTAAGGACCGCTACCCTCTGCCTCTTATTAAGGATATCTTGGAAGTTGTCAGAGGGGCTAAGAAATTCATCAAGTTATATCTTAGGGGAGCATACCATCTTTTAAGGATAAAAGAAGGTGATGAATGGAAGACCGCCTTCAGAACACCTTTCGGCCATTATGAATATCGGGTGATGCCCTTTGGACTAACCAACGCTCCCTCCATCTTTCAGAGATTTATGGACGCTATTTTTTCGGATCTCCTACACCAGATAGTGGTCGTCTATCTGGATGACATTCTGATATTCTCTGTCCACACAGAACCACACACTAAACATGTACTCCAAGTATTAGAAAGGCTTACACAACATCATCTATTCTGCAAGCCCGAAAAATGCGAATTTGATCAAACTGAAGTAAAATACTTGGGGTATTGCATCAACCAAGTTGGTGTTACCATGGGTTCAGACAAGATCCAAGCTATTCTGGATTGGCCATCCCCCTCCTCCATCAAGGAAACTCAGTGTTTTTTAGGATTGGCCAATTTCTATCATCAGTTTATAGCCGACTTTTCCCAGCGAACCAGTTATATTACACAAACCCTTAAGAAAGAAAGTCTACAGAAGGGTTTTTGTTGGACCAAAGACGCAGAATCCTCATTTCAAGAGTTAAAAAATGCCTTCATTCAAGCTCCCATTCTACGGCATCCAGACACCACCCAACAGTTCATTGTCGTTACAGACGCCTCAGAAAAAGCAATCGGGCTGCTTTGCTACAAAAACAAGATGATGATGGGTTAGAGCACCCCGTATTCTGTCTTTCACACGTACTATCCGACTCCGAATGTAACTATCCGGTTTTAGAACGAGAACTACTCGCCTTGAAGACAGCTTGCACTGAATGGAGACACTTTCTTATGTGATCGAAAGAACCTTTTGAGGCACGGACAGATCATCGGAATTTACAGTGTTTGAGAAACTTTCGGTGCCAAAATAGTCGGCAGACTCGATGGGCTTTCTTTTTTAGTCAATGCGATTTTCACATCACATGTATCCCTGGTACCCAAAATATTTTGGCAGATGCCCTATCTCGCCGCTACCCTTAGTGTAGAGATTCTCCTGTGCAAAACCTATTTGAAAATAATAGGATCATTGGGTTGGTACAATCATTCCTAGACAAAGTTAAAACTGAATATTCCAACTTTGAAACAACTGAGATCAACAATTTATGACCACAGCTTCATAAAGATCAGGAATTCTACTATCCCAAAAAGGCTTTGTTCCTATCTACTAAAATAGACCAAACAGAGGCCCTACAAATGTGCCACGATTCTCCCATCGCAGGTCATTGTGGTATGAAGGCTACCCAAGAGATCCTGCTTCGCTCTTTTTGGTGGCCCACACTTAAAACAGACACTGAAGACTATGTGACTTCTTGTCCCATCTGTGCATAATTCAAAACACCTCATAATAAACCAGTAGGATTACTCCGTCCTTTACCTGTTCCACCAGGTCCGTGGCACACTATATCCACTGATTTTATGTGCTCTTTGCCTCCTTCGGTTGGGAATCGGGTAATAATGGTAACGATTGACTCCTTCACGAAAATGGCACATTTTACGGCATTAAGGAAACTACCTACGGCAAAAGAACTTAGTCAAATCTTTATTCAGGAGATCTTTCGGCTTCATGGCCTGCCGCAAGTCGTCATCTCTGACCGGGGTCCCCAATACATTTCCAGTTTTTGGAGACAATTTTGTAAGACACGAAGAATAGAGGTGGCTTTATTATCTGGTTTCCATCCCCAAACTAATGGACAGACAGAATGGCTTAATCAAGGCCTTGAACAATACTTATAGTTTTTGTAATGCTATGCAGAGCAACTGGTCTACGTACCTACCACTTGCTGAATTCTCATACAACAATTCGGTACACAGTGCCTCGAAAGTCTCTCCTTTTTATTGTTCTTATGGATTCCATCCGAAAGCCTTTCCTATTCCTCTGAAAGAAACATCTACTCTCCCTGCCATTACCTCATATGTCCATCAACTACGTGGTATCCAACGTGTCATACATTCGAATCTTTTAGCCACAAAGACCTGCATGAAAAGAATGGCTGACAAATGTTGTGAGGCCCCGCATTATCAGATCAATGATAAAGTCTGGCTTTCCTCTAAATTCTTACCCCTTCAATTAACCCAAAATAAATTCAAACCCCGGTATTATGGTCCATTCCTGATCCTTCAAAGGATCAATCCTGTTTCTGTTCGTCTTCGTTTGCCTCAGACTTGGAAAATACATCCTGTATTCCATGTATCTCAGCTTAAACCCTATGTCCCTGATCCTTTTCGAAGACAATTCACCTGTCCTCCTCCTCAATTGGTTGACAACGTGCCTGAATACGAGGTCCAGGAAATCTGTGACTTTCGGGTCTTCCGTGGTCGTCACCAATACCTCATTCATTGGAAGGGCTACCCTATGAGTGAATGCTCCTGCGAAGACGCACCATCGGTTCATACCCCTCTTCTGATCCATTGTTTTTTCCATCTTTTCCCTCACAAACCTGGGGCCTCGGGGGACCTACTGTCGCGCCGCCGTGGCCCGTGGCATCTCCCGGCCGGGCCGCGGGGTAAGCCGCGCCTGTGTTAAAGGTCACAGGGTCCACGGCGGGCCTTTTCTCCGGCCGCGTGCTGTTTTCTTGATGCGGCGAGGCCGGAGGCCCAGAATTGGGCATCAGTCCTCGCCGCGCGCGGCACGAGTGTTGTCGTGGGGTGTCTGCGCCCCCCAGCATCACACTTACCAGGTACCCATTATTAGGACCTTCCTTTCCTCCTGCATGGTTCTTGAGCCATGCCTTCTCCTTCCCAGCATACCTTGCACCTCCCTTTTCCCTGCGTGCATTGGTTCCCTTTTTTACTATAGTGTCTTTTCCTATCTATTGCTATAGCCCGTTCCCAATCCAAAATGGTGGTGTTACTTCTTCCTGTCCATCACTTCCTGTCTAGGGGTATATAAGGGGAATCATTTCTTCTTCTTATTGCTTTACAACACTTCTGCTGTGGTGGACACGCTCCGGCTCGTCTTCGCTTGGACGCCAGTTGTTCCTGTTTTTTCTTCAGCCTTCCAGTGTTTCCAGGCTCCTGAGTGCTAATTCCTTGTGTCGTCCTTCTGTTCCAGGGAGTTCCTGTTGGAGGTTTTTTCCCCTTGGAGTTTTTCCTCTGGGACTCCTTCTGGAGGGCACGGACTGTGGTGGTGTACTATTGTCAACAGCACCGTGGCTACCGGAAGGGGTCGTCCCTACCTCGGTCAGAGAAGGACTTGCAGGAACCAGGGCCGCACACCATCCCTCTCCGATACAGACGGTAAGCCCAGGGTGAATCATGACAATGTCTCCCTGATGGGCCTGCCCCCAGTTTGAAGACCCCTGTTATAGTCAGATAATGTTATGCTCTCTGAACTGCATACAAGTGATGGCTCCAACTATGACCTGAGCCTAGTACTTTAGTTGTTAAGGATTGCTTTAAGTTTTGTTTTTTCTTTCTACTACTGAATTTCCCTCTGGATGATAGGGGCTAGAATAATGCACCATAACACCCATCGTTCCCATGGTGTCCATGTATGCTTTAGAGGCAAAAGCAGGCCCCTGGTCCGAATGAAGTTCTGCGACTGCATATATCCCAATAAAGACTTGCAAATGTTTAATAACAGTTTGAGCAACAGCCAGTCGTTGTGGCTACACCCATAGGAATCTGGAGCAAGTCTACTGCAAATAGAATGTATTTGAATGCACCATCTGAATTCAGGGCACAGCAGTGGTCCAGGTACACACATTGCATAGGCTTAGCTGCTATTACAAGGGATATCTGCGGTGGGTGTTTAATAGTGGAACCTTTAATTTATTGGCAGATATCACAGCTAAGGACATACTGCTTGTGCTGTTTGTACAGACCGAGCCATAAGTAGCATTCTTGTAAAAGAGAGCTGGCAGCCACCTCACCAGCATGGGCAGAAGCAACACCCTTATGAGCTGCTTTGATCAGTTCCTAGACTATGATCTTAGTTGGGTATCACACGATCACCCACCCCTGGTATTGTAACAAAGGGAATGTTTTGGGCACTTAATTGGCAGGAATATTTGGTGGGGTATGCTTTTGGCAAAGGCTTGCCAACAGCTAATGCATTCACAGCAACCAGAATGTCATCATCCACCCTCGTATGAGAACGAGTTATTGCAGCAACAGCAGCCACAGCAAATGTAGGTTTGGCAACTTCATCAGCCAATGATCTTCCTACAACGTGTATTTCAACATGTTGGTAGCTCAGTCTATGTACCACATGAGCCTGTGGCAGTTGTCCTTAAGACCTGCCACCTTCCCCCATAAGAATTTGTGTTTTATGGTCTTTCATTTGGAATCTCTGAACCTATTAAGGTGCCAGTAATGCAAGTTTTTATTAAAGGACTGAACACAATAATACAAATCACACACAATAAGTGTAGGAAGTTCAGGATCCATATGTTCAATGCCAAAAGCAATGCTTTAAGCTCAGCAGGTTGTGCTGTGCAATCCCCTAGGGACTGCATGTAGGTTTGAAGAGGGTGGAAGTTACCATCCTTCATAAATCGACAAACGGCTGCACAAGCCGCAGAGTATTGGTGTTTAGTACCTACACCTGGTTGAGATGAATCATCAGTGAAAATGATTATTCTGTAATGATCAAGTGGCATGACATTAATGGGCATGAGATACTCAAGTTCATATTGGAGAAATTCTTCGGTCTGAGGTTTTGGATCGAAAGATAATCTATATCAAGGGCAGTCAAGGAGTTATCCCACAGTATCCAATGTGGATGTAATACTTTAGTATTTAGAACGCTGGATTTGGTAACAGCCTCAAGAGCCGGGTCTGGGTAACAACAATAATGCTCTTGTCCTGGGCTAGTGGTCTGTATTTAACGACTGCCATCTGAACTGCAGTCAGTGTTTTTTGTCTGTTGATGCAAAACACATTTCAGCATTGGAATAGAAGTGTGATTTGTACGCTATGGGTACTGTTTTACCTTCATTGAATGTGACCTATGTGAATCCAATGTCACCCGGATTATCAAATTTGTTATGTTTTCACGTGTGTAAGTGTTTAACTTCAAACAAGTCAGTCTGTAATGATCTAAGAATCTTTGGTGTCCAATGTTTACTTGAGGAATCAGGACGGCTCAAATCATAAAGTGGTTTTATGCGCTGTGCATAATCTGGAATGTATCTTCTGCCAAAATTAAAGACTTCCAACAAGGATTGGTATTGTTTGGTGGTTGTAGTTGTGCACACTTCTCTAAGAAGTGTGGTGCCAGACTTTCCCCTCATTTGATAGCTCATATCCCAGAAACAGGACACTGAGAAAACAAATTTTAGTTTTCTTAAAAGTGATTTTTTTTACTATCCATAGTCTACAAATCCCAGTACAATGCAATCTATCCTGGCCAGCTGTTTTGAGGTCATCATCTGTCAAATAGATGTCATCTACATAGGACATAATCTCAGGATCAATATCATGTAATATTGATGTCTCACGGACTGAGTGCAATGTGGGCTGTTCTTATACCCTTGAGGAGGTTGACAAAAACAATGCTGAGAGCTTAACTCTTAAAATGAGCTTAAATCCTGGCTTTCAGGTGCTAGATTTTGGCAGAAAACCCCATTGGAGAAATCTAGGGTTGTTTTGCATTTTTTTCTGTGCAATATTATTCATAAGAGCTGTGCTATGAGAGTTTTGAATTCACAATGTGTGCATGACTGTTGAAATATCTGTTATCTAAGACTATTCTATAAGAATAGTCCATCTTAGCTACGGGAAACAAGGGGTTATTCATAGCTGATACACAGGGTTCCAATACTCCCTGGTACTCGGGTTGTGAGATGATCTACCTCACTGGGGCTTATGCATCATGTTTTATTGGGTATTGAGGCTGTACTTGTGGATTGGACCGTATAGGTATGAAGTGATAAGGAGAGTCTCTGTCCCAACCCACTTGGTTGACGTACAATGCTGGAGTCTGTGTCAGAGCCCATTCTGCAGCATAGGCTCCCTTTACTGATTTGGGAACTAGGACTGTGAAAGAGAGCAAAATGACATCTCCCCATGTGGGAGCGTTCGGACAAACTCTGGTGGCCAATCTTTTCATGCCAGTAGAATATCATATCATAGCTTAGCGTTAATCTTTCCCAGAAAATTACTTTAATTGTGCTCTTGATGCCCCTTCAATTTTAACTTTTAATTTGTACACCCTGTTGGTTGGGCCTGTCTGGGGTTTCGACTTCAAGGTATTCAATAGTTGCTGTCACCTCCAGAAGCTCTTGAAGATTCTGGAGAACTATTGTGCCCTTTGCCACGCTGCTAGCACAGTCACTGCCCACATCCTGTTCTTCAGTAGCGTTCCTAGTATGCGTGGCATATTTGCCGAAAGTGTCGCAGCCACCTTCTATTTGAATTCGGGTTTGCGCTGTGGAAGTTGTTCTTCCTTCTTTATTTTGACGTCAGATGACCGTTGAATGTTTAAATATCTTTTAGTTTCACATACTTGTTTCTGTGTTCTGTCTGCCCACCTCTCTCGGTCCGCTTGTTGAATGAGTCCTAAAAGATACGAGACGGGCATTTATCAGTATACTGATACCTGTAAGAAGGTTTAAAATAGTCACAATTTCTAAGATTGTATTGTTTCACCGAGGTCTCTGGATGCAGAGATTCTCCTTGTTGTTCTACTTTATCAGATATTTGTTCACCCCAGCATTTTCAGAACCCTCCAACACTTGCTTGGCATTATACCTTTAAGCTGTGGCTTAGTTGGTCTGGCCCCCAGACTATCCCAGCCTATGCTAGGATAAGTCTTGGCGATAATCTTTGGTAGCTTGCATTCCTGGTCTATCTGAGGAAAATCTTTGAGCTGCTGGAGTATTGCTAAGGCTGCTGATTCCCCTTTAATGTTACTTAGACTGACTGAGGAGACTGTGTCACAATAGCCCATTAATTTCAACCCCAAATCCAGGGCAGGGACAGCCCTGTGTTAATTTTGAATTTGCTTCAGCACATCCGGTAAATTTGCCAGTGTTGGCGTACCATGTGCTGTGGTGTAAATTGCAGCAAATACTGTGCCCCAAGTGGCACAGTATTACATAGAAGGAACCGTTCCAAATGGCAAGCATATTGTGAGATTTCTGTGTTTTTCTTGGGGTCTCGTACAGGGAAACACTGATCCCAGCTGATTTGTTCTTTGTGCAATCCAAAGCAGAATTTCTTCACGTTTGGTGGGAGCCTTACCCATAATTGCATTGATAGTAACTGGGTTTATCCCAGGTGTAGCCGATTGCTCAACAGCTCTCACTGGGGTGGTGTTCAAGTCTGCATTGCGTATTGTATGAAGCGTCTAAATTATTATATTACTATGTATACTAAATTATATCAAGGACGTAAATCTGCTGCCTGCAGATTGTGCTCATTTGGATGTGGAGTACATGTAGGTCCATCATTGCTTTGTAGATGTAATCTAATGTGTTGAATTACATCTGAGAGGGCACCTTGAAACCCATTTTGGTGTTCTTGATATGTTAGTGGTATTTCTAGATATTGATAAGCTGTGTACTGTGCAGGTGGGTTTCCTACAATGCATGTATGAAAGGTGTTTGTATTTGCATCAACTGCAGGAAAAGTGATCCATGAATAGAACATTTCTGTTTTATATGCATTGTAGGTTTCAACCACAGACGTAACATCTCCACCCCCATTATCAAGCCGATTAGCAAGTGAATATTGTGGGACATGTTGTCTACAGTTTACTAGAATTACCACTGGTTGTAGTTGTAATAAAGATGCAAACTCCAGCAGAACTTTCAGAATCTGGAATATACCATCATTCTACATTCTTCTGTCATTAAAATACTAAACTACTCTAAATTAAGATAATGATATTTAGAAGATACCACACATATTCCTCTTTTACAAACAGATAAGACTAGCAAGAGAATGAATGTGGATACATTAATAATGCAATTAACAAATTAAAAAAAAAAAATTCACACTTCTACATTTTCTTTCTTGAAACTCACAACTCTTAAAATTCTAAAACCTCTCATCTTCCACCCTTATGGCATTGGGGAAAAGTTGACTAACTTTTAGTGTAACCCTGAATTTACTAATTTTTAGATGACACAGGTTTTCTTATCAATATTAAAACTCCAACTTTAACATCCACAGTCTGTGCACCGTTGCAGGAATTATAATACCTTTTCCTTCTTTCAACACTTTTCTTCTCCTTCTCATTGCCTCCCATTACACTCCTTCACTCTTGCCCCAGTGTAACCATCCTGGAGACAGAATTGTGTTATGTTTTCTCCCTCTGAATCTTCCAAATGGAAATTCCCCTGTAGCCACATGTGGAGAAAACCTATATGCTCTTAAAACATTTTTTAAACCTTCCTTCCAACTCCTTCCAACATTCATCTCTAAATGCATTCCTTGAAGACCTTATTAAATCTTTCAATAGTGCCATTTCCCTCAGGGTGGTACAGTGAACACCTCTTGTGAATGATTCCGTGCATGTGCAAAGAATTTCCCATCTCTCATTATATAACCATTATCTGTCACAATCACTTTGGTTAGGCTCTCCCGATTAAACACTTCACTTAAAAATGCAGTTATTCTCCTTGTTTCAACACTAGCAACAATACCAATTTCTGCCCATCTGGCAATTTTTCAATCAATGTTAATAAATAATTAGTACTTCCCTTGGAATGCACCGGTCCAACTATGTCAACTGCAATTACATCCCATGGTCTAGAGGGAAAATCTCTATAAGCCATAGGTGGAGTCCTCATTTTCTGTATCTTGACACTATAGCAACAATCTACGCAATCTCTGATCAGTCTCTCAATCATCGAATCCATACAAGGTCACCAATAACTAAGTTGAATTATTGCCTTAGTCTTGCTCATTCCTTGATGTCCTTCATGTCCTAAATTCATAATGGTTTCCCTTAACTCTGCAGACACAACAAGTCTTGGTCCTCGTAAAAGAACTGCACTATCATTTGATATTTCATCCCTAATTTTTCAGTAACTCACTAGTTGTTGATATTTCTTAATTTCAAACTTCCACCCATTCCACATAGCTTCATTCACACATTGCAGAACAGAATCATCTGCATTGCAGAACAGAATCATCCACAACAGCTCTTAACACATTCTTCTTGAGATACACAACCTTCAGTAATATCCAAACTTTCAACTCCTCTTCATCTAGACTCACATCCTCTATCACAGTACTGAGTCTTGACAGGCAAACAGCAACATTATAATGCACTTTAAAACACAAATCCTGCAACCCTACAATCCACTTGCAAATGCGCATAGAAATCATGTTGAGTCCGTTGTTAGTGAAGACTTCCACCAAAGGTTTGTGATCAGTACAAACAGCAAACTCCTTACCCCACAGGAAGTTCTTAAGTTTCTTGATAGTCCAAAAAACACTCAGCGCTTCTCTCTCAATTGTAGAGTACTTTTCCTCAGCTCCACGTAAAGATCTTGATTATTTATATATATATATATATATATATATATATATATATATATATATATATATATATATATACATACACACATACACACAATAGGTCTAAGATCAGAATTTCTTTCATATCTCTGTAACAATACAGCACCCAATCCTTTAGTGCTGACATCTGTCATCATAAAACAATGTTTTGTTGGATTAAAGCATTCCAGAGATTCTACATTAGCCAGCTCTTGCTTAATATTTGAAAATTCAATTCCACACTCTTTGATCCATGTAAACTCAACCTGTTTTTTGAGCAGTTTCCCCATCTCAAACGTTTTAGAAGCTAAGTTGAGTAAGAATTTTTAATGAAATGGCACCATTCCCAAGAATGAAAGTAAATCATCTTTTGACTGTGGCGTATGCAATTGTAAAATACTCTCAACTAATTCTTCTTTTGGAAAAATTCCTTCGCCCTTTACTCTGTGACCCAAATATTCAATCTCACTCTGACCAACAGAACATTTGTCCAGTTTGAGAGGCAATCCACTTTCCCTACGTTTACCTAAAACTTGTTTGACTCTCTCATTGTGTATCTGTTTAGTATTACCATACGTAAAAATATTGTCCTGAAAGCATTTGACTCCTGACATGCCTCCAAACAATCAATACATGATGTGCTGAAAAACAGCAGCTGCTGACACCAGACCAAAAGGCATATGCACAAACACAAACCGATAGGTACTATAAGGAGTCACAAACGTAGTATAATCCTTAAAATCAGGATGTAATCTGATCTGATGATAAGCAGCAGTTAAATCTAAGTTGGTGAAAAACTTGGCACAATTTAATAAGGAAACCATTTCCGAAATATTAGGTAGAGGGAAATGGTCACTTATCACACACTTGTTGAGGTCTCTAAGATAAACACACAATCGAATCTCACCTGAAAGCTTCCGTGCGTCCACGATCGGTGCTACCCACTTTCTACAGGTTCAGTAAACCCAAACTCACATAGTCTCTTAATCACAGACTGTAGAGCATTTGTCACCAATAAGGGGATCAGGCAAACTTTTGTTACTACTGGTGTTGCTCCACGCTTCAAATTATTTTGATGTACATAGCCTTTCAGACAACCCATTTTTCCATTAAATACTTCAGGAAATGATTTGCAAAATTCTGATTAGTTATGTTGTAGTTGAATATTTGGTTCATGTACACCATTTAATTCTCTCATAACTCCTCTTTGAGCATTACAGGAGTAGGGAAGTTGGGACCAAGGATGACACCTAGATCCCTTTGGTGAGGCCAACTTATTAACTGTCTCCTTTCACAGGAACATAAACTATACCACGGATCAACTTATTCTTGAATGTTAATTCTGACTCAAAGTTACCCTTCAGATCTATTGACTGTCCACCATAGCCTCCTCGTATCACATCAGGATCTCTTAATTCTATCTGGTGGCTAAGTTCTTTGTCATACACTTCATTTGATATCAGCGTAAGCCACACTCCAGAATCAAACCTCCAAATCACCCACTATAACCTGTTTTTTGGGATGTTTCTTAGATCCTTGTTTGGAAACCACAGACAAAATACAGTCATCTACTGATTTAATAAGTTCTTGTTTGGAACTCATTGATGATCTGCAACATTTAGCAGAGTGTCCCTTCTTATTGCAGACTTTACATGTCACGTTCATTGCAGGACAGTGTTTGAACGACGCAAAATGCCCTGCATTTCCACATCTGTAGCATACACCGTACCTCACCAGGTTGGTTTGTGTGTTTTTATTCTTATCAACTTCTTTGCTTTTATTTTCCTCAACCTTCACATCTACTTTACTGACAGTTGCACTTTTTTTCTAATTCTTCTACACATGCTAGTGTGTGTTCTACCCTTTTTGCAATGGAAATCACCTCATGTGAAGGCAGATCTTCTTTGGTCCACAGCTCATGCCTAATTTTGTCATTATGACACCATCACATGAACTGATCCCTAACCTGTTCTTCTAAAGCAGTACCAAAATTACAAGTAGAAGCTAACTTCCTCAAACATGTAACATATTCTTCAACACTCTCTTCTGTTTTTTATTACCTCATTTCAAAATGATAACGCTCCAGTATGGTGCTGACCTTTGGAAGATAGTGCAAATATGTTTTTTTAAAACACATGTCAAATTCATTTAGATCAGTTGCGTCATCGCTGACATCTGGAAGATTTTCAAAAACTTCTTGACCCTCACTTCCCAGACAATGTAATAGTAGTAAAGTTTTTCTTTCATTAGAAAGGTTTGTTCCACATACTCTTGTGTAATGTAAAAATGCTTTTTTTCCATTTCGCCCATCTATTAGGAGGCTCACCAGGAGTGGTAAGGAAAAAAGGAGGAGGAGTAACATTCTGCATAGTTAGTTGTGGCAGTGTTCCTTCGCTTAGGGAATGAAATAATAAAAGCATAAAACTCACCAAGACAAGTGAGGAAATTGAAAGACATACACAAGCATGTTTATCGCCGTGCAGTAGGTTAGTTAAGAAGGTATGCTTATCACTGTACAAAGTAGATAAACCCGGGCGTGTTTATCGTTGAAGAAAGATGGAGAAATGCTGCGAAATCAAACTGGTCAAACTCGCGTTGCAGTTGCCGAGCAACTGTGACGTTTCAGCGTCCTGCTGCGGAATAACATTGAGGTTGCTATGCAACAAATCAGTTGTCTGAAAGCAGTAAGGTTTATTTTATATCTAGTTGAGCTTCTATTGCAGTTGCTGGGTAGCGGAGATTGCTTAGCACTGAGGCAGAATGACGTTGAAGTAGTAAACTCGCTACTGTGTCTCGAGGACAGCTAAGTCGCATACAGTAAGATTTGAAATACGCCATATGTGAAAAATAGCTTAATTGTCCTACGTGAGACTGTACAAGTTAATTTTACTTACCGCTTATCACTTACTTGTCTTGTCGTACACTCGTAACTTCGTTCAGATAAAGAGCTTGTGGGAATAAACACATTGAAACGGTCAGGACTTGAAAGGATGAGGTTGATCCTGATTAATCATAGAATGAAAGGAGATGGCTATGTTGAGATGCTCCACCATAGTCTCCAGTCACCACCAGTGTAATAAAGATGCACAGTTCAATAAAATTAAGTAGGTTCTTTATTGGAGAAACATCTCATCCAGCTTCCCAGCATCTTCCAACTGTCCCCACACTTTAACTCAACTTCCAGAATCTGGAACATACCATCATTCTACAGTCTCCTTTCCCTGTCATCAGAATACTAAACTACTCAAAATGAAGATAGTGATATTTACAAGATACCATGCCATATTTAAAGGGCACAATTCAGAGATAGCAACACCAAATGGGGTGTACTTTTAAGGTTCAAACTTGAACAACCTACAGACTAAGATAGGTACTACCTATTTAGCTGAGAAGGATTTTTCCCTAATACTACGGACGTCTCTGTATAAAAGGTGATTAGGGTACCTTTGGCCCGCAAGAGAGTTGCTCAGGAGATCTGTTAAATTTGTACCTGATCAACATGTTGTGGGGTTACTATTATGGTAATAAGTCTGCATGTTTAGGGTGGCAGCAAGTGTGGGAGACTGTCAACTCCACACCGTTTGGAAGCTGCCGGCCTGACTCACAGCTAGCCTGCAGTGCCTTGCCCAACCCTAAAAAGATGATTTGTGGCAACCTAAACATGGTATTCTGATGCCTCAGGAAAGCTGTGGAAACAAATCATAGCCTTTTTGCTCAGTAACTCAGTGACTCACACATGCTGAGTCAGGACACAAGATGCAAACTGGATTTCATTGTATTTATTGAAGCAATTGCATCCTTGTATAAAAAGCATGGTCTGCAATAAGGCAGATGAAACATAGTACGGTAATCATTATTACAACTGGTGTAAAGAGGATAAACAGCCCAACCATTTTGTATGATTCTAGAGAACCTAGAGATTTTTTTTCCTACACCCTGTAGCTAGGTCTGAAAGCATAGCGGTGGTTACCCTTCTGTCTGTCCCGATCTAAGGAAGTAACCACAACCCCATACCTGAATGTGATAGCAAAGGTCGCCTGTTGTCTGGATGGTAATCCTCTCGGGAAGCTGAAGAGTCAGGGTCAGAATCAGTGAAGCTGTCTGTGGAAAGGTGTGCATCCCAGGACAGCCATGACTGGAATGTCCTCTGCCCCCCTTGGGCCTATGTGCTGTTTATAAGAACAAGCCTGACATACTTATGTGTCTAGAAAATGGGGACTGACCCCTAAGCTCCTGGAGTGGCAATACGAGTTACTATATTATGGACCGTACTTGACAGCCTTGAACAGAGCACAAAGTGCATTGTGTATAAATGACTGATAAAATGTTCAGCCCAGACAACTATGCCTTCTTGAAAAGACGCAGCTGATTAAAATATAAACACAATGAGCTAAAAGCTGGATGTGCTAAAAAATATGAAATTAATAAAATGCATATGAAAGTCAGGCACAGGTTACGGGCCTAACGCTAAAATAAGGGTTCCAACATAGGTGCTAGAGGGGTCCTACAACAAAGCCATTAAGAGCATTGTTAAGAAATGGACAGAGGTTATTGTGGACACGTGCTCTAGATGCAGCTTTTGACAATGGTAAAATGCTAATTGAAAGTGCACCGGCCTTAAGTGCATTTCAAGAGATGAGTATTTGTGATTATTGTGGATGCATGTGTGACTGGTTTAGGAGTTTTCCTTAGTCAATGGGTGGCTGGGAAAGAGCAGACTGTAGCTTTTGAATCCAGGACATTAAAATAAAGTGAAAACATTCCAGTACTATTGAACATGAGGCACTGACATGTATATGGGTACTGCAAAAATGTGGACTGTTCATTTGGTGTTGTAAATTTTAATTGTATACGAGTCATAAACATTTGCTGCATATTTTTAATAGCAATGCCATGGGTAATATATCTGGAAGACTGGTGAGACTGGTTTCAAAACTCCAGGAGTACAATTTTGTGGTTAAACATTTGTCTGGAGGAAAATATTTTTGTGTGCATTGTTTGTCACATATGCTCCTGTGGCTGTGTTGGATGCTGTCAGTAAATGAGCTAACAAGGTGACTGAGAAAGAATGGCTGGATGTGTATCAATGTGACAAAAGTTTGTAAAAAGTCATACAAATTATTGTGAATGGGTGGCCTGAAGGTACGTGTTTGACAAGTGAGTTGTAAACATTTTTTCAGGTTTCAGAGGTGTTATCCATAGTGAATATGATATGATCTTGAGGTGACTTATTGGTACCTCCTGAAAGATTACAGAATGATATCATCTTATTAGCGTGTCAGAGACATTTCGGTATCTCCAAGACTTGTAAGAGGGTCAAACAGCATTATAGGTGGCCTTGGGAAATCAGGTCAATAGTTTTATTGATAAATGTTCTGAATGCTTCTTTCATATAAAGATTGGAAGACCAATGAAACACCTTTGCATCCTGGTAGGCTTTCTTTTTTTAGGTCTAAATTCAGTACTACATGAAAAACATGAGGCACTTGATATTATTAATGGTTATTATCGATGTAGTTTTATTTTGTTGTTTCTCCAAGCAATTAATCTGTCAAAACTCTTCTAAAGAATGTTTTTGTTGGAAGGATCAACAAAAGAAATTATTTCATATTATGGTACACATTTCGTTTCTGACAGTGTGTGCACATTTTTAAAACATCATGACATAAAACATTTAAGGTTGCTCTATATTCACCAATTTCTAATGGGTTGGCGGAGAGAATGAATATATTTATAAAAGAAGGTATACAAAATGCTCTAATGTTGGGTTGTGATGTTTGTGAGGTCTCTCCTTTCTCTTTACTCAGAGGAAGGAAAGTTCATACTAATTTGTTTACGGTGTGGTTGCAGGATAAACGATGTAAAGATTAGTCTAACAGGGACTATAGCTATTGTGACCTTTCTTCAATTCTGGCCCTAAAACAAGTTATGATGAAGCATTACGTAACTCATAAAAAGGCATAACTCTCAAGATAACTGTTGTTTGTAGGTGATTGGGTGCTGGTCAGCAGACCATTTAGAGTTAAGAAAGGGCAGTCTAAATTTTCCTTACCGATGTGAGTTGTTAAAGTTAATAAAGGAGCTGTTTTGCTTGAAGGTAAAGGCTTTTGGAACATTAGACATCTGGTGAAACTTAGTCAGCAACAGACTGAGATTATTGGAAGGAATACTAACAAATGTAGTGAGTATGATTGGTTGGGCTGGTTACAGCTTAATAATGATACTCATGAACAATTGAGTAACAGTTCTTTTGACTTAGATTCTGAGTCTTCTGAAACTTCTGGCTTGGCTTGAAATGTTTCACAGTTTGGCACAGACATTGTTCAGGACAAAGGTAATACAATCAGAAGTAATATGAAATGGAAAGTGGGTCTTGCAATGTGATGGAACCTAGTAAATCTAAATATAATTTAATGTATTGGTATGTTTATTACTATTATCTATATCTATTTTTGGTGGGATTGTTTTTTTTTCCATTGTAGGAGGAAAATGTATTTTCTCACAAAGGGGGAGGTGTTGTAGTATTGAGGTTTTAATGGCTGTATGATGTTTGTCACATGTTGCTGTTTATGCCATATTATGCATAACTTGTATTGCTTTGAATTCTGTAGGAATCTGGGTGTACTATATGATAGGGCTAGGTAGCCTTATCGTGGAGTACACTCTCAGAGACCCCTTTTGGAAAGAATAGTCTCATTTACTTAACTGCTAGCTCAAACCTGGGTAGCTGTGGCTGCGAGCAGTAATGCTCAGTAACAGAACTTAGTGTAAAGAAATTAACAGCACTATAAAGCAGAATAAGAAAATCACATACCAATAATGAGGCACAACAACAATGTATAGTATTAGAGCTTATTTTTATGAATTTTTAGAGCCCTTGGTCATCAAAATCGGCCAGATGGTTAAGGAGTTACAGATTTTAGAACTTTTATATACTTTTAAATGCAACCACAAACAAGCATTGGTAAGTGTAAAGTTTGAAAACTTTTGAAAAGCTTGAAAACGTTAGTTGGAGTATTCCGGCCCGGCTTGGGTGAACAAATCTGACAGCAACAAGGTCTAGGGAGCCAGAAAGAGATACTCTGTACAGTTACCTGGCCATCAAAGCAAATTCCCAACTTAAACATAAGACCATGATAGGAAACAATGGAGTGGTCCTAATGCTGAGGGATACATGTATAGATGCTCACAAGGATGCTCTGGTAGTGGTGCAGTTGACAGGGTGTCTCTGTGGTGGTTCCTCGGTCCACAGGTGATGTAGGACGATCCTAGTCATGTAGCTCGACGTCCCTTGACGTCCTCTTTCTTGAGGTTGCACAGCTGCAGCTTGCCCGTTTTATCTCAGAAACATTCCCCGATGGAACCACGCGGTCACCAGCCAATTGGCTAATGGGTCCCCTTGTCTCTAGTGATGCAGTTCCTTTGATGTGTTGGCACCTGACTATATCAGAGTTCTGCATTCTTGCCACTTCCAAAATGGCATGACCCTTCCTTGGTCGTGTGAAGCCAGGTAGCCCACCCTCAGGGGCCACTAGTGGGCTACATTCCCATGGGAAAACCGGTTCTAACACTGGTTTCCCCTTCTTGGACCTGTCTCCTAGATGTCTGCAAGAACAAAAGGCACCCTGCTCAGGAGTATTTTTACCAGTGGGCCTTCAAATGCTGCTTCACCTTTGAAGCTCACCTTTTGGGCCAACACCCTTTGCAGCCTACCTGGGGGAGGAAGTCACACCTTGATCCATGGCTAATGCTTTTGTTCCTGGGCCTGGGAGTCATTCACAAGTCTCCTCAGGTGGTCAGAAACCAGTCTATATGTGCATGGCCTTTGTGAGGCCACTGTACTAGCTGGAGTGCAGAGTAGCAACTTTTTAAAAAGTTGTTTTAAATTAATAGTGACATTAAATCTGATCTGACCATCAGATCGGGTTTAATTTTCCCATTTTTTTTGATACCTTACTTGACCAGGTTAGGTGGTCCAATTCCAAAGTTAGATGTGTTTAAGTGTAAACCAGTTAACCCTGTGTTAGCCAATGGGGCTCCTAACTGTTCTCCGGCAAATCGACAATTTGGAAGTGTTGCTGGAAAGACATATGAAAACATAAGTCTAACTTAAGAATATATTGCTCTCTGCCATAGGACTTGGTAGGCCTGCTTTATATATAATTTAACAGAAGTGGTCCTCTATGCCATTAGGGGTAAAGGCAAAGTCAAGTTAGTAGTGTAAAACACTGCCCTTTCAGTCTGTAGTGGCAGGCTGAGGTACCTTTCATTTTTTGTACATGCAGGACGGCACGAACAGTGCTGCAGTTCTGTGTGGACATTCAACTTTTATCATTAACTTGATTACCATATAATAGGGACTTATAAGTATAGTACTGGGTATAGCCAATTAAACATACTTTTGTATAGAGTTAAAAACTGGCACTGAGGTTTGGTTTGCAGGCCTCAGTGCTCTCTCAAAATCAGAAAACCAGCAGCATCAGTCTAAAAAGTTGGGGTGAACATGCAAGAAAATGCATTTCCTCACAAATACTCATCACGTTCTGAAATGGAATGGTAGTGTTGGGTTCCGGCAGTTCAGCGAGTCAGTTGCAGTTGGGACATGGGACTGACCAGCACCTTTCAGTCATTGGAAATGTTTTTCAAACATATAACTTCACTCTGGAGTTGTGTCACTTACTACAGTGGTCTTCATTTTCCATCCCCATTAGGGTTATCAAATTACTCAACTGAGCTGTTAAACCTAGCGACTGTATGATCTGAAATACAACTAGGATTTGTGTGTGTGAGAAAGAAGTGGTGTCAGCTTGTGGGAGGCATAAGTTGGAGTGGGTGATGCTGGCCAGGAGCTTGTGGGTGTGACCACTTCCATGGATCAATTGGCAGGTTTCAAGAGGGCACGGAGGAGTATGTGGTGAATTAGTTACTGTTGTACTCAGTTTTTTGTGTCTTGTCACAGTTAGTTTTTTCCCCAGTTTTATTTATGCAAGTAGAACAGCTTACACATGTTAGCACCATACGATACACTCACTTCATGAACCATACATTTTATTCTGCCCCTCCAAATATTATACTAGGCCATGCCGACTATACTATTCGCGGTCGTTCCAGTAACACTACAATACAGAGCATATGATTGAGCAATACAGTAGTGATTGTACAATGGTCCATCGCAGCAGTGTAACATTTGAATACAGCAGTAATGGGCAGGCATGTCCCTTTCAAGTACATCGCATAGTATAGTAACTTTTAACAATTAAACTGTGATACTGTAAAACATATTACCAGATACAAACATGAAGAGAGAACAGCTGCCGCATACCACTGAAACGGTCAACAATATTCAGAAGGCTTAGGCCCCTGGAGGAGCCAGCCGAACCCAGTCTGTGGGTATATAAGCAAATCGAACGAGGAGGGGGAGGATCAGGCAAATAAGGTCAGAGCTGACAAGAAAGGGGGCACATTGTCTTGCTGTCACACTCAGCCACACATCCGCCACTACTTTACCGCCCAATCGGGCATGCCAGTACCTGCACTTCGCTGTTGGGGTTCATCCATCAAGGAGTCCCCATCTTCCCTGACAGGCTCCTCATGAAGTCCTTCAATCATACCACGCCAGACTTCCAGATCTTGTTCAGTCTGTTCGTCCATACCTATCTTACGAAGGCGACCTTCCTCCTCAGTCACCCACTCAATGAGGTCAGACAGCCAGCATTATTACATCAGCCTGCTTGCTATTTCGAAAAGTATAGTACATTGGTGACGCTAGCAAAAGGGCAAATCCACCAGAGCGAAAGTAAGCATGCATGGGGTGCCCTCCGCAACACCTTGTTGACAGCTCACTCCCACATCCTCGACACCTGAGATACCAGGAAAGGAGTATCCTGCAGTAGCCCAGAGCTGCACATGAGCAGGCCTGGTAATTGGGATATACATATAGAACCTTCTAGCAATTATTTTTCCCAGTTGGGAGTATCACTGCACCACATGGCCTCATAATGCAGCAATCACACCATGTAGTATAGGTGGAGGTCGGGTAGCCCCAATCCCCGTCAACTATATCTAACTTCAGTACCTCGCGGCGGACTCTGCATCTCTTACCTGCCCAGACTAAGGACAGCAGCAGTTTATCTATCTGTCAAAAAAGAGAAGGGGACAGCTTGCAAACTGAGTTTTGCATAACATACAGGCATCGCAGGAGTAAAACCATTTTACTAAGTGCAATTCTGCCCATTACCTACAGTGGGTGGGTAATCCAAAATTGAACAGAGGCTCGGAGGCCATCCATTATTCTACCCAAGTCATATTGAAGTTGAGGGGAGTGGGCTATTTGCATGCCCAAGTACTGAAAGGACTCAGACTCCCATTCCAACTCTACCTGTGGCAGCGCCGCTGACTCGACTTTAGTCAGTCCCGCAATGGGGCATAACACCATTTTTACGACAATTGACCCAGAGGCCAGAAACCCCTTTCAAAGTCGTCCATCATTTGCAACAGAAGTGGAATCGATTGTTCCGTGTTTGTAATATACACCAGGACATCATCTGCATTCAGCGATACGACGTACGTTCTGGTCCCCACCCTTATGCCTCACCTTTTAAAGCCTGCTCTCAGTTTTATGGCCAGGGGCTTCATAGCCAACGCGAACAACAGTGGTGACAGTGGAGCCCGACACTATCATACTAGTTTGCACCCGTGGTGCCTTATACAGCAAATGCACTTATGACAGAAAGTTTAATCCAATACCCATTCTATGTAGCACCTCCCACATGTAGTCCCAGAACAAGATATCAAAAGCCTTTTCTATGTCGAGGGACACCAGCACAGCGTGGGCTGCGTGTCTCATGTATTACATGAGATAGCCTCTGCAAATTCACATGGGTTCTCCTCCCCGGGATGAATACACATTGATCATCCCACACTAGATGGGTTACAACTCGTCGTTGGTGGGTAGCCAGTACTTTTGCAAGTATTTTTACATCGACTTTGTGCATAAACAATGGCCTGTAGGAGCCAGGGCCCGCCGAATCCTTCCTCAGCTTTGGTATCCTAACTATCAATGCTTCCCTCATGTGTGTTGGCAGCGAGCCTTCTCTGCGGGCCTTGCAGAATGTTTCCAGTAATCGGGGGAGAACCGCTGCAGAATGTGTACAGTAAAACTCCGTTGGTATACCATTGGGGTCGGGTGTTTTGCCATCTCATGTCCCCCAAGGCTTCCTGTAACTCCTCTAGCATTACATCCCCCTCTAGCTTCTCAGTCTGTGCCTCAACAAGCCGGGGAATTTGGAGCCCATCTAAATAGTGGCGCATTTGACAGCCATCTTTACTTTTTGGTGAAGTGTATATGCTCTTTAGGTGATCTGCAAAAGTAGATTCACAAGTGCTTGCCCCAAATACCTTTCCCTGGATGGTCCATAGAGGGACAGGATTATTGGTAGAGGCCGTTCGCACTTAAGTAGCCAATCTAGCATGCGCCCTGAGCGGTCTCCCTCACAGTACAACTGCTGTTTGAAGTCTCTATGAACATAACTATCCAGCCTATTACAAATAGCTCCTATTCTTGTGTGAGCCTTGCGGCAATCTGCCTCAGATATGCCACCGCTGGCCACTTGAAATTAGATTGCAGCCAGAATGCCCTCCTGCTGCGTAAGCTCCTGCTCCAGTTTTTTCCTAATACCAGAGGATTTACCAAGGCTCTTGCCTCTAATGATGACCTTTAGGACCTCCCATTCTAATCCGCGTGTAGACCAGTTCACGCTGAAATATCCGTTGAGCGCTGCCTGTATGTCTCCATTATATTCAGGGTCTCCTAGTAGCTCAGGCTGCATTCGCCACAGGGTTTATCACTGGCCTAGGTGTATGTGTCTCACATTCTAATACCAGAGGGGCATGATCGGATAGAAATCTCACCTGATAGGCAGCATGACGAACATCCAGCATGCCGATGTTGGCCAGCAGAAATCTATCCAATCTGCTATACGCCCCATGTGTGGGCGTGTAACTGGAATATACTGTGGAGGTGGGGTGTAGTTCCCTCCATATATCTACGAAGTGCAGGCTACTCATGACCTTGTGAAGTCTGGCTGTCATATGTGGCTTAGTGCTCAGTTTTGGTGGGCTCCTATCTAAAGCACCATCCAGAACACAATTAAAGTCCTCCGCTCAGATGATGGGCATTCCCATGTAGGATACTAATTCTTGCTGCAGTGTTTTAAAGAACTCTGCATCATGTTGTTTGAGGGCGTATATATTCAGAATGCAGAGTTCACGCCCCTCAAATTCTCCATGTAAGAATATATAGTGGCCTTGTACGTCCGCTGTTATCTTGTCACACAATTTAGTGCTGCACTGGCCTCTCTGAATGCTGCTTTATTTTTTTCCCATTTCCATACAAGATATATGTTTTTCACTATTGCTCTTATCTATCAATTTTTTGTCTTAATTTTATTTGGTTCCTTTAAGAGGAAAGATGTGTGGTATCTTATATATTCTCTTTCATGTATATGGCCTGAGCCTCTTCCCTTGAGATAACTGCTTCTAGAATTGTTGTTAGAATTCTGATTCAATTGCCCTGAATATTTTAGTTGACAGCTGCTGCTTTCCTTGATGGTGGATCGGTCACATAATACAGCACTCCATTTTCTTCTCTTAATTGTGTGAGACTGCTTATTTCATAAATTGTTTTAACTTTATTTCGACAACCAGGGCCATAATTAGTACATAAATAGTACAACAGCAATCCAAAATACAAACATGTATATTTTAACGTACAGAACATTCCAAACGATTAAATAAATAATGAAAAAGAAAACAAAAGAAACAATCTTCTCCAATACACACTGATCAAGAATACAACAAGTAAGTTACCAAGCAAGTTCAAGCATTTTCTAATGAAAGTAAAATGTTATTTCTAAGGAGCCACATAGCGCACAGAAACTTAGTGTCGGAAATGTCTAGAACCAGTCGAATGTCCATCCTGAGAATGCGAAAAGCAACTAAGGGACTGCGGACACATAGTAAACCACAAACTAGGGCTAACCACTTCCTGTGAGGCAAGACATAAGCTGGACAGGCAAACAGGACATGGGGTAAACGCTCATTGTGAGTGTTACAAGCTGGACATATAATTACTCCCCTGCTTGACGACTTACAAGTGAATGTTCTTAGTAGCAGGGCGCCAACATGAAACTGTAAATAAAGATTCGCAACCTTGGGTACCAAGAACTGGTCCAAAATTGCCTCATATCTGCTCTTGTGTTCAAAATCAATAAAAGTGCATGATAGCATTGAAGAAGCAGCATTTCACAGTTCATCAGCAACTACCGCCAACCAATAGCACTTTTTCATATCTGTCTTAGCTGGAAATGACGCAACCTCTGGGCGATCCCACAGTTCAGACAAACCAATTGAATACAACATATCTAACACTCCTGGGCCAAGGGATTCTGATAAAACAGTCTGCTTTTAGCACAACCTGAAGGGCTCCTACATAATGGACAAGCTCCGGGGTAGTCCAAAGGCGCCTCCAATACAGGAAGGGACGTAATCTAGCTTTACACCCCATCCTTTTAATGCCCAAATCCATACGGAGAGGGATCAGCAGGGTGCTCTTAGGAAGAGAGACTAAATTCCTCACAAAGTTATTTTCTATATTGGATAATGCTTGGGTATTTGAGAAACCCCACAAAGAGCTGATCCTGAAACCTTAGCCTAATAGATCTGAAGGATTGCTTATTTTAGTTACTTCATGCCTGTTTAGTTGGTGACAAGTGGTTTATTGCTTTGGACTGGTACAGTACTGTGTGACGGACATAACAACCAGAAGGTTTGTATCAGGGAGTGTAAGTGTCAAGTGGTATAAGAGAATTATTCAGCAGCCTGCATGACCTTCAGTGTACTGCTCGATGGCTGAGTGTTATGGTATTTGTTAGAAATGGGGTCCTTGGTTGACAGTCAGGTTACCCCCAGTTCAAGCAAAGACCCTCACCCTAGTCAGGGTAAAAGAGAATCACCCTCAGCTAACCCCTGCTTACCCCCTTGGTAGCTTGGCAGAGCAGTAGGCTTAACCTCAGAGTGCTAGGCGTAAAGTATTTGTACCAACACACACAGTAACTCAATGAAAACACTACAAAATGACACAACACAGGTTTAGAAAAATAGGAAATATTTATCTAAACAAAACAAGACCAAAACGACAAAAATCCACCATACACAAGTCAAGTTATTAATTAAAAATCAAAAAGAGTCTTTAAGTAGTTTTAAAAACACACTAGCGCTGCTAGAGTGAAAATGTACCTGGTGTGCGTCAAAAATAACCCCACACGGGCGGGCGTGCGTCACAAATAACTCCGCACGGCGGTACTCGAGTCAAAAATCCAGCCGCACGATGAGTTGACGATCCAGCCGCGCAGGTTGCGATCTCCCAGCCTCCGTCAGCGATGCTGCGCGTCGTTTCTCCTGCTCCGTGCGTCGATTCTTCGGTCGCGTTTCCTGCGAGCGTCGTTTCTCAGCTGCGGAGCGGGCGGCGTGTCGTTTTTCAGCCGCAGATCGGATTCGCGTCGATCTTTTCCCCGCAAGGCGCTCTGTGCGTGGATTTTCTTGTCTTTAGGCTGCCAGCTTCTCCTTTCAGGGTCCCAGGAAGTGGATGGGCACCACAGGGCAGAGTAGGAGTCTCTCCAGAGACTCCAGGTGCTGGCAGAGAGAAGTCTTTGCTGTCCCTGAGACTTCAAACAACAGGAGGCAAGCTCTAGATCAAGCCCTTGGAGATTTCTTCTCAAGATGGAAGGCACACAAAGTCCAGTCTTTGCCCTCTTACTCTGGCAGAAGCAGCACTGCAGGAAAGCTCCACAAAGCACAGTCACAGGCAGGGCAGCACTTCCTCCTCAGCTAACAGCTCTTCTCCAGGCAGAGGTTCCTCTTGATTCCAGAAGTGTTTCTCAAGTCTGTAGATTTGGGTGCCCTTCTTATACCCATTTTAGTCTTTGAAGTCACCTTTCTTCAAAGGGGACTCACACCTACTTGTGAAATCCTGCCTTGCCCAGGCAAGGCCTCAGACACACACCAGGGGGTTGGAGCCGGCATTGTTAGAGGCAGGCACAGTCCTTTCAGATGAGAGTGACCACTCCACCCCTCCCTCCTAGCAGAGATGGCTAATCAGGAAATGCAGGTTACACCCCAGCTCCCTTTGTGTCACTGTCTGGTGTGAGGTGAAAAACAACCCAACTGTCAAACTGACCCAGACAGGGAATCCACAAACAAGGCAGAGTCACAGAATGGTTTAAGCAAGAAAATGCTCACTTTCTAAAAGTGGCATTTTCAAACGCACAATCTTAAAATCAACTTTACTAAAAGATGTATTTTTAAATTGTGAGCTCAGGGACCCCAAACTCCACATGTCCATCTACTCTCTAGGGGAATCTACGCTTTAATCATATTTAAAGGTAGCCCCCATATTATCCTATGAGAGAGACAGTCCTTGCAACAGTGAAAAACGAATTTAGCAGTATTTCACTGTCAGGACATATAAACCACATTACTATATGTCCTACCTTATCCATACACTGCACCCTGCCCTTGGGGCTTCCTAGGGCCTATCTTAGGGGTGCCTTACATGTAAGAAAAGGGAAGGTTTAGGCCTGGCAAGTGGGTACACTTGCCAAGTCGAATTTACAGTGTAAAAATACACACACAGACACTGCAGTGGCAGGTCTGAGACATGATTACAGAGCTACTTATGTGGGTGGCACAACCAGTGCTGCAGGCCCACTAGTAGCATTTGATTTACAGGCCCTGGGCACCTCTAGTGCACTTTACTAGGGACTTACTAGTAAATCAAATATGCCAATCATGGATAAACCAATCACATACAATTTCACACAGAGAGCATATGCACTTTAGCACTGGTTAGCAGTGGGAAAGTGCTCAGAGTTCAAAAGCCAACAGCGACAGGTCAGAAAAAAATAGGAGGCAGGAGGCAAAAAGACTGGGGATGACCCTGCATAAGCAAAAGTCCAACAGTATTCATATTAATGTGGACCAGAAAGGTTTTAAGTTGTGTTGTAATTGCCCTTATATTGCAAGTACTATTCCAAGCAAGTCACTGAAGTACTTTACGTCAGGTAGCACGCTGCTCCAGAACCCAAAGATAGTGGTGTTTCTTTCAGTAATTAGTTTTGGTTATTGGGTTAGTTATGTGCTCTGGTACAACTGTAACTGTGATTGTGTGAAAAGTGTGTGAAGGAGGAGCACAACTTTCAAATCATTGACAGCGCAGAAGGAAAAGAAAATATAGGTATTGTAGATGAGTGTAAAGGTTGCATATGGTTAGGGGTTGGCTAAGTGGAACTGATCAAAGATGTGCAGAAGAAGAGAGTAAAATGGATTTCTTGAAGAAAAATGAGATGAAATTTGAGATGTGCAGAGAGAGGATTTCAAAATGATGTGGAGGAAATGGGCACAAGTGTCTAATAACAAACGACTGCGGAAAGAAAGTGGTGTGAAAGTGAGAATAGGAGCGATTGAGAAACTCTGAGGCCCTCTACCTCTCCCCAGACTTTAAAAAATGTTAAATTCAGTCTCGTGCATACAGAATGTAAATATTTTTCATCCCAATTATTCATGGTAAAATCATTGTTGTTACTCATATATTTCATACTGCTCGCAAACATTGACAAAGCCAATAGGTCTGGCTGTTATAGTATATAGCCATTGTTGTATTAGATTTATGGATGAAACAACTGAAAATTCAGAGGGGCACCCAATCTGGACGAGTGGCATGTTCTGTGAAGCATAGACGCGTAGTTTACATGCTTCTTTGGCCATGTTTCTCTATTACTGACCCTGTCATTTTTCAGCCCACTTAAAGCACTGGTTGTGAAATGTATCCTGTTGTGGGTGACAGCAAAACCAGACCCCCCAACTGTTTGTCTCTGTCACAATGAGCGAGCTTTGAGGTCTCTCTGTGTCCTGGTGACGGAGGAACATGAAACGTGAACATGGAACATGAACTGCGGCAATGAAAAATCTCTGGCTCTGTTCTACTAAGTAGGACGCTCTTGGGTTTTATTGCTGCTTTCAAATCATGTCTATGTTGAACATAATTAAACAAAAATGAAGCAGTGTTTGGAAGCTTATTTCTAACAGTTGTCACCGAGACCCAAAAAGTCTAAACACTGTCTTTACACTCTGCTCCCAGTTGGTAAATGAAAAACTGCCTGTCCTATGGATTAGTGCTGATGCGCCATCGTAATAATCCTTTCCTGACCTCATCATGGGGAGCGAAGAAGTACCAGAAGAAGACTGAACTGTACGCTCTGGAAAGTGCTGCACCTTCATGTCACAGCCATTGATCGCCCAGGGGTCCATAAGCCCCAGCTTGCTTCTCTGAGATAAGCTGCACATCATCCATTTTAAATTATTCAAGTGCATGGAAGGAAGTTATGTTGTGTCAAGACCGAAGCCTCTACATGGTACTAGACCACCTATGTAGGTAAAATGAAAGTGTCTCATAACATTATAAAAACACACACCCTCGCCCTCTAAAACGTCTTCTTTCTTGGTGCTAAAAGGTCAGTCCAGCTGGTTCAAAAACAGTAATGAAGAAAATACAGATGAATTAGCACTTTCCAGGAGGTGCTCTTTTAACGAATACACATTTTATGGCAAGACCGAAGTCCCATTTTATGCTTTTTCAAAATATATTACAAAGAGAACAACACGAGTAATTGGTTAGCAGTAGGACTTTCTGAAAGTAGAGGGTGACGACCAATCAGCTGTTCTGATAATGCCTTCCTGACCAGCTCAGTGTCAAAAGACATTAGAGGTTATGGTTCCCCTTCAGAAATGGGCCCCAAAGTTGCAAACGTGAGTGCCCACCTGCTACATAATCCATTTGCCTCATCTTGCTAAGGTAGCAGAAGATACAGGAGAACAGTGTTTTATAAAGAAAATTAGCAGTTGATGCACCGTCGTTATGAGATCAGCTGTACAAGATTAATATTCCTGTACCCGATGCACAAGACAACGGTTTGGATTGTTCGGATAAACAGGATATTCTAAAGTTGAGAGAGTTTTTTTCTTCTCTTGATAATAAAGAGAATGTCAGCAGGAGTAAATTATCTTCCTAAAAGATCCAAGGCCTTGGCATTAAACACTCTTTTAAAAGATACTAAACATAATGTTGCTGTTAACCAACCATTGGCCAACATATGTAAAACTAGATTAGCATCCCTTATACAACTGTATTTGGTGGAAGGAGGTATACTTATCCTAATTCCACTTACACCTTTATACCAGGTCCAGGTATCCCTTATTAGTCAAGTGTGGGCAGTGTCTAGAAGCCAGGCTGTCTAGGGGTAGTGTGGATGAGCAGTCAAGGTCTAACTAGGAGACGTGCAAAGCTCATGCAATACCACTGTAGTCACACAGTACTCACACACATGAAAGAAAATACTCAGTGTTACAAAAATAAAGGTACTTTATTTTGGTGACACAAATGCCAAAAATATAATACAGCCTATAATCCGTTAGGAGGTAAGTAATACACAAAATATATACACTAGTGTGCAGAAATAGCTGTAAAAACAGAACACAGTGCAAATAGTGAAAATCACAATAGTTAGAAATGGGCCTGGGGGAACACAAACCATATACTAAGAAAGTGGAATGCGGAAGTCGGTTTCCCACCTAGGCAAGTGTAGTGTGCAGAGGGGAGCTGAGAGTATTAGAAAACAGCAAAGGTAAGTAATAGAACCCACCCCAGAGCCCAGGAAAGCAGGAGTAAAGCACAGTAACGTTCCTAGAACACACAAGAGCACGAGAAAGAAGATATTGCAAGAACCAGAAGAGACTGTCACCAACAATGGATTCCTGAACCTGAAGACCTGTGGAATAAGGGGACTGAGTCCAAGAAGCACTGAAGAGTGCAGGGAGAACAGGGGCCCCTGCTAACCCAGATGAAGGTGCCAAAGAAGAACCACTGGTGAAGAGCAAGAGTCAGTACTGCACCCAAGAAGATGGATGTGGGCTCCTGGTTAGTGCAGATGATGTCCCTCGCCGGATGGATGATTGCAGCCTGGTTGGCGTCGCTGGATTCCGTCAACAAGCCTTAGCACACGCAAAAATGGCACTGGCCAGGACCAGGAGGGACCTGGTGGATTCTACCAAGGAGGGGGTATCAGAGGGAGCTCTCAGCAACTCAGAGAGCCCACAGAAGACCGAGCAGTGCACACAGGAGTCCCACAGCATGGGGACAAAAAAGGTGCAAAAGGAGGCCCACACAGCACTACAACAAAGGAGAACCATGCAGGAAGCTGTGCATTGCAGGAGGAGTGCTGGGGGCCGGAGATGCACGGTGCACAAAGAACTGGATGCCAACAAGCCTTGGCAACTGCAAAACACGCGGTGCACGGGGGTACTCTCTTGCATGGGGAAGCATGCTCTTACCTCCACCAAATTTGAACAGTTGGATGTCAGAACTGTCTGGACCACTTCCGTCCACCACCCGTGATGCAGGATCCATGCAACTCGTCAGGAGAGGGGTCCCATACAGCTGGTCATTGTTGCAGAGAGGTGCCTGCTGACGCAGGGGAGTGACTCCTTCACTCCAAGGGAGATTCCTTCATTTTTCTGGTGCAGGCTGAAGACAGGCTACCCTCTGAGGATGCATGACCAGGAAACAGTTGCAGTTGCTGGCAGGAGCTGAAGATACAATGTTGCAGAAGTCATCTTTGCTTCTTTGTTGCAGTTGTAGAGTTCCTAGAGGGTCCAGATGCAGTTTCTTCGGTAAGAAGGTGAAGTAAAGGATGCAGAGGATTCCTGCTGGAGTCTTGCAATCCGCATCTGAACAACCACCTAAGAGAGAAACCCTAAATAGCCCTGAAAGGGGGATTGGTCAGCACCTATCAGGGGAGGGCTCTGACTTCACCTGCTGCAACTGGCCACTCAGATGCTCCCAGAGTGCCCTGCCAATTTAGAATGCAAGATGGCAAAACCCAGGGACCCTCTGGAGGAGCTCTGAGCACCACCCCTAGGGTGGTGATGGACAGGGGAGTGGTCACTCTCCTTTCCTTTGTCCAGTTTCACGCCAGAGCAGGGACTGGGGGTCCCTGAACCGGTGTAGACTGGATTATGCAAGGAGGGCACCATCTGTGCCCTTCAAAGCTACCCCTCCCGAGCCTGTAACACTTATTTTCAAACGGGGGGTGTAACACCCCTCTCCCAAAGGAAATCCTTTGTTCTGCCTTCCTGGGCCTGAGCTGCTCAAGCAACAGGAGGGCAGAAACCTGTCTGAGAGGTGGCAGCAGCTGGGGCTGCCTGGAAAACATCAGAGGGCTGTAATGGCAATACTGGGGGTCCTCAAAGGAGCCCCCAGAGTGCATGGAATCATACAACCAATGCTTGCAAAAGCATTGGGGTATGATTCAAACATGTTTGATACCAAACATGCCTATGTTCTGAGTTACCATTGTGTAGCTGGACATAGGTAATGACCTATGTCCAGTACACGCGTAAAATGGCGTCGCCGCACTCACTATGTCCAGGAAAATGGTGCTGGAGGTCGTGGGGACACCTCTGCTAGTGCAGTGGTGCCCTTACACACAGGTACTCTGCACCCTGCCCTCAGGGCTGAAGTTCCTGCTACAGGGGTGACTTATAAGTGACATGGTCCAATGTAAATTGCAGCCAAAGGGTGCATGCACCTTTTCACACAGGCTGCAATGACAGTCCTGCAGAAGCCTTTGCATGGGCTCCCTATGGGGGGGGGGCAAAAGAAATGCTGCAGCTCATAGGGATCACCTGGAACCCCAATGCACTGTGTACCAAGGTACCATATACTAGGGACTTATAAGGGGGCACCAGTATGCCAATTTTGGGTGAAATACTGGGTTACCAGTATGCAGTGACAAAATTTAGAGGAGAGAGAGCATAATCACCGGGGTCCTGGTTAGCAGGATCCCATTGAACATAGTCAAACACACTGACATCAGGCAGAAAATGGGGGTAACCATGGCAAAAAGAGGGTACTTTCCTACAGGCATCTCCTATGAAAGAACTTCAATTTGATTGCCAACAGATAGACCACTGAATGTGTACTGATTTGTAAACCTGAGAAGTTTCTGAGAGCCAGGTTTGTTTATGAAACTAGTAGCTTCTGACGAAAGTCCTGGTACAGACCAGATATTTCCCAAAGCCTCAAAGCAGTTGGAGGTGAATGCTGGAAAAAATGAATTTATGGTATTGCCCTGTTTAATTTTGGAAGAGACTTGGGGGGAGTCGGGGAGAGATTAGGTAGAAGGATAGGTATTTGTAGTAGGCCGGGAAACTGAGAAGGCCAAAATGGAGTAATTATGATCACTATTCATTTTTTTTTTTTGCCCTTCTTGCTTCAGTTTTGCAGATATGGCCAATGGGCTTGTAGTAATCTGCTGGACACCATTAGGTTCCTTCAATATAACTTATTTTTTCAAGACAACCCCCTCTTCCATCTTCATCAGCCGAGCACCTTGAGCAACTGCCTCTGTCAAACCCTCTAAAGGGCCAGTGGTGCAACAATGGCCTTCAACATTCCACTACTCAAACCCTTCACATACAATAAACAATTTTGGTACCCATACATTATAACAGGGCTTTAGTAATGTCAATATATTTTTTTTATGTATTCCCCTCTAAACCGCATACACTTGTATTAACTCGGACGAGGCAGCGCAGAGAAAACTCAACTTGTGTATTCAGGTGAAGATGGCTAATTTTCATAGAACAGGTCTGCAACATATACACAAAACCCCAAGCGTATGCCTTGCAGACTAGCCCCACATGTCCTCACTAATAAAATGGTTAGCCCATGGCGATGTGAGTCATGAATGTACATCACGTAATGAGGACACTGGAACAGGTGTTTTTCAGGAAGCAGTGCTGCGGCTGGATGAACTGAAAACAGTGTTGGTGCAGACAGGACTGCAGATGACACCAGGACAGCAAGCCTTAAGTGTGGGCATTGACCCTGAAGCTGGGTAAGACTCAAAGCTGGTATCAGGAAAAATGGTTGGTAAGTTTTGGTTCCATCAGTTGGAATAAACATTGATGATTTGATCGGATGTAGGGAGGTCAGGCTATCAAGGAGGCAAGTTCAAGATAAGAGGGCAGGTCCTGAAATCGATAAAGGTAAGGGTGATGAGAAGGCTGGAAGAGTATATTTTAATAAGGATGTGGCAGTTAAAGTGGGTGACAAGGTGGATTTGACAAAGGGGGATAAGCAGATAAGAGATCAAGGAAATAAAGCATACAAAAGTTACCACACGTGGGAATCACCAAACTCTTGGTGGTGCACCTAATGTCGTTTAATAAGGAATGGATAAGAAGGGGCAAGTATATCAAGGTTTTCAAACTTCTGCATAGGGAATTGAGGGCCAAAGAGGGTTTAAAGGAAGAGGAATATGAACTTTCAAAGAGGTCTGCAGTGTTGGTTATAGTTGAAAACTGAACAGCTGCTTTCCTCATCTCTGCCAACGTTTACTGTGAGAAATTCCTTGAACATTGTGTGGCATTTTTCAAACATATTGATGTGGTAGATTAGGCTCACTTGAAATTTGGCGGCTCGACATGGGTGAGATAGGATCATACATTTAGAGCATATTTGACAGATGATGCAGACAGGATATGGGACCAGTTAGACAATGAATTATTTTTGCAGAAGATGATACCAGCTAGACCACTAACGTATATGACCAGTGGCTCGCCTTTGTTTTGTAAGCCTTTTCAAGGGCATCCTACTCAAGGAGGAGTGGGTGCAGTTGGATGAGGGCAAGGGGAACAACAGGGACATGTTGGGTATATAATAAAGGAACATGCACAGGGAATATTGCCAGTTTGGGCATGAATGCTCAATGTGTAGCAGTGATCATGGGACCCTGAGGGGGTGGGCAAAGAACCCAAAGGGGTAACTGGCAGTCTGGAAGTGATAGGGGAAGGGGCAGGAGAGCTCCAAATGCAGTGGTAAAAGGCTTGTACGCCAGGTAAGAAGGAAAAGCTGCATCACTGGGGGAAATGAGACTGCAATGTTGTTACTTCATGGTTTTGAGTTTGGTTTTCATTTGGGATACTACAGCCCGAGGAGAAGGCGATGGGTAGAGAATTTATTTTTGGTGAGGGGTACAGGAATGGAGAATGGAAGGTCGTTTTTCAGATTGGCCTTTGGATTACTTGATCATTTTGCCCATTGGGGTTGTGCCGAAAAAGGAACAAGGGGAGGTCAGGCTGATACAACACTTGCCTTGGCAAGAAGGAGAATCCATAAATTAGTTCATTCTTGAGGTGTTGAGCAGGATACATTATGCCATGGTAGATTTAGCAAATGCATTTATAAACCAAATTGGATCACGCGCCCTCATGGCAAAATTAATATTAAGATGAAGCTTTTAGGCTGTTGCCAGTACATTCCAGAGTTTTTGAGTAGTTGGGAGTTCAATTAGGAGGTTACGTTTTTGTGGCCAAATCACTCCCAATTGGATGTTCTATTTCATGTTCCCTTTCTAAAGCTTTTAGTACCTATTTACAGAGATAGTTTTAAAAAGGTAATGCACTTTAAGACCCTTTACTTGGATGATTTCTTTATTGTTGTGCCCCTACTCTCAGCCCACTGTGTGAAGCTATTGGGCAGGTTTATGGAGTTAATGCAGGCTTTGGGGCTGCCCTTGGCTCCAGACAAGATGGTAGGGCCTAGTGAGGTGTTTACATTTCTGGAAGTGGAGTTGAATCTAGTTAAAATGGAGGTGAGGCTGCCCTGGAATAAGAGGGAAAAATGGGTGGCACAGCCTGAAGGGATGTTGGGATGGGACAAAACACAGGTGGGGGATATGCATTTTTTTTTTTTTTTTTTTTTTTAAGGACATTTGATAAAGCGATGTGTGCAGGCTTCTATTTTCAGTTGGAGGTTGGGTTTAGCTTTGGCAAGCTCTTCACTTCCTCACCGCAGGGTTAATTTGAACAGCAAAATGAAGGCAGATTTGAGAGTGTGGCAGACCTTTTTAAGGGATTTCAACGGTGTTCCCTAGGCAGGGATGGAGGAAGAGGCAGACTTGTGATTGGAATTGTTTTCAGATGAGGAAGGCGCATCAGGTTTGAAATCTCTTGGCAGGGACACTGGTCCCAGGTGTCCAGAATCCTAGTCGGAGCAATGGAAGTTAGGCAGGTGTAGAATTGCGGTTTTGAAGTTTTTCCTCTTTGTCACAGTCTGTTTGTTGGGGCAGTTTTTTTGCCAACAAGAGGGTGACTTTCAATGTGGACAACATGTCACTAGTTAATGTTGTCAGTAGGCAGTCAGCATGTCATGTGTAATTTTTGTAATTACTGCAAATTTTTGTTTTAGAATGTCTTCGGTAGAATGTGGTTTTTAGGGGTTAGTATATTGCAGGAGTGGCCAATGACATTGTGGATGCTTTTTCTTGTTCCTAGCAGCAGAGATTCTATGGTTTGGCACCAAGGGTGGACAAAGAGAAAACAATGATGCTGGTGCATCTCTGGACCTTAGGACAGGCTGCGTGATGGAGGTCATTGCAGGGTCTCTGTGTGAATCCACAAGGCTAGCATATGGCCAAGCATGGTTGAAGATTTTGGTGTGAAGCACTATGAGAAGGAGCTCAGCAAGTGCTGAACAATGGAGGGAGGATATGATGAACTGTATAATGAATCGGATTGAAAAAGGTCTGTCAGTGGTGCCAATTACAGGTAAGCTAGCATGCCTAGCTTTCTTTACTAAACTGTTTTGAGGCTATGAACTAACAGAAGGTGAGGGGGAAACAGATTCTTGAAGTGTAAGTGCAAGAACAATGTTTAGGACGAACGGTAATGAGGCCAGTGAGAGCAAGCATTTCTGATGGACACAACTACCTGTGGATTGCTCACCTTATGAATTCACACATACGCCAACATCCAATGGAAAATCTTCTTCTCAGCTCTCAACGTCAACGAGGACATCACAATTGCACGTCTCCACGCAACTCCATGTGACGTCACTGTGCCAATAAGTCCTCGCCGGCATGCTGACGTCAGTTCCCTTTTTTCCGTGCCTTCGACGCTAACGTTTTTCTCCTATCTCTTGCTACTGTTGGAGGTGTTCCATCTTGTTGCTAGTTTCTATCGGTTTCTAGTTACAATGTCTCCCCCTAGGAAGTCGGGATTCAAGCCATGTCGAGAGTGCGGGGGTAGCATGTCGGTTACTGACCCTCATAACGATTGCCTTTGGTGTCTGAGCTCTGAGCATGACGTCGAGGAGTGTGTTTCTTGCCAGAGCATGATTCCTAAGGCTCTGAAGGAAAGAGAGGCCAAACTCTTTTTGGCCAAGGCAAAGAAGGGGCACAAGAGCTATCGTAGATCCTCTTCCCATGCTTCTTCGAAGAAACATAAGAAACAGCGTCATCACGACTCTCTGCGTCGTTTGGCTTGGAGCTGGTCAAGATCAAGGCCTCCATCACGATAGCACCGAGCGACGTGAGAGGTGAGTCTGAAGGAGACTCCACAGCCTCAGAGCCCTTATGCTTCTCCGGTGCCATCGGTCTTCAAGGTAGTGGCACCTCCGGACAGTCCTGGATTTTCACCTGATGCTCATGATTCTGATGTTCAGCAAGCACAGGTGCACCATGGAGATCAGCGGTATCCTGCCTTCCCGGCTCCGGGAGCGGATCCAGCGGCATTTTTGAAAGCCATGTTCTCGACGTTCAATGCGATGGCCCCTGCTGGTGCATCAGCTGGTCCCACGGGTCCATTGGCATTTTCGTTGGGCTCCCCTGCTCCATACAAGGCGTCGCCGTTTATGCCATTCTATCCAGCTGAGGGTGCCGGACCGGCGCTGATGACGTCGCTTTGAGGCCCTGTGGTTCCCATGACATCGCCTTCCAGGCCTATGGCGTCGATTTCATCGCTTCGTCAGTCGACGCTGTTGGTGGAGACGCAAGTGTCCTCGGCGCCGTTGGGATCTGCTCCGGCGCCGGATCCGAGTGATGGATTTGATCGAAGTCAACCTTCTTCTCCTGTTCTGCATCTGGTGTTGAAGCCAGTGTCATCGTCGTTGGCCAATTCTATGTCAACGCCGAGGTTAGAGGGTAGGCTGAGGTCTCGCAGAAAGGCCTTGAGACTCTTAGAAGAGGAAGAGTACCAAAGGCAGTTGTTGGAGGAGGGGGAGATTGAGGAGCCCTTGGGGGAATATCAAGGGCTGGATTCGGCCAGTGGGCTTGACACTTCCCCGGAATGGGACTTGTCTTCACCGGGGGAGTTCACGGAGGAGGCAGCCTCCTTTCACACGGTGATTAGAAAGGCGGCAAACTTTTTAGAGCTTCCATTGCCTGCTGCAGAGGTTAAAACAAACATTTTAACAGAGGTCCTACACCCTTCTTCGAACTCTGCGGATCCTATGCTTCCGTTCAATGATGCTCTTACGGAGCCCATATTAGAGCTTTGGAGGAAGCCTGTGTCATCTCCTGCTGTGAATAGGTCTGTGGCACGAAGATAAAGAGTGGCGCCTGGAGATCTGGGGTTTTTATTGAAACACCCTACCCCGGAGAGCCTGGTTGTTCAGGCCTCTTACTCTACTCGGTCTGCTCCAGGCTCATTCCCTGTGATTCCAGTGGACAGGGAATCCAGAAGGATGGAGCAATCCGCAAAGAAGACTTTCTCTTCTTGCAGCATGGCTCTCAAAGCTGCGAATGCTACCTGTGTTCTTGGTAGATATCTCCATGCCCTGATGGACTCCGCGAAGGCTATGGTTCCTGACCTGCTGCAGGATGTACAGAGACCATTTGGTCTCTCTGATGATCAGGCTGCAGCAAAACAAATAATCCAGTCTGGTCTGAATTCCACAGATTCGGTAGCCAGGGCAATGGGTACATCTATTGCTACCAGGAGGCACGCTTTGATGAGGTCCTCTGGGTTTTCTTCGGATGTATAGACTTCTTTATTGGATTTGCCTTTTGATGGAGAGAAGTTGTTTGGTGATTAAGCGGACTCTGCCCTAGAGCGCTTTAAAGATAGTCGGGCCACAGCGAAGTCTTTGGGACTGCAAGCCTCCTCTGCTACCACTTTCAGGTTTTTGGGGAGGTTAAGGGGGTTTGGGCATGGAGCCGGTTACCGGGGAAGGCCTCAGTCCACAGTCCAGCAGCCTACCAGCCTCCCATATCGATCTTTTAGAGGGCGGGGGAGGGTTCAGACAAGAGGGCCACCCAGCAGCACCCTGCATCATCCTCTTCCTCTGGAGGACAACAGCAAGGGAAGCAGCCCTAGTTTTTTCCCCTTTATCGACCACACTTCTTCTGTAGGGGGAAGATTGTCTTTTTCTCCACAAGTTGGAGTTAATTACATCAGACTCATAGGTACTAAACATTGTGAGAAAAGGATATGCTCCTCCTTTTGAGGAGTTTCCTCCTCCCATCCCTTCCCATCCCTCGTTTTGCTCAGAAGACCATCTCCTGTTGTTGCATCAGGAGGTTCAGATCCTATTGTCAAAAGGTGCGGTGGAGTTGGTTCCAGAGCAGGAAAGGGGTCAGGGTTGTTATTCGAGATACTTCCTGATCCCTAAGAAGGACGGTCGTTTGAGACCAATTCTAGACCTGAGGATTCTGAATTTGTTCCTCAAACATAAAAAATTCAAAATTCTGACTGGCACAGGTACTTCTGGCGTTGAACAGAGGATTGGATGGTGTCTGTCGACTTGCAGGATGCTTACTTTCATATCCCTATACTCAAGTCGCACAGGAAGTATCTCCGGTTTGTGGTAGGGTCGCAATACTACCAGTTTGCAGTCCTTCCATTTAGTCTTACTTCAGCACCTCGAGTCTTCATGAAGTGATGGCAGTGGTAGCAGCAAGTCTCAGAAGGAAGGGGATATCAGTATTCCCTTACCTGGATGATTGGTTGACCAAAGCCAAGTCTCAAGAGCTTGTGTTGCATCACTTGCAGATGATAACTCAGTTGTTGTTCAGTCTGGGTTTTTCGATAAATGTACCCAAGTCTCACCTGGAGCCCTCTCAACGCCTCCTATTCATAGGGACAGTACTGGATACTACAATGAATCGGGCCTATCCTCCGCCTCAGCGGATTCAGGACATTCAGGCGTTGATTCCAATGTTTCAAAATGGAGCGGTTGTTGCAGTCCTCAAGGTCTTGTGCCTGCTCGGTCTGTTCCCTTCTTGCATTCTGTTGGTCAATCATGCACGTTGGTACATGAGGGCTCTCCAATGGTGCCTCCGCAGGCAGTGGTTTCAACACAAAGGGGATCTTGTTGTCGATAACGATCTCCAGTGACGCTGCAGTGGATCTAAAATGGTGGGCTGTGGACGGCAACCTTTCTCAAGGAAGGCCGTTTTCACTGCTACCTCCGGTGGCCACGGTCATGACGGATGCTTCCACTCTAGGGAGGGGAGCTCATCTGGGGGACCTGGAGATCAAGGGTTGTTGGTCTCCAGTGGAACAGACTTTTCATATCAATCTGTTAGAATTGCGGCTATATGTTTGGCTCTCAAGGCCTTCCTCCCGTCCCTTCGCGGTCAGTCAGATCAGGTCCTGACGGACAACACTTGCGCGATGTGGTATATAAATAAGCAGGAGGAGTAGGGTCATATCTTCTCTGCAGAGAAGCTCTGCGTCTCTGGTCCTGGCTTCATGACCATCGGATTTGCTTGATAGCGAATCATCTGGCCAGGGTGCTCAGCGTACGTGCGGACTCTCTGTCACCATTTTTCAGCCCATCACGAGTGGTGTCTCCATCTGGATCTGGTCCTGCATATCTTTCGGATGTGGGGTTCTCTGGTGATAGATCTGTTTGCCACTCGGGAGAACACGCACTGTCCGTCATTCTGCAGCCTCCAGTATCCAGTGCAAGAAGCTTTGGGGGATGGGTTTCAGATATCTTGGTGCAACCAGTTGCTTTACGCAATCCCCCCCATACCCTTGATTCCTCGGGTTCTGAGGAAGATTCGAGAAGATCAGGCTCAGGTCATTTTAATAGCCCCGGATTGGCCAAGAAGGGTGTGGTACACGGACCTTCTCCAACTCTTGCTGTGCCCTCCGCTCCGTCTTCCTCTCAGGGCAGACCTCCTCTCGCAGTTGCAGGGGCAGGTCTACACCCCTACCTCCAGAGCCTGCACCTTCATGCCTGGAGATTGAACGGGGCAACCTGAGTTCCTTTTCTCTCCCACCAGATGTAGTGGATGTTATTTTATCGGCCAGGCGACACTCCACTCAGACCGTTTATGCCGGCAGGTGGGCAAAATTTGTGGCTTGGTGTGGAGGAAGACAAATTGATCCCTTGAAGGCCCACCTCTCCGATATTCTATTATTTGCTTTAGATTTAGCAAAGAAGGGCTGTGCAGTGGCTACAGTTAAGGGTTATTTAGCTGCTTTGTCAGCCTTTCTTTGCCTCCCGGGTCAGCCCTCATTATTTAAATCACCTATTGTGATTAGGTTTCTGAAGGGTCTAGTTGATAGGTTTCCTCCCACTCCTTTTCATGTGCCTCAGTGGGACCTAAATCTTGTTTTGACCTTTTTAATGGGATCACCTTTTGAGCCCATGCACTCTTGCCCGTTAAGGTTTTTAGTGCTTAAAACTGTTTTTCTTGTTGCTATAACCTTAGCTAGGCGGGTTAGTGAGCTTCACGCTCTTTCTGTTGAACCCCCCTTTACCTTGTTTTTGCCAGATAAAGTGGTGTTGAAAACCAGGGCGGCTTTCCTACCAAAAGTTGTCACTCCTTTTCACATAGAGCAGACCATTACCCTTCCATCTTTCTACCCTCTTCCACACCCCTTGAAGGAGGAAGAGAGGCTCCACCGTTTGGACCCTAAAAAGGCGCTTAGTTTGTATATTGAAAGGATGAGAGACTTTCGCCTGGAGGATCAGCTGTTCGTGGGGTATATTGTACAGAGGAAGGGCAGAGCAGTTCATAAAAGAACAATCTCCAGGTGGGTCATTCTTTGTATCAAGATTTGCTACTCATTGGCAAAGAAAGTTCCCCCTGTGGGTATCAGAGCCCATTCCACCAGGGCTAAGTCCGCTACTTCGAACCTGGGAAGAGGGGTTCTAGTGGTGGACATTTGCCGGGCAGCAACTTGGGCGTCCCTCCACACCTTCGCAAAGCATTACTGCTTGGACGCAGAGGTAAGGAGGGACGGCCATTTTGCATGATCTGTATTGCAGGAGTTCTTGGTGTAACCAGGCATACTCCCACCTCCGAGTGCGGTACTGCTTTGGGACTCTATTCATAAGGTGAGGAATCCACAGGTAGTTGCATCCATCAGAAGAAGAAGTTGCTCACCTTCGGTAACGCTTTTTCTAATGGATACAATAGCTACCTGTGGATTCCTCACAGTCCCACCCACCTCCGCGGTTGCTTGTCTGGTTACATTAAGATATGTGGTTGTATAGAGGTATGGATATATTTATCTCTTTTCCTGTATATATAAATGATGGTTTTGATTCTATTGCATCATGGTAGTTTTATGTATATATGTATTTCTTGGAGTTATTGTGGGGTCGGTTCTCACCTGTTCGCCTCAAAGGCACGTAAAAAATGGGTGAAACTGACGTCAGCACGCCGGCGAGGATTTCCTATTGGCACGGTGACATCACACAGAGTCGTGTAGAGCCGTGCAATTGTGACGTCCTCGTCGACATGGAGAGCTGGGAAGAAGATTTTTGTTGGATGCTGGCGCATGGGTGAAATCATAAAGTGAGGAATCTACAGGTAGCTATTGTATTCACCAGAAAAAACATTACAGTAGGTAAGTAACTTGTTCTTTGAAACAATAAATTGAGGTTTTGCTACAGGTATAGAGGAATTTGTAGGAGAGTGTTTTTTAATGTAATAATGGTGATGGTGCTTTTTGGTGCCATTAAGGTAGATGAATGATTTGGGGGTCCAAAAGGAAGCCAGGTTTGGGCTTTAAGGATGGCGTCAATGGAGGCAAATTTGTTCAGGTGAGTTTTATAAAGTCCAAAACGGATCAGAGGAAGAAAGGTGCAAGTGTGGTCATGTCCAGGGGAACAAGTTTTCTCCCTTGCAATGGTGGAGAAAAAACACAGGGGGGTACACCACAATGGTTTTTAGACACATGGATGGGTCAAGGGCCTTTGCGGCACAGGAACTGAGTGTGATGCGGAAGGCTCTGAATTTGTTGCAGATGCCACAGAAAGAGTTTGGTCCACATTCATTCAGAATTGGGATGGCGACCGAAGCAGATTTGAGGAGCTGGTGGGGGAATAATATTAAGGTGCTAGAACAGTGAAGATCTGATTGCTACACACGACAATGCCAGATTAGGTTTTGGAGTAAGTGTTAGTAATATGTTGCTGTTATGTATTTATTTCAGGTTGTGTTGAAGGGCCTCAGTGTGATCATACTGAAGTATGGTTTGTGGGCATTCATTCATTAAATGTGGAGCTCTGCAATCTGAGACACAAAAGTTTGGAAAATAGTTGGGTTTTGACAATCTTAAGGTGCACTCAGCTGCTCCTTAACTCCTGAGGCACTTCTGCCCTAACACTCCACACCATTATTGTGCTACCTAAGTCCCTATGAAGCCAATTGTAGAGGCTCAGGGAGCACTCTCTCAGGACATCTAGGACTCGGTGGGAGAGATCTGGATGCTCCGAGAGACAATCTCTGGGCAGCTCCAAATTTTACTGGTACCATGACCTCTTTGACTGCAACAAATATGTCTCATCTCCCTCCCTAACCTGCCCCACCACCAAAAGTACTATCTCCCAGATTGTCTTTCCTCACTGTTTCCCCTCCTACCACCTTGGTTTCTTTCTTCCCGTGGGGTGCCTGTTCCTGCCACAACCAGCCAGTTTACATCTGCGTCAGAGGAGAATCTCAACAGCTTCATGAAAACCGAGAGTGAGGATGGACAATGACTTGTGCCCTTAAGCCATGAACCTAAGTTGGACACATTGGGCCCGATTCACAGAGGTAAACTCACACTTTTGGTCTAAGTTAAGACCACAAGTGTAAGATTACGACTTTTAGGTATTTACAAAGGTAAGTTACAAGTAGTTTCTTTTCGTCCACACTCAGGGCGGATCATCTGCCCTCGGGCTGGATGCGGCAAAAATGCATGATGAGACACCTGTGTAAGCACCTACCATCACCCACCAAGCTCCAGCTGAAACTTCTGAGCTCACACCCAATCCAAGCCTTGCTCCACACATAAAAGCAAAGCTGACACAAACAAACCTTTTCAGACCTTGCAACATGTCGCTGAATGTGTTTGTCAGTTTGCCCCTTTCTATGCAACAGGATTAATTCAGGAGAAGGAAGAGGACGAGGAGAGGAGAGAGGATCTTCAGTCAAAGGACAAACCTCTTTAGGATGTCCAGGCAAGATGTCCTGGCCAGATACCGTTTAACCCCTGATATCATCTTGGAGATGGTTTGTGAGTGGGAGCAGGATCTTGACTGTGACAGACTGCTCCCACACCATCCCAGCCTATGTCAAGATCCTAGCAGCTCTCCATTTCGTTGCTATGGGGCAATTCCAGAGGGTCATCTCCTTGTGGCCATCTCCCAGGCAACCCAGTCCTGATGCTTGCATCAGGGACTGAGCTGCATCAATAGGAGAGAACCCTCCCCACATACAAATGCCCCATACACTGGCCAGAAGGCAAAGGGTAGCTAGGGATTTTCACCTCATGTTCCGCTTCCCACATGTGCTGGGTGCAACTGATTGCACTCATGTGGGTCTCAAAGCCACCCCGCCACAATGCACACATTTTCTGCAACAGACACCGCTGGCATTCCATCAAAATGCAGGGTGTCTGTGATGCCAGTGGTAGCTTGATTGATGTGCAAGCAGTGTTCCCAGGCAGTACTCATGACAGCTATGTATCCTGCAGGTCACCTCTTGCCCGGCAGATGGCAGCAGGAGAATTTCGCAACATGTGGCTACTGGGTAAGTACCAAGCACCACACAAGTCTGAGATGCATAATTGTGTTTGTACATGTGCACAAACATTAGACAAGGAAATGGAGCGATATTTGAAAAAACATCATCATGCCACATTCATGCCCCCAACAGACACAGTATGTACCACTTCATACAGCATGTATTATACAAATGCATGAGGGATGTTTTTTCAAATATCGCTCCATTTCCTTTTTCTGGTGATGCTGCATATGCACTCTCCCCTCATCTCTTCACATCATACAGAGGTGCAACCACTTTACCTCAGCCAAGGTACAATAGGTTACACAGATGTACATGGGCCATCATTGAATGCAGTTTTGGGCCCCTGAAGTCAAGATTCAGATGTCTTGACCGTACAGGGGGTGCTGCTGTACTCCCCGGAAGTTGTGTGCAAGATTATAGTAGCTTGTTGTGTTTTGCACAATATAGCATTGAATCATGGCTTACACATACCTCTTGGCCCTCAGCTGGGTCTGAATCCAAGCAACTGGGCCATTGTAGAAAACAGAGGCAGGGTATGCAGGTGCGTGACCAGCTGTTGACACTTTTTTCACCTGAGAAACATGTTGTGTGGTTTGCAGTCTGTCAATGATGATTGGTGGATATTTAACACTGTCCACATATGCCATCCTGAGACTACTTTGCAAGCCATACATGATGTCTGTAAACAACAGATGTCTCCAAGAGTCAAAAGATTGTTTGTGCATGTTGTCATGTGCACATGTCGTGGACTAGCATGTCAAATGTCTCTTAAGGCTTCATTGGCTCTGGGGATCAAAGCTCAGCATGTGCGAGACCTCCCTGGTCTGTGTCACAAGAGGCCTCTGCTTCACAAAGGGCTTTGCCCATTAGGTTGAAGGTGCCACATCAGAGATTGAGCACCTGTAACCAAGGTAGATTTCCTGCTATGAGATATCACAGCGTAGTGATTGTAACCCGCTTGCAATGATTGAGGGGCCACTGCCAAAAGTGCTTAGGTCGTGGGCATGTCCTGACAGGGCAGGGGGGTATTGGGCTTTTGTCATGGACACTAGAGGGGAGAGGGCAGGTCTCATTATGGTGTTTTGGTTCAGAACTGGCATGGCAATATGTTGAACCAGTTTCAAATCTGCAATTGTAAATGATCCACAAACATGCATTCACTGTTTCTGTGTTGGGGCTGGTGCGACAAACTAGTCAGTGCTGCAATGGCTTTCCAGTCATACTCTGTACCTTGGTGTACTTGGCACTATGGCCCTCATTCCGACTTCGGCGGGCGCCGCCCGCCGGTCGGAAACCGCCGAAAGACCGCACCGCGGTCATAAGACCGCGGGGGTCATTTTGACTTTCCCGCTGGGCCGGCGGGCGACCGCCAGAAGATCGCCCGCCGGCCCTGCGGGAAAGCCCCTGCAACAATGAAGCCGGCTCCGAATGGAGCCGGCGGAGTTGCAGGGGTGCGACGGGTGCAGTAGCACCCGTCGCGATTTTCACTGTCTGCAAAGCAGACAGTGAAAATCTTTGTGGGGCCCTGTTAGGGGGCCCCTGCACTGCCCATGCCAGTGGCATGGGCAGTGCAGGGGCCCCCAGGGGCCCCACGACACCCGTTCCCGCCATCCTGTTCCTGGCGGGTTTTACCGCCAGGAACAGGATGGCGGGAAGGGGGTCGGAATCCCCATGGAGGATTCTCCGGGCCAGGGGAAATCCGGCAGGAAACCGCCGGATCCCCTTTTCTGACCGCGGCGGTAGAATGGCCCTGGAAGCACCGCCAGCCTGTTGGCGGTGCTTCCGTGGTCCCCGGCGGGGTTTTTACCGCCAGGGTCGGAATGACCACCTATGTGTCCAGAAACTGACATCACAACCTGCGCCTTGATTGATGATACAGCACAGTTTTGCTAGATGTGAGTAATATATGTTGACATCATGACCATAATGCAGTGCAAAGGGCCAAAATGTGCTGGGAATTCCTGTAGTGTAGAGTGTGACCACAAGACATTCCATTCCTCCGTCAGTATACCTGCCCTTCCTACACATTTGCATATGTCACGTTTGATATTCTGCTTTTACTTTTATTTATTTATTTTTATTTTGGATTTCTGTTTTGATTAAAGATGCCATGCCTCACAAGCATGAGCGTATGCTCCGGGTGCGGATGATCCGCACTCTGGGCATAGAATCTGGTGGCGGGCTGGAACCTAATAATAATCAACAGGAAGTGACACGGAGGAAATGCAAGGCAGGAAGTCCATGACAGGAAGTTGCAGGCAGCCATTGTCTTGTCATTCTGAGTTGTCCTCTGCTACAGACAGGATCCTCTGCCATCCTACTGCTCTGTCCACCCTTACTGCCCCCAACATGGCTGAGGGAGTTGAGGAGAGGGCACCCCCTTAAGTGCGAGGGAATTGGACATCTAATCTGGGGGATGTTGGACAACTACCCTCAGCTTTATGGGGGCCCGACAAGCAGCTGAGCAATGCAGCGCGCCCCAGGATCTGGGAGCAGATATTGCGGTGCAGTGGGTGTATACCACCGGCGGGCCAGGACATGCCATAAGTGCTGGGAGGACCTGAAACGCTGGCCTGTTGGGACAATCCTCCCAGCCCCACATGCACCGTCCCTGCCTCACGCCACTGTACAGGAAGGTCCTGAGTACAGCCTGGCCAACCCACTGCAATGCCAGAAGGATGGTCCAGACACTGTCCAGTTTGAGGTCAAGTGGTTACAATTTCTTGTGTCTGATTCTGTGGCATGCATGCTCTTTGTGTGCCTCTTATGTCCCTACACCATGACTGGTGAAGCAAGAACCTTATCACTGGTGAGTGCATTGCCAGAAGAATCGTCCAGACACTGTTCATTGTGAGGTCACGTGGTTACAATTTCTTGTGTTGGATGGTGCGACATGCATGCCATTGTTGTGTGTTTCATCAGTGTAAAGTATAATTTCTTGTATCTTGGAGTAATGGCTGACTTTGGAATACTTGTCTCACACAAAATGGTTTCTGAATTTCCAAGGTTGAACTAATGCACGTCTTCACAACAGTGGCTTGTATGTCTCATGTACCAGCTAGATAGCTGAGCCAACTTTGCACACATGCCAACTGGTGAGCAGCACCAACAGTCAGTCTTGAACTTCCAAATGTGGCAAGCATTTATGTGGAATCAGACCATGCTACACAGCAGATGATATGCAATAGTTTGAGACTACCAGGTGTGCACTTGACAGGGTGATCATTTACACATGGCTTTGGGGTGGACAGCTCCATCCAGACCGTGTTCCAACTCCAATTGTAGACTGACTTGTGAAGATGACTAGGTAGTGAGGACAGGAAACCCTTGGCCCAAATTACTTAGGGTAACTTGAACTTGTGTCCAATCATTCAAACGTACAGCTTTTATGGCCCTTGGGAATCTGGCAAAGCCTTTGAAGTCTTGCTGAAGGTTAGGCTTTGTTACTACAGAAGGGTATACCATCCACAACTGTGACAGATGTCAAGGTGTGAGTTATGTCTCGACATATTAGTGATACACGTTCTATTGGGAATCTAAGTCACCTGGAATTGGTCAGTGAGATCAAAGGAGAACAAAGTCAGCATTTGATTCTTGCACTCATGTAAACATGTACCTGCCATGATTTGGACACCAACTATATAATGTTTTCACTTCCAATTTAGTGGACCCGGCTGGCCAAGGAGACCTGGGAGAGGACCGGGGGACCGAGGAGAGCTACCTGGGGATGATGGCAGGTACGGCCTCTATCATCTACTGAGGAAGAAGAGGAGAAGGGACCTTTATCATCTACAAGCAGGGGAAGTGAGTCCACCCGGATGGACTCTAAGGACAATGACCAGGTGGAGACTGTTTGGGTGGGGGTAGGGGATATTGATCTGGACATTTCTGGCCGGAGGGGGAGGATGTCGCATCTTCCTTGGACACTGAAGATCTTGACCAGCCACAGGTGTCCCCAGAGCGGCAATAGAGATCACCTGGGCCTGCCTCTGACCACTTCTTACAATATAAGGCCCCCAGTCCAATGGGGCTCCCAGCTGCCACCTGTCCCTCTCCGGGTACCTGCCTTAGTCCTACAGGGAGCTCACTTGTCCCTGACACATCCCTCTTGTGCAACCCAAACCCCTCCCTGTGTTGTGACCCCCATCCCAGAAAGGGATGGTGACATCTGAAGGGGAACCGGTCAACCTCTCTCGGCTCCTACAACAGTTGATAGATGAACAGCGTAGGACCTGAGAGGAGTTGCACTGTTCCCTGGATTTGATCAATGCCACCCTCACTTCCTTGGGTGCAGCCATGGTATCTGCCCTTTTTCAGCATCCCTCCCACACCACCGTCCATGTGTCTCCCTGTCAAGGAAGGGGCCACAATGGCAGAGGATCTCATCATCATATAGAAAGAGGATGACCAGAATGACAGTTGACTGAACATTTGACTTGGACTTTTTTTTTTCCCCCTGTAAACAGACTGTTTTCTGTGATGTTTACTGACATGTTTTATTTATTTTGCCCAACCCACTGTGTCCACCTGCCTCTACTATGAGAAGAGCAATATTTTATTTAGTTTCTCCCTTCCCAACGGATGTTTTTTGTTTGCATTAGATTGATCCACATGTAAAACAAAAACAAAATCAAGACAAACTGTGTTGTGTAGTTCACTGTCTAGGCTAGAACCATAGTATAGAATTCTACATCTGGAGTTAGGTAGCTATGCCTTCCGCATGACACAACTGTACACAATGATGGTTCTAGTGATGAACATGTCTTACCCACATTGTTGATACATACAAGGCCTACAGCCACATTAAGCATTAGAATGTCTAAATTAAATAAAATATGGAATATTTAATCTATTTACATAGTGCTGTGCACACATATGTTACAGTGCTCATGATGGATCTTGACTGCGTCTTCTCAGTTTTGCATGGTTTGACCTGGCCTGCGTGGAGTGTGTCAAGGGTGGACTAATCACTGTGTTGCCTCACTCTCTACTTGAATGACATTTAAAGAACAATGGGAACAATTGTAACAGTTCCCCAGAGTGACAGAGCCATGTATACCTGGGAAGGCACAAACACCTACACCCCGTGAGGTATTAAGAATTGTCACATGTAGACTTGCAGCACTGACCCACACAAAATCAACTAATGTGAGGGCCCATATGAACCCTTCTGTAGGTACTGGGCCTGTGCAATGTGTCGCTGTAATGTAGGTTTTCTGAAGCAGGAGACAAGCCAGTAGGGCTGGGGCCAAAGCAGTTGTTGTCCTTCTTCTTTGTAGGTAATCAGGAATCTGACTAGCTGGGTTCAGGGTTGCCCCTAAATACTAAATTTAGATGTGTGTTAGGGCTAGAGGGCAGTAGCCAATGGGTACTGTTCCTGAGGGTGGCTAAACCCTCCTTGTGCCCACTCCCTCTGGGGAGGGGTGCACATCTCTATCCCTATCGGCCCTAATCCTCCAAAGCAAGATGGAGGATTTTTCAAGGAGTGGGTCACTTCAGCTCTGGTCACCTTAGGGGTGGACCTGGCGGAGGGGGTGACTCCTCCTTGTTTTTCTCATTATCCCTCTGGACTTGCTGCCAAAAAGTGGGGCTTGTCCGGGGGGGCAGGCATCTCCACTAGGTGGAGTGCCCTGGGGCATTGTAACACCAGCGTTGAACCTTCAAGGCTCACCGGCAGGTGTTACATTTCTTGCAGGGGGAGGTGAGAAGCACCTCCACCCAGGACAGGCTTTGTTTCTGGCCATAGAGTGCACAAAGGCACTCACCCCATGTGGTCAGGAACTCGTCTGAAAGTGGCAGGCTGGCACAGACCAGTCAGTCACACACTCGCAGTAGGGCTGGCATACAGCGGGCATCTCTAAGGTGCCCTCTGTGTGCATTTTGTAATAAATCCCACACTGGCATCAGTGTGGGTTTATTGTGCTGAGAGGTTTGATACCAAACTTCTCAGTATTCAGTGTAGCCATTATGGAACTGTGGAGTTCGTTTTCTGACAGACTCCCAGACCTTATATACTAAATATGGCTACCCTGCACTTACAATGCCTAAGAATGTACTTATGACACTGTAGGAGCATAGTGCTCATGCAGCTATGCCCTCACCTGTGGTGGAGTGCACCCTGCCTTTGGGCTGGAAGGCCTGCTAGAGGGGTGACTTACCTAGGCCACAGGCAGTGGTTGGTTGGCATGGCACTCTGAGGGAAGTGCCATGTCGACTAAATCTTTTCCTCCCCACCAGCACACACAAGCTGCAAGACAGTGTGCATGTGCTGAGTGAGGGGTCCCCAGAGTGGCATAATACATACTGCAGCCCTTAGAGACAATCCCTGGCCACATGGCCCTTGGTACCAGGGGTACCTTTTACAAGGGACTTAACTGTGTGCCAGGGCTGTGCCAATTGTGGAAACAAAGGTACAGTTTTAGGGAAAGAACACTGGTGCTGGGGGCTGGTTAGCGGGGTCCCAGTAAACTTTCAATTAAGGTTGGCATTAACACTAAGCAAAAAACGGGGGGTTAACCATGCCAACAGTGGCATTTTCCTACACCACTGTCCTATGTGGTAAACCACAACAGAAAACATTTAACACAGATGAAAGGTTAACACAGATTTGTGATGTAAAAAGGGCCCATAGTTTAAAATAAACAAAAACGGTGACAATAATAAGTGAATATGCTTATTACAATGGTTTTCTCCTATTAATCCACTTACACAACAATGGTGCTAAGAGTCTTTGACAGTGAGCTCATGTTCTGGGTGGTTGTGCAAGTGCCTTTGTATAAACTCCTGCATACCTTGGCCCAGAATATTGATATTGGCATTTTTGCTGATTGCGTCTCATCTTCATGGCCAATGCATGGTGCCTTCATACTCATTTTTTAATTTTTTTTTATTAAATGTTCTTAGGTAGTCTTGGTGCATATTTTCCCTGTCTTAGTAACATTTCACAAGATTTTCCAAAGCATGGGTCTGCCTGTTAATCTGGGGGAGTCCTTTAAGTGAGTCTTGTAGGAGGCTGGCCCTCTATGTAGTGTGCAAAACTAGGCACACTGTGCAGAGGGTCCAGGCAACCACACTCTGGTTCCAGAGGTAAAAATTAGACCACCTAATGCTCCAATTTTTAAGGTAGCTGGTCGAGCGGTTAGGCTAATCCAATAGATGTGCTATGTATTTGCTGTACTCACAAATCCAATCACTTCCCTAAACTTCAGGGGATATTTTCCTGCCATCCAACATGAAGGAAAATGAGATGGAGGGTCCACTTCGCCTGCAAGCCCCTAGGGGTGGTGCATGCTCAGTGAGGCCACTCCTCCTATCCTTTGCCTGGTTTCCCACCTTTGCTCCTACCAAAAATGGGTGTTTGCAAAGGGGGAAGCCATCCGCTGCTAGCAGCAGGCCTGGGGGCTCGAGTTTCAGGGGCAGTAGCCCTTTGAAGCTCACCGCCAGGGTGGTGCACATTCCTGAGGGAGGGGGTGTACGCTCCTCCACCCAGGAAGGGCATTGTTTTACAAACCAGAGAGCCACGGCTCTCCCCAAGGTTTGTATATTGGCCGTCTGGAGTGGCAGGCTGAATGGAACCACTCAGCAACCTTGCCAGTTAGGTTAGCTTTTGCAGGGGGCACCTCAAAGGTGACCCCTGGGTCCACTTAGGGTTAAATCCAACACTGGTACCAGTTTGGATTTTATATTCTGAGGTGTTTGATACCAAACAACCCAGGGTACAGAGTGGCCATCATGTAGCTGGGGAACTCATGTTTGACCAGTATCCAGTACATGTACTTAAAATGGATGCTCTGTTCACTCAATATTTCCTAGGCCTGCCAAGGACACAGTGGGGGCATATTGCTCATGCAATTATGCCCTCACATATAGTATGGTGCACACTGCCTTTAAGACTGTAAGGCCTACTAGAGGGGTGATGTATCCATAACATATGCAGTGTAGGGTGGACAGGGCACACAGGGAGGGTGCTATGACAAGTTTGCCTTTTGGGGTTTGCCCCAGTACACTCAGCTTGCAATGGCAGTGCTGGGGGTATCTGGGTGCAGGGCGTTAGCAGGTGGCACAATCAGTGCTCCTCCCCTCAGGCACCTACTCCTACTATGCCATGCCCTGGGTACTTGTGTACCCATTTACTAGGGTCTTACAGTGTTATGGAAGAGTGTATCCAATTGTGCCAAGCATCACAACACATTTAGGGAAAGAGCTTTGGCCCAGGGAACCTGGTTTGCAGGTGCACTGGGCACTACCAACTTCTAGAACACATCAACATCAGGCAAAAAGTGGGGGCTAACCATGCAAAAAGAGGCCTCCTCTCACAAGTCTGCAGTCTCATATTCAGTAGCCCCCTGTAAGGCCGATGAAGAATGCTTTGCTCCAAGGCAGATGGAGGTGTTTCCATGTCAGGAAGAGAGATGCGTACAGCCCTCGAGCAGCGTGAAGACGGTCGCGGGGTTGCCAGCAAGGCACATCAATCTGCCCCATTCTAGGAGGGGCATGGCTTACACAGGTGTGGGAATGGTTGAGGGGGTGGAAGGGAGGCTGGTGGAATATGTAAAGGGCTGTAGAGGGAGAGTTAACCTTAACCTTTAGAAGACCCGATACGATTTGCTAACCAGTTCAGGTTTTTTGTTGTTGTTTGCTGTTATAGTCCTCTATTACTATTGAGCATAATTAACTTTAGGACAAACCTTAGGATTGTTATGGTCAGGGAAAGCATAAGAAAGGTTTCTTCTATTTCCTGTGGATATGTTTAATTAAAACATAAAAAAACTTCATGATTGCCTTTGTCCGGGGAATGATGAGAAAAGTATTACTACCCAATAAACTATAAATGAAAATAACAGAAGAAAGGAAAGACAGAGAAATATAAAAAGGGAAAAAAAGATGCACAATAAATAGAAGAGCAGAATACCAGAATTAGGATAGACTCAAGCAAGAGTATAGAGAAAGGAAAGAAAGAAAAACCCATAAACAGAACAAAACACTTACCTGTGTTTTGATCTTGTTTCCAAGGGTACCGGCCAGCAACACCCCATGGCGAGCCTCAGAAGCAGAAGAGAGAAGAGGAAAGTTATGTCTTCTCCTGAAAAAAAGACCCTTTCGGTAAAATTTGAAGAGAAAACATAATCAATAAAGAAGTTCATGAATCCCACCTTACCTGGTTAAGCGACACCTCCTTAGCATGAATAGTGTGCCTCACATCACTTTGTCCCTGGTCAAACTGATCCTTCCAGTGGCAGGCAGCTTGTACCAAACTCCCCCATGCCCCATTTCAAATGCTTGACATACTCCAAAGGCTAGCAGGTTGACCAGTACGTAGAGGGTGGCAACTGGTAGGTTATGGGGAAGAGCTGCATGAATAAGGAATACCTGCTCCTCAACAGGGGTGTGTGCTCGCTTAGATGATTGAGAGAAGGCTGGAGATGCACATTCCTGAAAGGAGTGTGTATGAGATTGTACAGAGATCTGTGATGTGAGGGCTGTGTGGAAGTGAGTATTGTGCAGGAAGGCGTAGCATTCACAGTTGCTTTGTTAATGGCTTGGGACTGGCAATTCTCAGACGGTATTTGGAAGGAACACTGCTGCTCGCCCGTGATGTGGCCTTCTTTAAGGTTTTATGTGTGGAAACAATGCCTTCCTCTTCCTCTAGGTCCTCCTTGACTAGCTCCTTCCCCTCTTCTTGGTGAGCAGTGCTAGCTGCAGATATAGGTGGTCATTACAACCCTGTCGGTCGGTGTTAAAGCGGCGGTAAGACTGCCAACAGGATGGCGGTAAAAAATTGCAATTACGACTGTGGCAGAAACCGCCAACAAAGGCAGCCACTTTAACACTCCGACCACCACTGCGGTACAGACAAACAGCTTGGCGGTCACCACCAACAGACAGGCGGAAGACAAAGTAACGCCCACAGTATCACAACCTACCAATCCCCCACCTTTTCTGGGACGGATTCACCGTGGATAAAAACACGGCGGAAACAGGATTTCGAAGGGAAAACGCTCACCTCTACACACCCCACCCCACGAGGAACCAGGACACGATGGAGTCAGAACTCCAAATTCTCCCTGCGATAGTCTTCCTGCTCCTCTACCAGGAGCACAAAAGCTGGCGGCGAAGACCACAGTGAGTACTGCACCTATGACACAGGGGAGGGGGAGGGAAAAAACAGGGACACACACACGCAACACCCCCACCCCCACCCTCACCTGCTACACACACACTAATACATATTTATACATGATAGTTACACCCTCGAACCCCCGCCCCACCCGGAAGAATGCAAAGACAAAAGAAAATGAGTGTAACCATTGTAATATATTAAAATCAAGTAGGCAAAAATATATATATACACCATAAACAAAATATACACCAAGCTTAGTAGTCCAGGTAGTGCTCCAATTAAGTCCGTGGAACACTGGGCCCACACGGTATGGGCGAGGCCCACACAAGATCCCCGACCATGATGGAGAGAACACTGCAGGGGCATCAGAGAGCAAGAAAACAGGCACCTCAGGGGGAGGGAAAGGGGGGGGCACCTCAGCCGGTTGAGTGCACGACGCCAAATCCACGAGAGGGCCACATGCCCACTGTTCAATCCTGGGGAGTGCAAAGCCACAGTCTCTCAAGCCTATCCAGTGGGTGGGTTGCCCACTGTTCCATCCTGGGGAGTGCAAAGCCACAGTCTCTCAAGTCTCTATAGTGGCTGGGTTGCCCACTGTTCAATCCTGGGAGTGCAAAGCCACAGTCTCTCAAGTCTCTAGTGGGTGGGTTGCCCACTGTTCAATCCTGGGTAGTGCAAAGCCACAGTCTCTCAAGTCTCTCCAGTGGATGACAGTCTCCACTGGTTCTGGAGGGGGCATTTTGCCCAGAGTGCTTCATCCTGCTAAGGACAGAGGTAGTGGATGACAGTCTCCACTGGTTCTGGAGGGGGCATTGTGCCCAGAGTGCTTCATCCTGCTAAGGACAGAGGTAGTGGATGTATCTCTCCACTGGTTCTGGAGGGACAGACTCAGTAACGTCAGTGCCCTTGGCGCTCATGGGCCAGCGGTGCTTGAGGAGGCAGTGCCCTTGTCAGCGGTTCTTGAGGCGGCAGGCTCCTTTGCAGTGACTCAGCTGCTGGCGGTCCTCTCTAGCACAGCGGGGCTTGTGCTGGCGGTCCTCTCTAGCCCAGCGGGGCTTGTGCTGGCGGTCCTCTCTGTCCCAGCAGGGCTTGTGCTGGCGGCTCTGCCTGTCCCAGCAGGGCTTGTGCTGGCGGTCCGCTCTAGCCCAGCGGGGCTTGTGCTGGCGGTCCTCTCTGTCCCAGCGGGGCTTGTGCTGGCAGTCCTGTCTGTCCCAGCGGGGCTTGTGCTGGCGGTCCTCTCCAGCCCAGCGGGGCTTGTGTTGGCGGTCCTCTCTGTCCCAGCGGGGCTTGTGCTGGTGGTCCTGTCAGTCCCAGCGGGGCTTGTGCTGGTGGTCCTGTCAGTCCCAGCGGGGCTTGTGCTGGCGGTCCTCTCTAGCCCAGCGGGGATGATGGCGGTGGCCTCCTGGCCAGCGGGGATGATGGCGGTCTCCTCCGCCGTGCTGCTCTTCCCAGACTTTCCTGGTTTGTTGTGGCCCTTCCCCACATTGGAAGGTGTCGCAGCTGACTCCACACTCCCACCAGGACCCCTGTGAGCGGCTTTGGTGGCTGGAGCTTCCCCCACGCACTGGCCAACTTGTGATGCTTCACAGGTGGGGGACTGTCCGTGCTGTGGCTCTGTGCCACACTGGCTGCCCTGGTGGCCAGTGCACTCCAGATTCCGGTGACTACAGGCACCACTGGTCCTGGAGATGTTGTGGCTGAGGTGCTAGTTCGGGACCTAGGAGATGGACAGGTTGGGGGAGGTGTGGGAAAGAGGTCAAGGTTGGACAGGAAATGTTTTTTTGACACACTGGGACGGGTAGCTGGAGGGGGTTTGGGAGTGGAGGAAGAGGTTGTGGTTGTAGAAGTTATTCGTTTGCTGACTTTGGGTGAAGGTGCATGGGCTGCAGGCTGTTGTGAGGTGAATGGCGGTTGGGTGGGTGTGTGCCTGCGTTTGTGTATCTTGGGAGGTGGCGTCACAGACACACTGGGAGAGGACACAGGGGACGTGTGAATGGTAGTGGGGGTGGTGACTGCACGTGAGCGGGGTGAGGTGGTGGGTGTGCTGGTGATGGCAGTAGTGGCTGTAGATGTAGTGTATGCAGGTGTGAGTGTAGACGAGACTGGGAGGGAGGAGGGAGACGAGGAGGAGGGGAACACAGTGGAGGCAGTGGATGTTAGTGTGTCTGCATGTGTGTGATGCTTGCGTGAGTGCCTGTGGGATGTGTGGTGCTTATGTTTGCCAGAGCTTCCCTTGTGTGTTGACGTGTGTGCATGCTGGTCTGTAGGTGTGCTTGTGATAGGTTGGGGTACAGGGGATTGGGTCTGGGTGGAGGAAGTTGGAGGGGGGAGGCTAGAAACAGGGACAATGGTTGTCATCAGTGCTGAGGCCAGAGTCTGAAAAGCTCGCTGAAGGGCCACCTGGCCAGAATGAATGCCCTCCAGGAATGCATTTGTTTGTTGCAACTGCCTTTCTACACCCTGGATGGCATTCAAAATGGTAGGCTGCCCAACAGTGAGGGACCTGAGGAGGTCAATGGCCTCCTCACTGAGGGCAGCAGGGGTGACTGGGGCAGGGGCTGAGGTGCCTGGGGCGAAGGTGATGCCCACCCTCCTGGGTGAGCGGGCACGGGGCAAAGGCTTAGGGGCTGCTGGGAGGGCAGTGCTGGTAGGGGGGGGTGGCGGCTGAACCTGTAGATGGGGGGCACAGATGTTGCCGCCACCACAAAGGAGCTCCCATCAGATGACGAGTCTGTGTTGCTGGTCTCAGCTCCTGTCCCCGCTGTGGAGCTCCCCTCACCCTCCGTCCCACTGGTGAAGTCCGAGTCCGTAGTGTGGACCTCCATGGCCATGTGGGATGCAGCCCCCTCGTGTTCCGGTGCCACTGCTCCTCCGCCTGATGATGCTAATGCACACAAGAACAGGGAGACCACAAAAAGGGGGGGGGGGACAGAAGAAAGACATGTTGAGTGCATGCATTACCGCTACCGTTGGTGGACATGACAGACACAGAAGCCCCCTGCACTACGCAGCGCTCTTGGGCTCCACTGTTCAATCCCTGGGAAATGGCATACTAGGCTATGGACGACATCTGCACACATGGATGACACAGGGGCATGATTAGGTGTACTTGGCACTCTACAGAGGTGGGGTGGGGTGCCACATGGCCTGCCTTATGGAGGGGCCTTGCCTACGAAAGTCGCCCTGGCCTAGGGAAACCCACAGCCCACCTCTCCCACCCAGACACCTCCACTGCACGCAAAATAAGCAGGATGAGAGTGTACTCACCCCCTTGTGGCTGCTGTGATGCCCTCAAGCGCCCATCCAACTCCGGGTACGCCACCGCCAGGATTCTGAACATCAGGGGTGTCATGGTGCGACGGGCACCCCTCCCACGTTGGGAGGCCATCCCCAGCTGAGCCTCCGCCATCTTCTTGCTCCAGCGGCGGATGTCCTCCCATCTTTTCCGGCAGTGGGTGCTCTGTCGGTGGTAGACCCCCAGGGTCCGGACGTCCTTGGCGATGACACGCCAAATATATTTTTTCTGGTGGGCGCTGACCTACATGAATTGTACAGGGGGAAGAGAAACTTATTACCAACTGCACCGTCACAGTCATTGGCCCCCATCTCTACCCTTGCCATGTGGCACATACACTCACCGTCGTTTCATGCACGCCGCAATCTCCCCCCCTTCTTACATCCACCCCACTCCACACAGGCATAGCCCATACAGCATGCTCCCAGTGTACTTACCTGGTTGTCTGGAGGACCGTAGAGTAGCGTGTCCTGGGGGAGGACCCCGTCCACGAGTTTCTCCAACTCCTCCGATGTGAAGGCAGGAGCCCTTTCCCCAGACACTCAGCCATTGTCTCTTCCAGACAGAGGTCAAAGCAGCACTTGCAGTGTAGGTCCTCTCCTGTCGAAGATCAGGTATCGAGTGCTTGAACAGATAGAAAATGGCGGTCACGTCCACGGCGGTGAGTACCGTCACCGCCGGCGTACATCGTCATTGGCTCATGGGACCCATAGTGTCAAATGTTAACCAATGCAGCATTGCGCCGCGGTCTTCGACCGCCTACCGTGACGGTGTACAACGCCAGCGCAGTTACCTCACATCCCACTGTCCCACTTTAGAGGTCAGGCAGCTGCCATTTCAGGGCCCCACATGGCTTCATTTTTAACTGCGTCACACATACCTAGGCCTAGACTCAACACACATACAGGCCACTTTTTGGATTATGATTCGTGTTCTGTGTAAGCTGTGGGTATGTACCTCTGAGTTGGTTGACTCTGTGCTCGTTGTTGTCCTTCATAGGCACCCTCCACTGGGACATGTGAGGAGATGGCGGCATCCTCCGGTGTACCGACCGTTGGTGGACCTGTCGACAATGGAGGAAAGACATGTGATCATCACCTACAGGCTTGACCGTGCCACAATCCAGGAACTGTGTACCACCTGGAGCCAGACCTGATGTCAGCTATCCGCCATCCCACAGGAATCCCCCCTCAAGTGCAGGTTCTGTCAGTGCTCCATTTCCTTGCAAGTGGGTAATTTCAAACAACTGTGGCCATTACATCAGGGATGTCCCAGCCTATGTTTTCCAATGTGTTGTCCACAGTGTTGTCTGCACTGCTGAAACACATGCGGAGCTACATCGTTTTCCCTCAGGTGGAGGATTTGCCTACAGTAAAAGGTGATTTCTATGCCCGGGGACATATCCCCAACATCATAGGTGCCATTGATGTGACACATGTGGCTTTGGTCCCCCCCGCAGGAGTGAAAAGGTGTACAGAAACCGGAAGAGTTACCATTCCATGAATGTACAGATGGTATGTTTGGCAGACCAGAACATCTCACATGGGAAAAATGCCAAGTTCCCTGGCTTAGTGCATGGCGCCTACATCCTGCAGAATAGCAGCATCCCTTATGTGATGGGTCAACTCCAGAGGCACCGTGTGTGGCTATTAGGTGAGCACCTGGAAGCAAGACAGTGGGAATGGTTGTCTGGGTCTGTGGATGTCCCTATGAGTTAGTGTGTGTCTAACAGTTGTCCCTCGCCATTTGCAGGTGACTCTGGTTACCCCAACCTGTCATGGATACTGACCCCAGTGAGGAATCCCAGGACAAGGACAGAGGAACGCTACAATGAGGCCCATGGGAGAACACGGCGGCTAATCGAGCGGACCTTCGGCCTCCTGAAGGCCAGGTTCCGGTGCCTCCATATGACAGGTGGATTCCTATTCTACTCACCAATGAAAGTGTGCCAGATCATCATGGCATGCTGTATGCTTCACAACTTAGCTTTGCGACGACAGGTGCCTTTTCTGCAGGAGGATGGTCCAGATGGCGGTGTTGTTGCAGCTGTGGAGCCTGTGGACAGTGAAGACGAGGAAGCAGAAGAAGAAGACATGGACAACAGGGACTCAGTGATCCAGCAATATTTCCAGTGAAACACAGGTAAGAATATAAACCTGCCTACTACATGTACTTTAACACTACTACCTCTCTACTGTCTGTCGTTTTCACCCATTGTATGGTCACTGAGTTGTCACTTTCCCTTACAATCTCACAGATGTGGGTCCCATAGTGTGACATCTGCTTTTATTCCTCATGGACTACAGCTATGTGACATAGGTATGTTGACATTACAAATGAAAGAGCTTTTTGCCACTGTAATTGCTAATACACTATTCCGAAATCACAGACTGACTCCAGATTGTTTTGTGCTTTAAGGGTGTTTATTTTAGTGCTCAATATTGGAGGGGGTAGCAAAATGGTGAGGGGTGATGGTGGAAGAATGTCCATGGCAGAGTCCAGTCTATTAGTGTCACAGGTGCATTGCCCAAATGGGCATAGGAAGTGGAGCTGGGGCAGTTTAAGGATGGACAGGGTGACAAAGTGGGACAGAAGGATGACATTCAGGGTGGTCTCATTTCTTGGCGGGGGTCTTGGCATCGTTCTCTGTCTTTGTCCTGGATCTCAGGGACCGTTTGCGAGGTGGTTCTCCCTCTGCAGGGGGTGGGGTGCTGGTGTGGTGGTCCTGTGGCAGTGCCTCCTGTCCACTACCGCTGGCGGAGGTGGTGGGCAGTTCATCGTCCAGGCTAGTGGCAGGGTCCCCCTGTAGTGCCACAATGTCCTTCCTGGTGTTGAGTACTTCCTTCAGCACCCCTACGATGGTGCCCAGGGTAGAATTGATGGCTCTGAGTTCATCCCTGAAGCCCAAATACTGTTACTCCTGCAGGCGCTGGGTCTCCTGAAACTTGGCCAGTACCGTTGCCATCATCTCCTGGGAGTGGTGGTAGGCTCCCATGATGTTGGAGAGGGCCTCGTGGAGAGTGGGTTCCCTTGGCCTGTCCTCCCCCTGTCGCACAGCAGCCCTCCCAGTTCCCCTGTGTTCCTGGGCCTCTGTCCCCTGGACCGTGTCCCCACTGCTACTGCCCCCAGGTCCCCGTTGTTGTTGGGGTGTTGGGTTATCCTGGGTTCCCTGTAGTGGTCGACACACTGCTGATTGACGTGTCCTGGGGACGGAGGTATGGGCCCGCTGGGTGGGTGCTGTGCTGGCGTTTCCGGAGGGGGGAAGCTCTGTAGTGGCCTGTGACTGTGAGATGGGAACCGACTGTCCCGAGGTCCCCGATGGGCCGGGCTGGTCATATAGACCCAGTTGGACAGAGGTGCTGTCATCACTGTGGGCCTCTTCTGTTGGTGGTGTGGACACGTGTGGACCCTCCTGCCCGGTGACGTTGGGTAGGGGTCCTGCAGGGGTATAAAAGGATGTTTATTACATCTGTGTGTGCCATGGTGTGCAATGGGTGGGTGACCGTGTACCCCAGTGCTTGCATTCCTGTGTGATGATGGTTTAGGAGGGGTGTATGGGTATGTGCAGTAGACATGCTTTAGTGATGGGTGTCCATGCTTTGTTGTTGCATGCAGGGCTTGGTGTTAGGATGTGTGGTTTGTGATGTTGGGACATTTGTGAGGAGTTGGAGTGATGGGGGTGAGGGTGGGGGTATGTGATGGCATGCAGGTACGGTGGGGGATGTAATAGTTAAGATTTGACTTACCAGAGTCCATTCCTCCAGCTATTCCTGCGAGGCCCTCAGGAAGCAGAATCGCCAAGACCTGCTCCTCCCATGTTGTTAGTTGTGGGGGTCCACCGCTAGTCCGCTGAACCGCAAGGTGGTGTCTTGAGACCACGGAACGCACCTTCCCCCGTAGGTCGTTCCACCTCTTCCTGATGTCATCCCGATTTCTTGAGTGCTGTCCCACTGCGTTGACCATGTCCACTATTCTTCGCCATAGCTCCATCTGTGTGCAATGGAGGTGTGCTGCACCTGTGATCTGAATAGCTGTGGCTCTACCAAGACGATTTCCTCCACCATGACCCTGAGCTCCTCCTCCGAGAACCTGGGGTGTCTTTGCCGTGCCATGGGGTGGTGTGGGTGATGTGTGGGGTGGTGTGTGTGGTGATAAGTGTGCTGATATGTAGTGGGGTGTTGTGTGAGGTGCGTGGAAGTTATGTGGGTTATGGTGTTGTGTGCCTGTGGATGCTAGTATTGTTGATGGTGGTGTCTCTCTCTGTGCTTCTTTCTCAATTGTGGTCGTAGGGGTTTGTGGGTGATGTAGGTGTGTGTTTTATATTCTATTGGGTGTGTGGGAGTTGTGTGTGTACGTCTCTCAGGTGTGTGTATTTGGAATTGTCCAATGTGGCAGTGTTTTATAAGTGTGTGTGTGTATTTTGAGTGTGTCGGTGTGTACCGCCAATGGAATACCGCGGTTGAAAGACCGCCGCGTGGATTCGTGGATCGTGATAGTGTGGGCATATTTCTGTTGGCATGACGGTGGGGGATTTGTTTTCCCCAGTTTATCACTGACCTTTGGTGTGGTGGACTTGTGTGGGTGTCTGAATATTGGCGGATTCCGTGCTCTGGGTCATAATAGCTGTGGCGGAATTCCGCGGCCGCGGCAGTGTGTTGGCGGTCTTGTGCACTGCGGTAAGCGGCTTTTACCGCCAATGTTGTAATGACCGCCATAGTTGCTTAGAGGAAGATTGGGTTCTCTTCAGATTGCTTGCTGTCCTCAACATGTAGATGGTTCAGCATCACTGTCTATCTCAATGTCCCCAGTACCTGAAGAAGAGATCAATATATCAAGTACATCTTATCCAGTTTTATTTAAACTTCTCAAAACAGTACTTTAATAAACACTTCTGCAGATAAAGAATAGCGTTAGTACTACCCTGGGTCCTTGTAGATGGTGTTCCCAAAGTATGTCCAAATCCAGCAGCTGTAGAAATACAATGTTGGTTTGATTGATACTGTCAATCTATAAATGTCATCATGACCACAGATGCAGATACATTAGAGATTCATACAGGAGGTTATCTACCACCATGAATTTAATCAGTAACTAATATTGCAATAAAAAAGAGTTAGTGAAAGTACAAATGATGAGATGTAGAAGTTAAGATCATTATTTTCCAGATATACCTGATGGACAGATGGTAGAGGGCCTAATTTTGCTGCCAGTATATCCCATCGAGAATTTTTTTCATGTGGACACCAGGGGCTGCTGTACGACAGAAGCTGAGAGGAAAATCATACGAAAGGGAGTAAGTCATTGAAAATCGAAGAGGATGACGCTAGGTACATCTTTTCAATACTCCTTTTAAATAAGACCTAACTTAAAGTGCTACCCTTATGTTGACAAATTTCAATGCCAGTTTGGGTGTCATTTAAAATATGTAAAAGAATATGCTGACAATTTGAGCATAGTGCCAATGGGGATATGTGCGAAATGGTATACATTTTACCCTGTCAGTCATAAATAAAGATATTGGCTTCTTGGGAAACAATCATTTGCATTGGAATAGGTCTCTCATTTGCTTGAGTTGGAGGTATGGGCATTGTAAATTTAGAACTCGACTTCTTTAGCCACACTAATTGGTCACCCCTGCCGCATTTCTTTGGTCCTTTCTGACACATAATTCCAGTGGCTCTGCATTTAACTAAAGGGCTAGTATGTCTACTTGATTATTTTTTCAAACAAGACCTTTAAAACATAAACTAGTCCCAAGTGCAAAACAAAAGTTCCAGCCATAACAGAGCTTACAAATACACTGAATGGTGGGATGGGTTATTATTTTGGGGTCCCCACTAATCTAGTGAGGGGACCCAGAGATGATCTAGACAGAAAGAGCACTTTGTGGTAAACACGCTTTGAAGGTGGTCCCATTGTTCTAGGACCACCATAGGGTGAGTTATGAGCAAAAATGTTTTGGAAAAGGAAGGCCCTGCAAAGCATTATCAAGAGTTTCCGAGTGCTGCAAATTTTGTAGTATGTTGACTGAAATGCTGAGAACAACCCCTAGAGAACGCCACAATAAAAAATAGCATTTCTAAGAAACATGGTGAAGTAACCATACAGTTAGCCCCTAGAGGGCATAACCACATGAAAACAGAATGGAAGAAAATAATACAGTGCAACAATATATTTAGCCCCTAGAAGACATAATGCATCACACATATCAAGGCTAGCAGGCCTGCTATAATGATATTGCAAACAAGACCCTTAAAACACAAACCACTTTCGGCTGCAAAACAAAAGTTCCAGCCAAGAGAGAATTTAAAAAGCCACTGAAGGGTAGTTGGGGGGGGGGGGGGGGATTGGTAATATTTTGGAGTCCCAACTAACCTAGTGTGCGAACCCAGGCATGATGTAGAAAAAGCACATTGTTGCGAACGTTTTGGTGGTGATTCCATTGTCCTATGACTACCACATGCTGAGTTATGGGCAAATACGTTTTCATAAAAGTAATGCCCTCCAAATCAGCCCCTAAAGAACAAAGTAGCATTTGGAATAAACGTGGTCAGGAAATCATACTGTGAGCCCTTAAAGAAAATAACCACATGAAAAAAAGAATGGGATAAAGTAATGCAACTGTAACCATATATTTAGCCCCTAGAGAGCATAATGCATCACATATTTTCAAAACTAGCAAGCTTATTACAATGATATTACAAACAATGCCTAGAAAACATAACTTCTCTCACCTGTAAACAGTTTCAGCTATGAGAGAGCTTAAAAAGATAATGAATGGTGGTAGGGGCTATTATTTTTGAGTCCCCACTAACATAGTGTGGGGGACCCAGAGATGATGCAGATAGGGAGAGCACACTGTGGTCAATGTTTTGAAGGTGATCCCATTGTCCTAGGACACCACAGGCTGAGTTATAAGCAAAAATGTTTTGTAAAAGCAAAGCCTTGCAAAGCATTATGGGGCAAATTTCTATGCCACAAATATTTTAGTATGTTGATATGACTGTGATGCTTAGAACAGCCCCTAGAGGACACATAGCATTTGTAAGAAACATTGTCAATGTAACCATATAGTTAGCCCCTAGAGGGCATAACCATACAAAAATGGGCATTAATTAATGCAGTGTAACCAAATATTTAGCCTCTAGAGGATGTAGTACATTACACATTTCAAGAATAACAGGCCCATAGCAATGATGTTACAAAGCCCTTAAAACATAAGCTATTCCCAGCTATAAAACAGGTGTTCCAGCCATGAATGTGCTTTAAAAGACAATGAATGGTGGGAGGGGTTATTGTTTTGGCGTCCCCACTAACCTAGTGTGGGGACCCACAGATGATGTAGACAGAAAGAGCACATCCCATTGTCCTAGGACCACCACAGGCTGAGTTATGAGCAAAAATGTTTTGTGAAAGTAATGTCCTGCAAAGCATTATGGGACACGTTTCCCAAGTGCAGTGAATATTGTAGTATCCGCTCTCCTGTGCCAGGAGAGCAGCTTTTGCTTTCAGTATTTCTGTTTTACTTAAAGCAATTACTGATATCAAGTGTTTTAAGTGGAGAGCCACAAGAAATGCCTCTGATTAGGTAACTGTGAACAATGTAACCAGTGCTCCAGTACCGTCAGTCGATTTCTCGCTGTTGTTCCTGTTTGAACTGAGAGCGCCATGGCTGCTATGCAGCACGAAGGAGAGAGACAAAAGAAAAGAAAATAGTTCCCCACGCTGAAGTATATAGGCAATATTGAAATAATCCATTTAACAGGGGCAGTCTGCAAGGTGTGACAAAAACAGCCTCAAGGCGGTACAAACATAAAGCATTTACCAATGACCAAGTGATTTTAGAAAGACAAACCCAGGGACATATGAAAGTGATGGGCGTGAGTTGGGTGTGGTTAAAAGCCCACAATACTTACAACAGGTCAAAGCGCTTGCACGCTCGACCTAAAAAACAAGCAATGTATGATGTAATCAGTCTCGTGCAGACCGCACAAATGCTTTTTTTTTAGGGTCAGGTTTGTGCTACGTAAAACTGAAAAAAATAATACAAAGTACACAGATAATAGTAACGTGGATTCACACAAGCAACAAGAGCGCAGGACAAGCTCCTGAAGCTCAGTAATGTAAAAGGTTACACAGAACATAATAATAACAGAGAATTATAATAGTAAGGCTCAATGATATCCGCTACCAGATATGTTGCATGTAACATTGTAATGCACGATACAAAATGATGTTGGAAGCTTGAAAATGTCGGTTTAAAATTTTAGACGAAAATTGAATACAACTTTGCTACTTGTTCTATGTTTCAAATTGATCTTGCACCTCACAAAAATGGACAGAATAGAAATAATTCAACTTGTTTTTTTGCATGCTGCATTAAACGTGTTGAAAACTTGAAGACCCTAAATAATGTTTCAAAGGGAATGTACTCTGCATCTGTGACTCAAGCCTGGCTACTCGCTGTGCCTCACAAGAGGTATGAGAAGAATTACAAGTACCAGTACAATACATTCCGTGATCAGAGCTCTGTAAATGGTTCCACTGGGTGTGGGCAGATGTCTCAGAAGACCACATTACATGATTTTACAAGCTATGATTATATCCATGTCAATTATATTAAACACTGCTTACCAAGTATTATCACCCAATCAGAAAGAAAACAGTTAATTTGTTTTCCCTTTCAGTGTCCTCTTATACATTTATATGCACAGTCTGATAGTATGTGATGATTGACTGGAACAGATGAGCTCATTGATGGTTTGCCATTGTATAAGTTTGTTATTGTGAAGTCAAGCCAGTTAAAGCCTTGTTAACAATGCTAAGAAGGGTCTGCATACTGAAAGTGTGACAAACCACTCACTTTCTGTGTCATTTATTTTAACCCTTCACTGCGCCCAGCGTTGCGGTGCTTTGATCATATTAGTGCAAGAGATAGGTGATAGTGACATGGTAATCCCTTCCCAAGTTGCAGGAAAACTAGAATTGACATATTTAACCAAACTTAACACATTATCTGAGTCATCATTCAGTCTCTAATTCTTTATGAAGGCTGCATATTTTGCCAGAGATGATAGCCTGTTGACCAGAGAATGGCTTGAGTAGCCTTTAGTCTTCAGGGTTACCAGACTGCAGAATCTGGTATGAGATGACAGTTTTCGGTCTTGGGACTGATACTGTCTCCCCAGATAGAGAAGTGATTCTTGTAGATCCCTGCTGGTAGATTATTGATCTTGGATTGAACAATTACTTTTCGGCCACCAGGGACACCAACAACATGAAATGGGGCCAGGGACTTTAAGGTCCGGTAGCCTTGGCAGCATGAGTATTGTTGCTTCTGTGCTATTTAGCGCACTGGTCCCTCCTGCAGCACGGGCCACCAATAACGCCTGGGGCCAGGGACTTCAAGGCCTATAAGTCTTGGCGACAAGAGAAGGAGCATTGTTGCCCCAGTGCTATTTAGTGCACCGTTCTCACTAGCAGTGCAGAACTCGCTATCCGCAGCCCATCACATCGCTAACTATGTGAACTAACTTCACCTGTGATAAAGTGTCATAGATGAATAAGAAAACAAAAGAGTAACTTAAAAATTTAAAACGAATATGGAGTAATGAGGCTAGGGTCTCTGTAGCCAAAACACACTACTATCAGAGAAAATGAAGACAGGCTGTTCTTGCTGCCATTTCTGCAAACCCCTTTGACCACGGTCTGCGGCACATCACAGCGCTGTCCATATGAACCAACTTCACCTGTGACAAAGCGTCACTGTTCAATAAGAAAACAAAACGGCTACTTAAAAAATCAAAATGAATATGGAGGAATGAGGCTACAACCTCGGTATCCAAAACACACCACTTTCAGAAAGAATCTGACAGCCAGAGAAGATGAAGACAGCAGCGCGGAACACATGCTGGGCACACAGAGTGTGTGAAGAGCAGGCCCATCTATGCCCAGACGAGGCTGGGCCCACCGTCTTTCAGCAATTTTCTGTGTGTGATCTTATCAGTGCAGGAAAGTTAGCAGTGTGCTGTCATGGGTAAGCGCAATGCGTCTGAAATATTCTAGCCTGCAGCTAAGTGTAAAAAGAGAACAGCATGCCCAGAACAGACACAGTGGAACATTTTGGTATGTACAGACCCTATTTTGTGATTCGCATATCTATTTACTGAATCGCAAAAAGGGTGTGCGAGTCGCAATTAGGAAGGGGCATTCCCTTCCTAATTGCGAGTCGCAGTCCAATGTATGATTGTTTTGTGACCGCAAATGTGGTCTTAAAACAAAAGCAGTTAGCACCAGTCTAAAATTGTTGGTAACCCATCTGCAAAAGGGAAGGGGTCATGGGACCCCTTTGTGAATGCATGTTAAAAAAAATTTCAGAGCAGGCAGTGGTCCCACAGTGCAGGGACGCCATTTAATGCGTATACTCGACATAGGACAATACCTGTGTCCAGCTACATAATGGTAACTCCGAACCTAGGCATGTTTAGTAATAAACATGTCAGAATCATACCCCAATACTGTTGCTAGTATTGGAAGTATGATTACATGCACTCTGGGGGCTCTTTAGAGGGCCCCCAGCATTGCTCCTACCAGTCTTCTGGGGTTTTCTGGGCAGCCCAAGCTGCTGCCACCCCTCCGACTGCACTCTGCCCTCCTGCTGCTTGAACATCTCAAGCCCAGGAAGGCAAAGGAATTCCTTTGAGAGAGGGGGGTAATACCCTCTCCCTTTGGAAATAGGTGGGACATGGCTTGGGAGAGGTAGCCTCCCCAAGCCACTGGTATGCTTTGAAGGGCACATTTGGTCCCCTCCATGCACAAACCAGTCTTCACCGGTTCAGGGACCCCCAGTTCCTGCTCTGGTGTGAAACTGGACAATGGCAAGCAGAATGACCACTCCCCTCTCCATCACCACCCTGGGGTGGTGTCCAGTGCTCCTCCAGAGGATCCCTGGGTTCTGCCATCTTGAATCCAAGGTTGGCAGGGACCTCTGGGAGCATCTGAGTGGCTAGGTCAGGCAGGTGACATCAGAGCCCCCTCCTGATAGGTGGTCACCTAGCTAGGTGACCGATCCCCCTTTCAGGGCTATTTCGGAACTCTCTCTTAGTTGGGTCCTCGAATTCGGCTTGGGAGATTTCAGCAGGACTCCTCTGCAACCTCTACTTTGACTTCTGGCCTACGGAACTGCGACTGGAACCTCCAGGACCCGACAATCTGCTTCCAAGAAGAAGAACTCTTCTGCAACATTGTTTCTAGGGCTCCTGTCAGCAACTGCAACATTTCCACCAGCTGTGCATCCACTGAGGGTGGCCGGTCTTCAGTCTGCATTAGAAAAAATAAGGAATCTCCCTTGGAGTGAAAGTGTCACTCCCCTACATCTGCAGACACCTTCTGCAACGATGACCGGCTGCGTGAATTCCCTCTCATCCTGAGCTGCGTGGATCCTGCATCACGGGTGGTGGTCCAGAGTAGTCCTCTTGGTCCTCTCTGCCAGCTGTCCAACTTTGGTGGAGGTAAGCCCTTGCCTTACCACGCAAGAGAGTACTCCCTTGCATTGCGTCTCTTGCAAGTGTCAAGGCTTGTTTGCATCTCCTCCAAGGGATCTTCAGGTGACGTGTAGCTTCAGTCCTTCCTGAGACGCACAGCCCTCTGTGTGGTTCTCCTGCGGCGTGGGATCCCTTCCTGTAGTGCTGCGTGGGCTCCTTCTACAACTTCTGTGTACCCGTCCTGTGGGACTCCTGTGAGTTCTCTCTCTGCTTCTTTTGTGTCGCTGAGGGTCCCCTGTGACTCCCCCTCCTGGGTTAAGTCCTTCTGGGCCTTGCTGGTCCCTGGCAGAACCACTATCCAGTAACCATGAGTTTGCCTTTGCCAAGGCTTGTTAGTGGAATTCTTGCACCTACATCCCTTTGCAATCTTCACTCCAGCGTGAGACATCTTCTGCATCCATCAGGAACTCTTCTCCAGCTCCAGGGCTGCGGTGCTGACCTGTTCTTCACCATCGGCCAACTCCTGCAAGTAAAGCCGGGTGGGCAGTAGCTCCTACTCCTCATGGACTCCACTAACACTTCTGGACATGGTCCCCTCTCTCCACAGGTCTTCTTCGCCAGGAATCCACTGCTGGTTTCTTGCAGTCTTGTTTGGGTGTCTCCTTTTCCTTGCTTTTGGGTGGTTTGATATTCCAGTGATTTACTCCTGCTTTCCTGGCCGTGCGGGGGGAGTACTGTGTTACTTACCTCTGTGGTTTTCTAGTACTCCCAGCTCCCCTCTACACATTCCACTTACCTAGGTGGGGGTCCTATATTCGCATTCCATTTTTTTAGTATCTGGTTCGGGCTCCCCCTAGGGTCACTATTGGTTAAAACTATTTGCACTGTTTTCTAACCGTTTCTATGCCTATTGCTGTTTACTAGTGTGTATATTTAGTGTATTACGTACCTCCTATTGAAGGATAGCCCTTCTGGTACTTTGTGGTATTGTTTCCAAAACAAATGTACCTTTATTTTTGTACAAACGAGTGTTTTCTTTCATGTATGTAAGTGCTGTGTGAATACAGTGGTTTTGCATGAGCTTTGCACGTCTCCTAGATATGCCTGAGCTGCTCATAAACAGCTAACTATAGAGAGCCTGGCTTCTAGACACTGCCTACACTTCACTAAGAGGGGATACCTGGTATAAGGTGTAAGTACCTTAGGTACCCACCACACAGCAGGCCAGCTTCCTACAGGACAGAAGCACTCTCAACCTTCCACGTCACACTCACATCACACCACACCTGAAGGAGCTCCACTAGCTCCCCATTTATCAATCAGTCAACATTTGTATAACACAACACTGTCACCCCTCGGAGTAGCTGGGCGCCGATGGTGTCAGGTCTACATCGAACATTTAGGTCTTGAATTTCTTTCTGAAGTCCATTAGGGAGGGTGCTGTTCAGAGGTGGAGGGGCAGGTCATTCCAGATCTTGGTGGCGTTGTAGGAGAAGGAGTGACCGATGCAGTGGCTGCACAGATGCGGGGTGAGTATGCGATGGCGAGTGAGGAGGAGCACAGGTGTCTTGCGGGCTGATGGAAGTTCAGTCGATGGTGATGTACGAAGGTCCTTGATCATGAAGACCTTTGTAGGAGAGGGTGAGGATTTTGAATTGGCATCTCTTCTGGATGGAGAGCCAGGTGAGGTTTCTGAGGTAGTGGGTGATGTGGGTCCACTTGGGGAGGTCTAGGATGGGTCTGGCTTCAAGTGTTCTTTATGGTATGGAGTTTTCTGAGAAACTGGGTGGAAATTTTGGTGCGGAGAGGGTTGCAGTAGTCAGGGCGGCTGGTTACAAGGGCCTGCGTGATGGTCTTTCTGGTGTTGGTTGGGATCCATCTGAAGATCCTGCGGAGCATGCAATCGGTGTGGAAGCAGGAGGAGGCAACTGCGTTGATTTATAATTTCATGGTTAGTTGGCTGTCGAGGCTGATGCCCAGGCTGCGTGCATGGTCTGTTGGTGAGGGTGTAGGTCTGAGTTCTCTTGGTCACTAGTTTTTGTCCCATATGGGAGTGGTCTTCCCGAAGATCAGTACCTCTGTTTTGTCGGTGTTGAGTTTAAGGCAGCTGCCTCTCATCCATTTGTCTACACTGGTCATCGCATTACAGAAGTTGGGTTTGGCACTGGAGGGAATCCCTGGAGAGTGAGAGGGTTAAGTGAGCATGGTCTGTTTAGGAGATTATGTTTAGTCTGTGGGATTTGATGATGTCTGCGAGGGAGGTAATGTATACATTGAACAGGGTGGGGCTTAGGGGTGATCCTTGTGGTATGCGACATATAATGTCCTTGGGTGCGGATATGAAGGGGGCAGCCATATGCTTTGTATGCATCCGGTAAGAAAATAGTCGATCCATTTGAGGGAGTTTTGCTGTATGCTGATATTGTGGAGTCTGTCAATGAGGGTGTGGTGGTAAACAGTGTCAAAGACGGCAGAGAGGCTGAGAAGGGTCAAGACCACAGTTTCTCTGCAGTCAAGGAGAGTTTGGATGTCGTCTGTGGCAGCCATCAGTGCGGTCTCAGTGCTGTGATTGGCACTTAATCCTGCTTGTGAGGCGTCAAGAAGGCTGTTATTTTCAAGGTGATTGGTGTGCTGTTGGCTGATGGGCTTCTTAAGCACTTTAGCTGAGTAAGGGAGAAGAGAGATTGGTTGGTAATTTTTTAGATCGCTGGGGTAGGCAGAGGGTTTCTTTAGAAGGGGTCTGACCTAGGCATGTTGGCATCTGACCTTGAAAGTTGCTTTGGAGATGGAGGTGTTGAGGATCCTTGTGAGTTCCATGCTGACTGGGTTGGTTCCTAAATTGAAGACAGTTGGGGCAGAGGTCGGTGGGTGTTCTGGAGTGGGTAGAGGACATGATGGTTGGCCACGGTATCGATGAGGGCAATGATAGATGCTCTCTTGGCTTCCTTGATGCATAGGTGGTACTTGCTGAGGGCTGCTCTGTGAATGGTTCTGTTGGTGGGGTCCCTAGTGATGTGCCACCTCTTCTTGACTCTGTAGCACTTGCACTTGAAGGTTCTGAGCTCAGGGGTGAACCTGCTGGCGTGTTTTGAGGTTCTGCTGGTTTCAGCAGGGCGACTTTGTCGGCACAGTTGGTAATTGTAGGAAGTTGGCTCTGTATATACTATTTCAAAGTAAGAAATAGTGTGCACAGAGTCCAAGCGTTCCTCTTAGAGGTAAGATAGTGACAAAAGTAGATAATTCTGATGCTCTATTTTGTGGCAGTGTGGTCGAGCAGTAGGCTTATCAGAGGGTAGTGTTAAGCATTTGTTGTACACACACAGGCAATAAATGAGAAACACACACTCAAAGACTTACTCCAGGCCAATAGGTTTTTATATTGAAACACATCTTTTCTTAGTTTATTTTAAGAACCACAGGTTCAAGATTTACATTAAACACTTTAAATGTAAGGTACTTCACTTAGATACTTTAGGAACTTTGAATAAAAGCAATATCATATACAGGGGGTTATTACAACTTTGGAGGAGGTGTTAATCCGTCCCTAAAGTGACGGATATACCACCAGCCGTATTACGAGTTCCATAGGATATAATGGACTCGTAATACGGCTGGTGGTATATCCGTCACTTTACCGTCACTTTTGGGACGGATTACCACCTCCTCCAAAGTTGTAATAACCCCCACAGTCTTTGTAAAAATGGCAATAAGCTATTTTCAAAGTAGACACAGTACAAAAATCAACAGTTCCTGGGGGAGGTAAGTAAAGGTTAGATTAGGAGGTAAGTAAAACACTTACAAGTCTCAGTTCTGGGGCATAGGCAGCTCACCGTTGGGGGTTTAAGGCAACCTCAAAGTTACCACACCAGCAGCTCAGGGCGGTCAGGTGCAGAGGTCAAAGAGGTGCCCAAAACACATAGGCGCCTATGAAGAACAGGGGTGCTCCGGTTCCAGTCTGCCAGCAGGTAAGTACCTACGTCCTCGGGGGCAGACCAGGGGGGTTTTGTAGAGCACTTGGGGGGGGACACAAGTAGGCACACAAAACACACACTCAGCGGCTCAGGGGCGGCCGGGTGCAGTGTGCAAAGCAGGCATCGGGTTTTAGGTAGGAAACAATGGAGGGACTCGGGGGTCATTCTAGCGGTGCAGGCAAGCACGGGGGCTTCTCGGGACAGCCACCACCTGGGCAAGGCAGAGGGTCGCCTGGGGGGTCCCTCCTGTTTTGAAGTTCGGTTCCTTCAGGTCCTGGGGACTGCGGGTGCAGTGTTGGTTCCAGGCATCGGGTCCCTTATTACAGGCAGTCACGGTCAGAGGGAGCCTCTGAATTCTCTCTGCAGGCATCGCTGTGGGGGCATGGGAAGGTCGTCTCTTGTTACTCACGGGCTCACAGATGCCGGGGAGTCCTCCCTGTGGTGTTGGTTGTCTGGATCTCGAGCCGGGGGAGTCGGGTGCAGAGTGTGAAGTCTCACGCTTCCGGCGGGAAACGTGCAGTCTTTGAAAGTTGCTTCCTTGTTGCAAAGAAGTGGCTGGTTTTGAACAAGGCCGCTTTTCACAGGAGTTTCTTGGTCCTTTAATCCAGGGCAGTCCTCTGAGGCTTCAGAGGTCGCTGGTCCCTGTCGGATGCGTCGCTGGAGCAGGTTTTCGAAGTTGGAGACAGGCCGGTAGGGCTGGGGCCAAAGCAGTTGTCGTCTTCCTCCTCTGCAGGCTTGTAGGTCAGCAGTCCTTCTTGTTTCTTCAGGTTGCAGGAATCTGATTTCCTGGGATCTGGGGAGCCCCTAAATACTGAATTTAGGGGTGTGTTTAGGTCTGGGAGGGCAGTAGCCAATCCTCCAAAACCAAGATGGAGGATTTCTAAAGGCAGGGGTCACCTCAGGGCACCTTAGGGGCTGTCCTGACTGGTGGGTGTCTCCTCCTTGTTTTTCTCATTATCTCCCCTGGACTTTCCGCCAAAATGGGGGCTGTGTCCAGGAGGCGGGCATCTCCACTAGCTGGAGTGCCCTGGGGCATTGTAACACGAAGCTTAAGCCTTTGAGGCTCACTGCTAGGTGTTACAGTTCCTGCAGGGGAGGTGTTAAGCGTCTCCATCCAGTGCAGGCTTTGTTTCTGGCCTCAGAGAGCACAAAGGCTCTCACCCCAGGGGGTCAGAAACTCGTCTCTCAGCAGCAGGCTGGCACAGACCAGTCAGTCCTGCACTGAAGGATTGGGTAAAATACAGGGGGCATCTCTAAGATGTCCTCTGTGTGCATTTTTTAATAAATCCAACACTGGCATCCGCGTGGGTTTATTATTCTGAGAAGTTTGATACCAAACTTCCCAGTATTCAGTGTAGCCATTATGAAGCTGTGGAGTTCGTTTTTGACAAACTCCCAGACCATATACTTAATATGGCCACACTGTACTTACAATGTCTAAGAATAGACTTCGACACTGTAGGGGCATATTGCTCATGCAGCTATGCCCTCACCTGTGGTATAGTGCACCCTGCCTTAGGGCTGTAAGGGCTGCTAGAGGGGTGACTTACCTGTGCCACAGGCAGTATTTTGTGTGTATGGCACCCTGAGGGGGATGCCATGTCGACTTTGCCTTTTTCTCCCCACCAACACACACAGTCTGCAATGGCAGTGTGCATGTGTTAGGTGAGGGGTCCCTAAGGTTGGCACAACACATGCTGCAGCCCTTAAAAACCTTCCCTGGTCACAGGGCCCTTGGTACCACTGGTACCTTTCACAAGGGACTTATATGTGTGCCAGGGATGTGCCAATTGTGGAAACAATGGTACATTTTAGGTGAAAGAACACTGGTGCTGGGGCCTGGTTAGCAGGGCCCCAGCACAATTCTCAGTCAAGTCAGCATCAATATCAGGCAAAAAGTGGGGGGTAACTGCAACAGGGAGCCATTTTCCTACAGTAATCTATGCAGAGAAGTTCTGAATGGCTACTAGGTCCAGGTCTGCCACAGCTTCGGGATGGGAGGTGTTGAGGGCCTGTGCCCACTGAGTCCCGGTCACCTTGCTTCAGCAACAGTGGGAGGGGCTGTGGTGCTTGGCTATGGTCTGCTGGGCGTTGGAGATGGTGAAGTGAACGATGGCGCGGTCGGTCAAGGTGAGTTCAGTGACATGGCTGAATTTCATTCTGTCACTGGAGGAGAAAATGGCATTGAGTGTGTGTCCGGCCTTGTGCGTGGGTTCGGTGACCAGTTGGGTGAGGCCAAGGTTGTTCAGAGTCTCCAGGAGGGAGATGGAGTTGGTGTCATTGGGGTCGTCCACGTGGAAATGTAGATAGCCCAGTAGGACATGGTGTTGGGAGTCGATGGCTAGGGGGGCGATGAGGTTGGAGATGGTGTTGCAGAAAGCTGGCTGGGGCCTGGGGGTCTGTAAGCAAGGGTACCTCTTAACGTGGCCTTAGCACTGTTCTGTAGTTGGAAGTTGGGGTATTCCATGAGAGGCGTGAGGTTGTCTTTGTTAGCGCTGAATCAGATGGTTTCCTTGAAGATGATGGCAATGCCCCTGCCTTGCTTGTTGGCGTAGTCTCTGTGTATCATATTGTAGCCATGGGGGGTGGCAATGGCAATGTTGGGGTTCGAGCAGGATTTAAGACACGTTTTGGTGACTATGGCGACAACAGGTGAGAGGGTGGTGATGTTTGCAGAGAGAGCAGGCGTTGAGCAGGATACACTCGAGCGGTTCCGAGTTGTTTGTTTGTGGTCTTGTGAGCGGATGCCACGGGGGTCCAGTGCAGGCTGGTGGTCCTGTGAAGCAGGTGAAATGGAAGTGGCGGCAGGTGAAGAGTCCTTTGGTTGATCGCAGGAAGGATGTGAACCAGTCATTGTTTTGGAGTCCAGGGTCTAGGGCCAGGAGCTCCTTGGAGGAGTAATGGTGGATGAATGTATAAATAAGCACAATTCAAACTCCTCGTCCACACTTTCAAGCCACTACATAACACTGGCCCAGCATGCCACAACAATCGCATCTGCTTTTACAAACCTTCCAGACAGCTCAGCTTGTCTAGACTTCTGCTATCACAAATCCCACGCATACGGAAAGCCAGAACTGATGGTTGAGCCTTCTCATACATCGCACCTAAAGCATGAAACGACCTGTGGCTACAAGAAGCTGAAGACTGGGCTTTTCGATTAGTCCAACTAGGACCTAGGTGTGCCTAGGGTCACCCCTGCTCAGTGCCAGGATATCCTTTCGGGTTATAGTGCTCTCTACGAATCTTCATAACATAACAGAATGACTGGTCCAAAGAAGAGGAAGTGGGGCCGAGACTGAGATACAATTTTTATTTGAGAAAATAATACTTGAAGGTGTGGCCTGCAGTATGGGTCACACCATGGACGAGCTGGTCAAGACCTACCATTTGAATAAGCTCTGCTTATGTGAGCTGTGGCATGGTTAAATCTGTAAACTTTATGGGCTTATTTTTAGTGCTGTGAGATCATGGATGGGATGGGAATCACACCAAGTCTTTGCAGGTTATGGATGAACTTTTTCTTGGCATCACGTTTCTAGGTGTACCAGGGTACTGATGGTTTAGCTTTTAGTATTTATGATTTGCTTGGGGTGTGTAGAATGGGATATTCATTTTACAAGTAATAAGCTATTTAGAGGTGGTAGAAGGGGAGCAGTTAGATTATCAAAATACCAGTAATAAGACTTTTTAGAAGCTGTAGATGGGGAGGAGTGACATTGTTGGTGTAGATGGTACGTAACGTCTTTAAAGAACATGTAATGACTTTCATAGGTTTGGAACATTCTTTGTTGGGATGTTCGCTAAACAAAGATGTATAACAGATCACTACGTGTAAGCAGATTATGGAGGACAGTGCAGACATTCCAAGTATCTATCAGTATCTATCACTTGGAATGAGCAGGTGCTGAAATATAGATTGTGCATTGTTATGAGGTCTGTGAATATTGTTTTCATTGCTATTCTTTGGGGTATGTGTGCAGACGGGAGGCCCCTTGATATGTGAAGTTGTTACTGCTGATAGTAATGAATGAGAGTAATTCAGAGAAGTTAGGAATGAAGTTCTTCTTGTAACCAGGTTTAGGAAATGGCTCTTGTTGCAGCTATTGCCACCCCCCCCCACACTTTTTGCCTGATAGACATGCTGACTTGACTGAGAATGTGCTGGGACCCTGCTAACCGGGCCCCAGCACCAGTGTTCTTTCACTAAAAATGTGCCATTGTTTCCACAATTTGCACATCCCTGGCACACAGACAAGTCCCTTGCAAAATGTACCAGTGATACCAAGGGCCCTGTGACCAGGGAAGTTCCCTTAGGGCTGCAGCATGTGTTGTGCCACCATAAGGGAACCCTTACCTAACACATGCACACTGCCATTGCAGATTGTGTGTGTTGGTGGGGAGAAAACACTACCCTCTGATAAGCCTAACTGCTTGACTCAAATAGAGCATTAGTATTATTTATTATTGCCTCTGTCAAGCCTCTTGGGGAACCCCTGGACTCTGTGCACACTATATCTCATTTTGGTATAGTATATACAGAGCCAGCCGGCTTCCTACACCAGGTGATCTGTAAATGAGGCAAAGGATGTTAACGGAAGGGAGCATGAGGTCTAGGGGTATGGAGAAGATGGTGGATGAAGTGAATGTTGTAACTCTGTAGACACTAGGGGGGTCATTCTGACTCCCGCCGGCCGCGGTATCCGCAGGGCCGGCAGGAGCCGCCAGAATACCGCTGCGCGGTCACAAGACCGCCGCGGGTATTCTGGGTTTCCCGCTGGGCTGGCGGGCGACCGCCAGAAGGCCGCCCGCCAGCCCAGCGGGAAACACCCTTCCACAAGGATGCCGGCTCCGAATGGAGCCGGCGGAGTGGAAGGGGTGCGACGGGTGCAGTTGCACCCGTCGTGATTTTCAGTGTCTGCATGGCAGACACTGAAAATCATGGTGGGGCCCTGTTACGGGGGCCCCTGCAGTGCCCATGCCATTGGCATGGGCACTGCAGGGGCCCCCAGGGGCCCCACGACACCCCATACCGCCATCCTGTTCCTGGCGGCCAAAACCGCCAGGAAGAGGATGGCGGTATGGGGGTCGGAATCCCCATGGCGGCGCCCAGGGCAGCGGAAAACCGGCGGTACACCGCCGGTTTTCCGTTTCTGACCGCAGCTGTACCGCCGCGGTCAGAATGCCCTTGGGAGCACCGCCAGCCTGTTGGCGGTGCTCCCGCGGTCCCCGGCCCTGGCGGTCCATGACCGCCAGGGTCGGAATGACCCCCTAGGTCTGGGCAGCACACCCTGCAGGAAATATTCAGCCAAGATGAGAAATGCATGACTTCAATCTTGCAATCACTCCACTGGCTACCTATAGCTAGAAGGACAATGTCCAATGCACTCTAAGTTGTCAACAGAGCCTATCAAGGGAAAAGACCAGTATAACTACAAATAATTTTAAAAACACAGGAAACTGTGCTAAAGGCTTACAGCACTTTTCCATAAGAAACCCATAGGAGACACTGCTTTCTCAGTACAAGCCACCAAGCTCTGGAATTTCTACCAGCCAAATCTGGAAGCATCCAGGAGCATAGATTAAGACAGTTGAAAACAAGGTAACTACATCATACCACATCTCTGGAATAAAAGCCAGAAACACGATTGCACCTTCAGGTTCAATCTTCAGGTTACAACCCACAGATAGGGAACACCCCAACCAGCAAACTACTTTCTGTATGCAGGTAAGCTAAAATGGCTTACCTGTGGTTCACTTGGGTATAAAATAATTATGCCAATTCACATATACCATTTTTGGGTCACACTAATGCTAATACCTACCACTCAGCGGTTGGCAGACAACTGTAACTTACCCCTCTTACACTCACACAAGACATATCTGCTACAGGGCTTGTCCATTATCAATACTGTAAAAGCCAGTAAACTAGCCATCACCAAATGAAAAGGCATGGAATAACTAGAGATCTCTTGCATACTGCTGGTCAATTGGAGTACTTTAATCAAGTCTACCTGTGCAGGCTCCAAATAACTATACTCTATGGCTGCTTATTTACATCTCAAAGTAACACTCAGATATGGGATGATAGTTACAAAGCAGATCTCAGAGGATTGCTCCACTTTATTCTCTCCAACCATGCCAGTTCCGGACCAAAACAATAAACAAAATTTCAGATTGGACAGCCCAGTGCAATAACTATGTAGAATATGGTCATAAGAAATACTATAAAGGGACCTGAGCAGCTCCTCAAAGTTGACAGCTTACTTAAAAGCATAAACTGCATGTCTATCTCTCACACCTCATCATCTACCATACTGCTAAGCGCTGTGTCCCAGAACATGATAACTACACCTCTGTGGTCATCACTCACAACATGAACATATTTCTCACATGGATTAAAAAAACAGACAACATCCTACGTGGCATAGCTTCAAGCCAGAGGCAAGTGCTTCTGTGCCCCAAATAGGGGTAGTAAGCACTATAAAATCCATGTTTGATGTGCTACTGCAGTACAAACTTTAAAAAAAAATATGAGACTTGTACTCTAATTTATTCCATTGTAAAACACAACTACATGCCCCAAAAATTCAAAGAAAAAAAAAACCTGAATTGGACCACCATATCACGCATGGAGCTGGGAAACTTGGCAGTTATGTTTATAATGTAAGTAAAGAAATACATGTATTCCTTGACCAGGCCCAGAGTATTTGTTTTCTGCTAAGAAGTGTTGTTGCACTCCCATGAAATGCATTGGAGAAGTTCAGAACTACCCATTCAAAATTAAAGTAAATACATACATAGGCGCTGCGCTGGAAGTAGGGGTTTGGGTTTAGAAAGTCACGTGCTCCTACATCATCCCCTAAATAACTTTATTGGAGTTCTGAAGGTGAACTAACAATACTTTAAATGTAGTTTTAATCGTGTAACGTTTGCTGTGCGTTGTGAGACAGGTGTCAAATCTCAAACTTTTTTTCCTACCAAGCTGCTATTTTTTCTTTTTTTTTTTCTTTTAACATGGGTGGGGCTTCCTATCTTCCTTTGATTTACAGTTCCATTTGCTTCCCTTCTAACTCACGACCAACAGGCGGCGCTGATATAGCGCCAAGAGCATGAGAGTCTGACAAACGGCTTACAAAATGAAGGCTCTTTGCTGGGTAAAGACGCACATCGGTGGGGACGTCAGGACGTATACGGCTATAAACACAGGCTGTCCCAGTTCCAACATGGCCGAAAAGTTTGAACCTGATACTTTTTTATTTAAAAAGTAAAACGCCCCAAAGCGGCCGCGTTCTTGGAATTGATGGATTATGCATATTTAGCTTCATCGATTTAAAGCTCAGCTGATGTAATAAAAAAAACAACTTTCCATTTGGATGTGCTGAATACTTTAACCAGATTTTTCAGATGTAACATAAGAAAAATGAAGGAAGAATTTGTTACTAAATAAAGTTATAGTGTTATGCTTCTCATTTAAGGTCTTCGAATCGTTTTTTTTTTTTTTGTGATGCTGTACCAAACTGGATTTCGCACGATTACGGACGTGCGCAGAGGAAAAAGAAAGGTGCCTCCACATACAGTTCCCAATTTGCCTGCCTCGTTTATGGCACTGATTTGGAGCTAATCAGTCGAAATTTGGAATGCTGTAGTCCCGCGTAGCCATGGAAATAAAACACCGCCCACTTTGATTGTCACAAAATAACGGAGCAAATTAATTTAGCCCAACCTTTTCCACGGAAGCCAATCAGAATTGTTTCCCGAATGAAAATGTGCAAATAAATGAGCAAAGTCATGCATTGTATAGCATGAAATGCATTTGATAATGAGAAACAGTCTATCTGCATTGACTTCGTTCTTTCATGCTTCCATCTTTCCGTCTTCTTTCCTTACATTCTTTTCATCAGACTCTTCAATTCATCTTTCTTTTCTACTTTCTATTTTAATTTTTAGATCTTTACATTTTCATTTCATTCCTCTTTTCTTCCTTCTTTATTTCACCTATCGTTCTTTTTACCTGTGCGTTATTCGTTATATCCCTATTTTATTTCCACCTTCCCTTCTTCCCAATCTTTAATGTATTTGTTCCCTTTTTTCTCCTCTTCTTGTACTTCTTTCTCCCCTTCGTCCCCTTTATTCCATCCCTTTTCTTGTTTTCCTTCCATTTGTTAGTTTTTTCTTCTCTCCTTTCACCACCCTACTTTCGCCTCCCATTTTATATTTCATTATATCATTGTTTTTCTTTCCTTATTATTGTCCTTCTTCCATGTTTATTTCTTTGTTCCTTTCATCTTTTCTTCTTGTTGCCCTTTTTTCAACAATGCATTAATTCTGTTCTGTTCTTCCTTCCATCCATCTTCCTATCCTTTTTCACTTTCATCTTTTGTGCCATTTTTAGATCCTGCTTCTTTTCTTTCTAGCTTTCTTTTCTCATCTGAGTTCTAGTCTCCTTCCATCATTTGCGCTCTCACTCTTCTTGCCTCAGTTTTATTTTCTTTACCATTTTCATAATTTCTATTGGTTGCCACAATTTTTAGATACCTTGGCTCCCTTTGAGCCCCACCCCACAACTGTGTGATGGTAATTAGGTTTTAGGGTCGAGCGCGCAAGCGCTCTAGCCAGCTGTAATCTTCCTGTGGGCTTTTAACCTCACCCACCGCATGTCCATTAGTATCGTTGGTTCGTGGGCTTGCCTTTTAAAATTGCATAACTGCTGATAGGTTGGACTGCGAGTGAACTTATGTTTCCTTTTCTGTCTCTTCTTCACGCTCATCAAGTGGTGCTTGAAATCGTCTCGCTTATGTGAAACTGTTTTACTGTTCAGTTTATGTGGCAAGAAAAGTCCGGTTAGGACTTTACAATGCTAATAGCTCTAAGTTGAGCAAATGCAAGACCCATTGCATTTCAAATGCTTGTTCAGTATTTGTTAATTTGTGCTAATGTCTTGCCTGCGAGCCACAGATAACTGTTAGAAAGGGTCATAAAACAATTGAATCTGCCCCAGAGGCACCCTTGCATAAGCTGATATAGCTGGTGCTTCACTACGTCCTTAATTTCTACCTAAGTGAAGGTGATGTTATATATATATATATATATATATACATATATATATATATATATATATATATATATATATATATATATATATATATATATATATATATATGTGTGTATTAATGGCTGATGTTGTAAGTCTTCCACCCACCACTGACTTGGTCTTAAGCATGAAACCAGGGAAACCACAAATGTCTTATCTGTGCTATATTCAGAGTCACTGGAATTATCCACCAGGAGAGGGACAAATTATGAGGCTATGTAGCAAGAAAAGGCAAATTATGCGGCGTAATACAGCACATTTTGTAATAGTATTACTTCATTAATTCATAATTTTTAAACTTGGTAGCACTGTCTGGGCACTGGTTCACTTGGCAATAAGCAACTGAAAGGTGACCAGTCAAGCTTTCCAAAGGGCCTTCCAGTGTAGGGCAACATTTGCCACCTCATTTGCGGTAACTTTTGAACCGTTTGAGCTAGAAACACTTTTTTTGTTGTCAAAATTTGCAGATTATGCGGCAGATGATAGATTGTGAGGCAAATGCAGCAAATCTATATTTATGCAAAACTTACCACAGCCGCACAATCACATAATTCCAGTGGCCCTGGCTATATTTCCTGTAGAGAAGGTAGGTAGCAAAATATGTTCTGCATAAAAAGTTAATTCTGGCTGAAGGTGTGACACATGTAGATGTCGCTACTGTGAATGAGGTGTTTTTTTGAGACCACATCTATTGTTCGAATGTCTAGGACAGCAGAGTGAACCATGAGTGGAGGCACCGTGGGGGTTTATCCCCTGGCAGATTCTGGAGTGGAGTTGGGGGGGGATGTGTCTAATGACACTGTTAGCCCTTGCAAGGCAGAATGGGCTGCACCATTTCAAGGGAGAGTCACAGCCAAGCCCTGAGGAAGATGGGTGCCAGAACACTGCTTCAGCATTTTCTCTGCTGCTCGCACTGTTCTGGGAAACAATGTATTTTTAGAATGCCGCTCTCCCCCCACTGTCCCCCCCCCCCCCCCCCCCACCCCCCAGGAATGGTATTGTTTGTGCCTTAGCAGTAACAACATCCTGTTAGCATTCAAAAGACTATCTCTGCCCTCTCACCTACTGGGCTATTTAATCCTAAAAAAAAAAGACAGCAAGTTAGGAACCTTTTTTTTTTTTGCGTTTCATAAGAGTCAAGTGCACTATGACAAATCAGTCATTTAGCCAACAGCGTATTTTATTGTGGGGATGGTATTTTTGCATTAACAAATTCCTTATGAATTTCAAGCCGCTGAATATAAAGTGATGTTGGCAAAAAATGCCACAACTGACCAAATGTGTTAAACATGACATAGCAGCACTGATCAGGTATGTTTTACAATTTTACAGTATCACCTAGTCTATTTCAAAATTTGCTTGTTCCACACATAAAACCAAAATTAACCTCTGTTCACATATTTTGTGAGAATTCACTCATTCATTCGCATCAGGTATTAAAATGAGCATGGGCAACACAAATTGTTTTGTCTTTTGTGTAGTGGAAAATTTTCTACCAAGCTACACAACACAAAAAGATACAAAGTGAACAGTAACAGTACAGCTTTCACTAATGTAAAGAATAAAGGCTGGTGGCAGTATGAAGAGGAATATAACATGATTCTCTCACACATACAGGACAAGTACAACATAGCAGCTAACACAAAAGAAGGATTGAGAGAATTTAAAGGACTGTTGTACACTCTGTAAACATACATAAAACATACAAGAAGCACATCACACCTGGCAGAAAGAGTAAATCAATCGCTATCAAAAATACCAAACATTTGTGTACTCCTATAGATGATGAGACTCATCTATCTAGCATGATATGGTTGATTAGTGGATTCCATATCTAGTGCTGTAATCTAAAAGTAACACCCATAAGTGATACAGTTCACTGGTTCTACAGCCTCCTGGTTATGGCTTCCCTAGTTTTGTTAATGCTATGTCCCCGAAGTCAACATTTATGTTCTCCCTTTGTTAAACTCTCTTACTTATAATCAAACTTTCTGTGGGTGAGGTAAAATGTTTTTTACTGGTGCCTCCCTGCCACAAGAATAAAAGCGGAAAGTAGAGCATTGGACCCTGTTTCTCTATTCTGTCAACATGTTGTGACACATAAATACTGTCCCTTTGGAGACAGGAACTTACTCAGGACTACAAGCATGTTGCTGTTAACAGGGCATGCTATGGAAGTGCATTCTATATATTATTTTCTTCTTCATAAGCAGTAGAAACACCTTGATTCAGCAATGGAAACACCCCTTTTTCCTAGAACAGGTACACCGTGAGCAGAAATAGGGCAAGCCTCTCTCCTGCAAAGGACAAATATTGGTATGGCAGCATTAGTGCAATTCCCCCCACCCTTCACAGGATCCAAACAAATCACAGCATCAGTGCAAGTTTTGCTTCTTCATAGAATTGGTATAGTATGGCAGTAGCAAAGCAAGATTCCTACGCACACAGAAGGCAGCAAGTGCAGTATCCGATTCCCAGCAGAACAGATCCAGCACTGCAGCGTAGTACAAGCTTGAATCAGTCAGAGAAGATGTATGGTTAAGGCATGAGTGATGTGCAGGTTAGAGACAGATATCTGGAGCAGGTGCCTAACTCAATGTGGGGAATGTATAAGTGAATCAGTGAGCAATATGTAAGTTCTGACACCATTTTCACTTACGTGATATTCATGTCAACATTCTGAAAGTCCCAAGAATTCTAAATATTTTGAACAGCCCAGCCACAGCCTAAGGATTATGTTCTACACAAGCACACAGGTGGCAACTTCTTTAAAAAGGTTTTGAATGCATGCACGTCAGGTGCAGTATATTTCCAGCCTCAGCGCTGCACCTGAATTGAAGGCTGCAAATGGGGGTTAGAGTCCACACTGTACAATAAACCGTCAGGATTTGAAGTGGCAACTCAAGATTAAACAGTGACAGACATAAGTATCTCTGAAGCCATGCTCCACATTGTCTAAGTGTCTCTGCAAAGTACCCTAACCTGAGGACCAAACTCTGTGGTGTTCATTTCTTAATTGCAGTCACTGCGGTGTTGATCCTTTCATAAAATTGCCTGTCAAGCCAGGCGAGCCAGCAGAGAAAGGGAAGATAGGAGATACTATTGTATGTTAATGTTACTTCTAGTTCTGCTGACTGGAGAAAGAGAATGATTTTAAGAGAGGCTCAAAACTTCAGTCACCACAATTAAATAATTAGAAAAAAGGAAGAGGTTTCCAAGACCCTCCCCTCATACCCTCAAGAGTATGCTCCTTTGGGTTACAGCTCTGCAAAGAGACACTTGCAAAGTGCGGCATGATTTCATACAGGCATGTTTTATCACTGTTTGATCTTCAGTATTTGGGAAAACATTCCAAACAGAACAAGCATTTGCAAAGCCAATACAAGACCTATTGACTTTACCAATGTGTTTTTAGCCGTGTTGTACACCAGCGTGGCTGTTGCTCAGCAGCGCTATGTCAGTGGAGTTGAAGAAAGTTGTGTGGAGTGTTGTAGGGATGAACAGCAAAGAGCAGAGCAGAGTGTTCTAAAATAGAGTGGCAGAGAGTGCCTGTGCAGGAGTGACATAGTGTGGAGTTGCATACAGTGGCATACACTGGAGTGACACAGAGTAGAATGAACTGGTGTAGAATGTTGCAGAGTAAAGTGGCGTAGAATGCAGTGGCATTGAATTCAATGGCATACAATGCAGTGTGTAGAATGCATTAGCATAGATTAGAGTAGTGCAGAGTAGAGTGGCACAGAGTGGAGTAGAGTGGCGTAGAATAGAGTGGTGCAGAGTGGAGCAGAGCTGAGTGACGGAGAGGATAGTGATACGGAGTAGAGTGGCACAAAAGGCGGAGTAAAGTTGAGTGAGAGAGTACAGTGGCAGAGTGGTGCAGAATATATAGTGCTGTAGAGTGCAGTGAATACACTTGCATAGAGTAGAGCGCCAGAGTTCAGTGGTGGAGAGTGCAGTGCTGCAGAGTAGAATGTCAGAGTGCAGTGGTACAGAATGTAGTACAGTGACGTAAATAGCAGTTGCGTAGAGTGCAGTTGGATATAATACACTGGCATAAGAGTGCAGTGGTTAACAGTAGAGTGGCATAGAATGCTGTGGCAGAGAAGACTGGCGTAGAGTAGAGGTGCATCGAGTGCAGAGTTACAGTAGACTGTTTCAGAATAGAGTGAAGTGGCGTAGAGTGGAGGGTTGTACGGCAGAGTGGCATAGCGTGTAATAGCATAGAGTAAAATGGTGTAGGGTGCTGTGGCATAGAGTGCAGTGGTGCAGAACAGATTCCAGTGGCATACTGTGGATTCGCGTAGTGTTCTAAAGCACAGAGTTGAGTGTTACAGAGTAAAGTGCATTGGCATACAGTTTATTGGCATAGAGTGCAGTGTTACAGAGTAACGTAGAGTACAGTGAAGTAGAGTGGAGCTGTGCAGAGTAGATTGGTGTGGCCTAGACTGGACTGGTGTAGAGTGCAGTGGTGAACAGTGCAGTGGTGTAGACAGGTGAAGAGTGCACGGGCATAGAGTACAGTGGTAGAGGGTTGAGTAGGAAAGTGTAGCAGGAAGTGGCATAGAGTGCAGTGGTGTAGAGTGAAGTGGTGTAAAGTGAAGCAGTGCAGTGGCTCAGAGCAGAGTATGCATGGTATGGTAGCGTACTGCCATTACAGACAACACATTTTAAATTAAAATTACCATTACATTTGCGCAGACATACAGTTTTATAAGCTTCCGTAATGATTTGTTTTGATCATATACGAATATTTGTTTCCAACATACTTCAGAAATAACTAAAAATGTGCATCAATTGTGTTCCTAATTCTAATATATTCTGAAATACTTACACAGTTCATTTAATTGTTGTTGTGTGCTAGAAAAAAAAAAACCTCTTTCCTTTCCCCAATATCCAGTAAGATTGTCACATAAATTCTCTCACTTTGAAGTCAGAGAAATAAAATTAAACAAGTGCTCTGGGAAGACAGTGCTTGACATTTGACCTCAGTCTGAATGCACAGCATATGTGACAAGAGAAGAACAAGATTTAAAGGCATATTTACAGAAAGGGCGTTTGTGGAAGAATGCAGTAAACACGATTTAGGCAGTGGGAGGGACGAACTGAACCTGGAGGTTGTAAAACAAATAAAGTCAGCAAATAGAAAGCCAGAAAATATGAGTTACAAACCACAAACCAATGGTAATCAACAGGTAAAATGCATTCCTAGGTCCACATTCTGAAAGTCCACAAGATGTCTTTAGCAAACCAGACACCTGTGCTGTCTGGGAGGCTGCAACCTAAAAAGCCTACCTTAAAATCTTATGCCTACTCATACGTATTTATAGTGTAATTTTCATCTAAGGTGTAATAAGTGTATTTATTGAACTCCATATAGTAACACTAAATGAATAACAAACATTGAATAACTGAATACAAGGCACTGATCTTTGGTGTTTAAATGGATTAGAGAAGGATGTACACCTCCAGTCTCTGAACTGCATAATATGCAGTCCTTGACTCAAATCCCAGCTTTCCTACTTGACCAAATTACGTGAGCCACATCAAATCGCTTTACTTCACTATTTATCATTATCTTTAGCCATATATCTTGAGAGCACATCGAAATAATTCAGTACTGGATCTGTGTTCTACAAAAACCTCACCTACATATGATTGATATAAAATAAGTGTGGTTTACATTTCATAACCATATAGGTTATGTACATATGAAATATGACAACCTGACACATTCTGGGTAACTCGTAGCAACCTCATCAGGGCACAGGGGTTATTCACACATCACAGGATAGTCTAACACAGTTTAGTGCTGGTGTCTGCTTCATAGCACTGAAATCTGAAATATTGTGTCATACATATTCGTGGAAATGCTCTGTGTGACGAGGCACTGTGTTGTTACAGCAACACTGTGCTGCTGGCGATGAGCTGGACCCATGCCGAGGAGAAGTGACTGCTATGCAGACACCCCACAGATGCAATAGGACGCATGGTACTTGTTTACAATGTCTAGGAGTGGAACACTCGGTTGCTCACTTTGTTACATAGGCAGTGTAGCACAGGTGTAAGAAGTCCTGAACAATGTACTCCTACAGCCACCCAGAAATGTGCTGCCTTCTAGTGGTGCACAGAGTGCATCGGCAGTCATGCACAGACTGAGCAGTGAGTTAATGGCCAGACAGTGGTCCCCGTACCTCCCCGCCACATCCCCCGATTACAGATCATAATGGCAGCCTGGGTTAGACCTCCAGTGTGACTGATCATGAAGCGTTGCATATAGGTCCCTGGTAGGCTAGGCCCGGCAGGCACAGACTTTAAAAGCAGCAGATTCTGAGCCCTGCAGCACTCTTAGACGTTTGTGCTCTGTAGTCGAGGCCAATTTGCCGCCTGCTATCATATGCCACAGGGAGATCAGAGGCACACCAGCCATCATCAGGACATCATCAAAAGGTATGTTCAGGAAGAGTGGTGTGAAGGGACAGCAGGACCGATGCAATTAGTTAGGGTTCTATCTTCTCTGCTATATTTATTTTAGCCCCATTATGCACGTGTATTTCTGTTTATTCACATTTCTGTGCATCCTCCCTTATATCAACCAATCACTCTGTCCAGAAACTCACTTTATGAACCGATTAAAGAGAGATCATTCCAGCTCTACAGACCAGAGGTGTATGCAGGCCACAGTGTTGGCAGAAAGTGACGAGAAGGAGAAGAACTGCAGTACTAGGACAAAGTGTGTGTGGAACACAGAACAGGAAGAGCTGTGGTTGCTGCAGCCATGGGACCCAGCCTCACAAAAGTGTTGCATTTGAAAGTGGACGAGGGCCTCTGGAGTACGTAATTCAAATTTGATGCCTCATTTTTGATGCAATTTTTTGATTCAGTGTGCTTTTATTACATTCCCATCAGGAGTATCTGGTCCCTTCCCACAGGTTTATGTAATGTATAGACTGAGTTGGAGATGCTAGCACAGTATATATTTGTAAGAAAGGTATTTAGTGGGGCGGGTGGCTATCCCCCTCATGGAATAATCACAATGTTCAGTGAAACTCTAAAGTTACTAAACAAACCTGAGCTCAACCCCCCGATAGCAATGGCACAGAGCTGACAGACTTAACTTAAAGCAAAGCGTAAAGTATGTATGCAGTATCAAAACAGTAATAACATAAAAATGCAACAAAAAAAAAGTCCAAACCAAGTTAAAAAATAGAGTAATATGTAATAACAAAAATCCAATAAAGGGAATTGGAGATAATATTTTTTAAAGGTTTAAGTAGGAACTGCACCAAGAACCACAGAGCTCCAATATTAGTCAATGGTCACCGCAGATCGGGACCTAGACGTAATTCGATGCTGACCGCAATGGAGCACAGGTCAGATACACCAACCAGGTTCATCGTCATCAAAGATAATACCTTGTGAATTTAGTCCTTAAGATTCAATCCACTACAGGAATACACTTCTAAAACCCCCATGACCTCGGAGGAGGTACTGATAGACTAACAGAGTGTCAGTCTGAGGCCAACAGCAGGGACTAGTCCAGGTGCAGCAGTCACTTGTCAGCTGAGCAGTTACAGAAATGGCCTCCTGTAGCTTGTTGTGTCCCTGTAGTTTTAACTAGAGGCCAGCCTTATGCCATTTAGAGTCAACGTCTTTGTCCTAAGTACAAGAGGGGGCAGGTTCAGTCATTCAGGGCTTCTCTCAGGTCACAGACAGCAGGCTCAGTCCAAATCTGACCTTCCTCAGGTACACAGTGTACTGAAGTGGGCACCAGAAGGTGTCACATTTATGCCTCGCATAAACTAGTGGGTGGGAATGGCTGCCTTAAGGATTATGATGAGGGATACTTCTTGTCCCCTGTTCTGTGCAATTAGCAAGTTTCTTGTGGCTGCATGGCACATACGAATTTGCCACTTAAAAAATTCTTCTTGATTACTACGAGGCCCTATGATTAGGATGTTATCTTACTGGATGATACTTTGGCTAACTTGAGGAACAGGGTTTAGGTAGCTATGCATTGTGTGAAGAGTAATACCACCTTGATTTTAGTATTTATGTTTTTACACTTCTTATGCAATTTTGAATGTAAGTTATTTACGATTTTAAATTTTAATCTTTGTACTGGGTGATTTATGCTTTGATGGTTTAAATTAACCGAATAAAGCGATGAGTAGATGAAGATGATGACTCCTAGGTGTGCCTTAACCAATGGGGTAAAAGATCCCACTTGGGTATTTTCAAGATGGTGAAAATCTTCGGCCACACTCAACTTGGGCTCTGTGGGAGTGTACAAAGGTAATCCTACTGTCCTCCCATATCTAACACTAAAATCCAGTTTGGGGCAGCCATTGTACCCACAATAATCCCAGAAACAGAAATCTTGTAGAACAAAAGTAGAGTTTCCAGCAACTAGACAGTGAATACACAAGAACTGCTTTGGCATCCTCATTCCCTTCCTTTTAAGTGTACCACTAAGTGCCATATGTAAACCCAGCAGACCTGTCAAGCAGGATTTGGCATCCAAGCAGGATTTGACACTGTAATGTCAAAAGGAAAGCTCTCAATCCCCACCCTGCATATTCTGGGAGGTACAGAGGAATCATCCCTCCCCATTCAGGTCAGTCTACTGTTTGCTCTTGGGAGGCACTGCACACTTTTTTCATACCTATTCAAATGCTAATTAGCAGCTGGGGGAACTTCGAAAGCCAATTTAAATTAGCCTCCAGGAGCTTCAGGCATAGGGAAGGTATCTTTCTAAACGTTATGTTTCCTTAATATTTATGAAACAGTGGACTTTACCATTGAACTGGATTTTTATGAACTATTAAAAGTAATTTTCATTATTTTGTTTAGTCCCATTCCTGAGATTCAGTATTAGGATTTTAATCTGTACAGTGTTTTTCTACATAGAACAGCTAGACCTGCCACAGAGAAATATAGTTTTTGGGTGCTAGTCACTACGAAATGTTAATATTAAATGTCTACATTTCCCACTTTAAATACTATGCACTCTGCATTGTGAACTGCAAGGCCTAAATTACATGAGTGACTTATTTATATTTAAAGTGATATTTTGATTTGTTAAAATGGTTATTTTAATAGGTTGAATTGCAGTTTTTACACTGCTGTAGTCCGGCTACAATGGTAGACCCGAAGTCATGTTTTACATTGTCGCTGTAGGAGAACACACAATAGGTGCTACAGTCCACTAGTGACTTTTAACTTACGGACCATGGCTGCGTTTTGTACCACGTGCTACAGACTCTTATCTATGTTCAATATACCGTAGAAATATGCCAACTCAACCATGGTTAAATGGGGAGAACAGGAACTTTACCACCAGTTAGCAGTTTTAGCGTGCACAAAGGTCTAGTGCCAGCAGAAAATATAGGGTCCAACGAAAGGCAAAAGATACAGGTGACAAAGAAGAAAAGGTTCCTAGATAGGCTACGCCAGGCAAGAGCTAAGATAGACTAATCTATCTGGGGTAGTTGCTCAGGCTTCCTTGCTCAGGCGATGGAAGATGAACAACTTGCCACTTTTGCAGAGGCACTTGTCTGTTCTACATCCCTCTGAACCTACTTTACTGTCTCTCAACATCTTCCCTAGTCACTAACCATGTCCATGGAGAACCCTTCTCCTCGCCTGCAGACCCAACCTGTGAGGCAACCAAACCTAGCTTGCTCACAGATGCATCCCAGTAGGCGACCATACCGCCATGGCCAACAAACATATGTGACTCATTCTGCCCTTTAGATCAGACTTCTGCTCCCAACCCTCTGCAAGTCCTGCCCAAAAGGCTAAAGCAAATTCTTCCTAAAAGGCTAACCAACTGTGGCTAATGATAGCCGTCAGTGTCAGGAGTGAAGCTCCTTGTCATCCACAGCAAGGGGGAGGCTCTGATCTGGGGTTCCGGGGGGGGGGGGTCTCACTTTCAGCCGTGCAACTGGCAGAGTCTCCCACTTGCTTCTGCAGTCTCTATGACCCCCTAGGTTTCAACGAGTAACTGCTGCACCCTTAGTAATCTGTGTTTTTAGGGCACCCTGGTGACCGCCCCCTCCTAGCTCTTTTCTCAATGATGGGAGCTCACCTTCAAGGATGCAGTCAATGTGCATTGAGGGACTGACAATGACCTTCCTCTGGGCAACTCCCCCTCCCTATTTTAGTGATACCCGGGTCATAGAGTAAGAGTAGTCCTGCCCCAGGACCTGGGTGTCCCTCCAGATCTGTCCCGGCACACACTTATTGGAGACACCAGCCTTGCTACGACCACGGTCTGGTTATCAGAGGTGTCCCACTCAGTGAGACCACCTTGAAGTGACGGCTACCATCCTCCGAGAACACCAGCTTACCTTCTGGGTCTACCTCCCATCTAAGGAACAGTAATTGTAATTATTTTGCACTCACTATCCCTGACGAAGGGTTGGCGCTCTTTTCAGCGAGTAACACCCTACTCCAGAAACCAAAAGGAATAGTGGTGGATTAGTATACAGAAATATGAGTTATTCTGAGCAGTAGACATGCAAGTCTGTTAGCTGAATTGAATAGGAAAATGGGATAGAAGAGGGCAGAGTTTAGTGTTAAGTGGGAGATCATAGTAGTAAGATGAGGTTTGGGATGAGTAAAAAGGAGAGCTGGAGGGGAGAAGAGTCTGTAGAAAGGGATTAGGGAAATTATAGTAGTAAAATGTGGTTTGGGATGAGCCAAATGAGGGAAGAAAAGCACTAATCAGACAATTTGTGTAAAAACTACGCAATGGCCTATAAACATGTTGAGCGCAGAATTATATATATATAACTGTAATATATACATTTGTTAAGAAGTCCTAAAAAATCTATATATTTTAAAATCCATAGTTATAATACATATTTGCACAAAGAACTACACATATCTAGATACACACATAATCAAATTATAAATGTTTACATACACAGGGCTATGCTGTACATTATTTTTCCAGTATGATTGTTATGTATGAAAGAGCTAACTCTTGAATAGTTTTCTGAACAGAAGATAGTTTCCGTATACCTTATATTTGAGGGTAATTAATTCCATAGTTTGGCTGTTTGGACAGAGAAAGATGTACCACATATTGTCTACAGTCTCCTGCTAGCAATAACCTCCCCCAGGACTTCACTGGCCACTCCTGTGCAGACCCCACCTGCAGGTGGCTTCCGAGTCCCCATTCTTATGCCCAAACTGGAGACAGCCAATAACACCAGGGCAGGTGAAAGGGCACCCTAGCCTTCTGCCCATCAAAACCACCCCTCCTGTGCTGTGAAGAGGAATGGAGATCCCTCTTCCTCAACCTTCTCTGTAGTATCATGAGACTTCCCTCTGGGGCGGTGACCCTGAACCACCCTTACTGTGGTCACTTCCAGGTACCTTATTAGACACTCTTGTCCAGATCCAAAGGTCAGTTTAATTCCCAAGCTCTTTGGGCACAGTAGCATTACTTTGCTGCCCTCAATCCAACCATCCAGGGACTTACTGGAAGAATAAACTAAATCCAGCCATGACTAGTGTGACTGCTTCTTGTAAGCCCTGAGCGTCGGGCAATATTTTTCAGGAGTCAAACCAAACTTAGTGATAAGGGCTTTATTTATTGGGGCATACATCATCTGGTCAGCCACCATAAGGCTCAACAACGTATCTCTCCTCTGAATTGGCATTCCACAGACTAGCCCCCGTTCTTTTCTGGGACTTTCTACTACTGCTGCTGCTTTCTCCTGCAGGGGCATCTCTGCTGCAGCCTTCTTTTCCTTAAAGGCTAGGGTAGCCAATGTTAGCTTCAGCTCCTTGTCTCTGCCCACCTGTCCTCCACCTCTGATTGGGTCAAACTTTGAGAGGACACGCTGCTTCCTGCTCTTAACACTGCAGGTCCTTGTGGTCTCATCAGGAGCATCTTCAATATTAATTTGGTTTCCTTTCTCTACCTCCTCCTCGTCTTCCTCACACACTTGTTCCTGTGGCGTGCACTGCAGCATGCATACTTATTGTAAAGGCTCTGAGTGCTATATGGTAGTCCTCTAAAGCCTGGTATATACTGCCCCAGTTCAATGGCTGCACTGTAATTATTTACCTGCAGTTTTCTGTAGGGCAAACCAGACCCATCGGGTAACAGACCACTTAAAATAGCAGAGGTTGCTATAACATAACAGCCAACTGAGCAACAATATACAAAACCTATCAAAGAGACAAGCAATAGAGAATGTACAATTCTTGGGGATAAGGGTAACTCTCAGTAAGATAAAGTCTTCATATTGTAGTTAGGAAGATGTTTTATGGGGATGGTGAGATGAAAGGTTTTACAAGGTCTCACCACCACCTGTTAGACTTGGTAGTTCTAACTTTCCATGAAGTGCTCACTTTCTAGGAGTGAGGTAGCATATGTTAACTTTTTGATCTTACTGATATTGCCTATGCAGAGCTTCACTGTTCGATCTTTGTGTCTTTGGAAGAGCAGTACTTTGAGCTCTTTTCTGGAGGTAGAGTTTGAGGGGTTAGTTCTTATGAAAGGGGTAATGGAGTTTCAAACTTTGGGGGTGCTCCCAGAGAAACACCAATTCAGGTTGCCTGATATCTTGAAAGATGGAGTTTCAAGGTGAAGAGAGTCAGTGCTTCAGAGTCACCTGAATTTTACGGAGATTACATGTTTTTAGGACACAATTTGATGAACAACCACAAAAGGTCCTCTGAATGATACAGAACAACTTGAAAGAGCACCTGGCCTCAGTTTAGAGCTTTTAGGGTGATCGGTATGGGATTGGTATGAGCTGATCTTCTTGTGCCCTCTACAGCCACACTGCAGCACTAAAAGCAGCCTTCTAGAGGGGCCATATGACTTTTGGGAATTTTGTTAGCAGGGCCTTTCCTTAGTCTAGTTTTGAGTTTTATGGTGATTACATTGTTGTGTTGAACTCTTCAATTGGGATTAGGTGCTTGATTTTCCACAGAATGCTCATTTGGTGTTGAGCACTTCTTGTTATAGCATTGCTCTGCACATGCAGGTTCAGGTTCTTTTCCAGGAATGAAGCCTACCCAACCTAAGGTTTCTATGATGGTTGGTTTGCAGTCAAGCAGGTTTGTTTACAGGTGTGCTGTGTTGTTCCAATGATATTACTAGGAAATTGAGTTTACAGAGCAGACCTATTGGTCCAATGCAAGTCTCTGAGTCAGACCTTCAGTTTTTTCGATGAACCCAAAGAAGTGGTTGTGGTGCACAGGAGAAGGAGGATTTGGTGATGGTCTGACCAGTCCACTGGAATAGGAATTCATGTACTATTGGGTCTAAGGTCCACGATCGAGCTTTTGACATGGTTTGTAGTAAATCAATTGCTCCACGTTGTTGTCTATTAGAAATAGACATATTTGAGATGCACCTGGACTGGGGGTCTCTGCGGTGAAGAGGATTAAAGTCTCCTCAGAAAATAATGCTTGCAGCTAAGTTGTATTTTCCTGCTGTGAATTGTATCAAAATAGGAGACTGTCCCTTGGAGACCGATATATGAATTTAAAGATTGTGAGGAGCACATCTGATATGCTTACTTCGTCAGTCACTGGAAAGTTGGGGGTTGATCTGTAGGCATGCTTTTATATTTAATGGAGAATCTGTGAATGACAGGAACGCTAACCCCCAGCTACCACTCCACCATCTTTCCTATACTGACCAAGCAGGAGATCTTGTAAATCGGAGAGCTAAATTCAAGAATTGGTTGGGATGAGCTTGTTAGCCACGTTTCTGTCAGGAATATTAGGTCAAGGAATTTTAGACCATCACATCTGCAATCTCAAGGCTGTCTTTGGCAGCAGTTCTACAGTGGGGTCTGACACCTGGGTGAGGTTTTTTGGGCTTACTGAGTTTTTTTTGGTCACTGTAATTCTTTCTTCGGATGTATGGGCGTTGTATCACATAGGTAACCACATCTTTGCACACACATTACAAGTACTTTAGAGTACTGAGTTGCATTGTTTTCATGCAGTCATATCTGAACAAATTCTTGCACACACCTTGTGCTGATTTCCTACCTTTCTCACACATTAAATTATTTCTCTCATCTCATAGCCACAAATCACCCGGACCGAAATAACCCATGTTCCTCATAATTCCAGTCTTCATTCTCCGAGTCTAATTTGATGGCTTTATGCCACTCTGGTCCCAACATTTCTCCCTCCACCATCCTCGAAGTCACCACCTCATACTCATTTTTCCATCTCAAGGCTAGATGAAATCCTACGGTTGCCACAAAGCACAGCTGAAGCACCCCCATTTTTTTCTAGCTTTAATGTATTGTTCCTCTTGTCCAAGTGAGGTTTTCTTTTGGCTGGTTGCCACCCTTCCAATCGGCCCTATGCCTCCTTCAGGTCAGTGAAGCATAGTGATTTGTCTTCCAGGATCACTGGTCAGTCTTGCAAGAAACAGCAATAATCATCTCAGTTTACGTCCACCATCTCCTCTTCACTGTGTCAAACTTTTTTCTAATTTTTTAACATGTTTCGCCTAATCCAAAAGATCTGTTTTCTTGCAGGTTATAAAGCCTTTCTGTTTTGCGCCTTGTGGGACTGCATCTCTTCCTCTGTTGTTAGGGAACTCTGAAATGTATACTCTGGGAGTATTCTCTGTAGCAGGGTTGGAATAGGGCCACATATTTTTTTTTCTGAGATGTTAAAGAACCCTCGTGGTTTCTGCCAATTAGGGACCAAATTTCTATAAGCAATAAATACTTAGACCGCCGAGCCATGTCTGGAATTCTTAGGTATCTTACATTCATCACAAATGGTCTGCACTATCCTCCATTGATTTAGTTTGTGTGATTCATTTGTTAGTCTTTTCACTAGTGATTTCAGAGTTTTCACCCCTTAATACAGTTTGTGGTCCTTCTTCATCGTTTTACCCACGTGTTGAGATTTTGCATAGATCTTTCTAATTGTGTATGTCTATGTTGACTACATCAATTGTACCTTCGTAAACCACTGCCACCAATGTCAAAATATTAAAGGCTTCCTCCTACCTTGTTTCCCTTTGTGCTATGTTGTATTCGCTGTTTTGATATATGCCTTTGAGTGTAAGATTACAAACTTTATGTTTGGCCCTCTTTTGAGGTTTTCAACACTTTTCTTTTTCAATATCTGTTTCTTCAAAAGCTGAGTATCACTAATTGCTGGAAGAGTCTGCTGAGGAGTGCTAACTGAAACCTGCATTGAATTCAAAGTTCCCTTGTTCTATGCATGATACCGTTCAATCTGTGATTGTCCCAGCACTCCTAAATTAACCTGCCCAAAGCGTACGGAGGGCCTAATTATGAGTAAGTCCGGTCGGATGGGACAATTATCACATCCAATTGACATCCGCTGTTATTCCGCTTTAATATCCTTTTGGTTATGAAATAACATGATTTACTTTTATTCCTTTGGTTATGAAACCATATTCCTGTTTACTTTTAATACTCTGATTATGAAACCCTATACACAAGATTATGTGATCAAACATAACAAATTGATTAAAAAAATGAATGTGCAAAGTACACTATGCCTTAAATGAGTATCAACAAGAACCATAATTCTGTCTCTCCACAAGCTGTCAGATTACTAGTGGCTCTCTAAACCTCCCAGATTCTTTACCATTTACCTGTTACTTTTTAATATTTTAGATATGAATGTATTTAAGTGAATGCTTTCTGTTTTTTAATCTAAATGAAAAACAGATCATAAGAAACTAGAACACAAATAAAAGAACGACAGCAGAACAAGCTGGTTAAACTAAATAAAATATCATGGGAAATGATGTAGGGTAACGGTGAGAGCTGCCAATTTGGACTGAGGGTCCAGGTCCCAGTCTTGGCGTTGGCTCAACATCCTGTGATTCCGAGAAATCACATATTTATTTTTTAAATTGTATATAGCGCGGACATCGCTCGAAGGCATCATAGCGCTTTTCAACACACAGATTACAGGGTTACAGCGGGTTGCATTAATAGTAGTTGAACTTGGACATTTACATCAGTGTATGTATATAGGAGTTACCACAAGAAACAGTACAACAATGAGGCAGAAGATGTGAACAGCTAAACGAAGGCAGATCAGGGTGCATTAGAGAAAGTAAATAATTCTGGATGAGGGTGAATTAACCAAAATGTCAATCAAATAGGAGGAGCTTGAAGTCCTCTTTGAAGGTTGCTAGGCAGGTGGTTAGACGGAGTGAGGGAGGCAAAGAGTACCAGATTTTTGTGGCGCTGCCAGAGGACTGATTCATGTATCATTCCTGCCTGAAGGTGAGGGGATCAAAGAGCTGGGATTTGGCATTTCTGGAACCCCCATTTGTGCCAGAGATTTTCAGTTTCTTGTTTAGATAGAAGGGTGAGGAAGAGTACGGCGCTCCTTGGGTGATGCAAGTGATTTGGAATTTGGCCCACGCTTCAATGGGGAGCCATTGGGAGGTTAGCAGGGTAGGGGAAAGGTGGTCAAATTTCTTGAGACCTAGGACGAACCATGCTGCAGCATGTAGTGTTGCTCTCAGTGGGCGTAAGTGAACTTTGGGGATGCCTGAGAGGACAATTCTATAGTCTAGTCTAGAGAGAACGAGAGACTGCACTACTGTTTAGAGGTATTGTTTCGGAATTATTTGACCGATGCCCCAAAGCTGCCTAAGTTGGTGTTGTGCGCTGTTGGCTGTGACTTCTATGTGACTGTGAAGATTGAGACGATTGTTCAGGGTGATGTTGAGTGATCTGGCACTAGTGACAATGGCGGGGCAGCTATGATGGCAAAACATTTGGCCATTTATTCTTAAATAGGCATATTGCTTTCGGAGGTGAGATCAAAAGAAATTCTGTTTTAGTTGGGTTGAGTTTTAAATGGTGGTTGGACATCCAGTTTTAAATGTTTAAGAGTGCATTTGAAAGCAGGGCAATGTCCTCCGGGGATGAGATTTTGAAGTATATTTAGATATCACCGGCGTAGAGATGGAAGAAAATCCCAGAGTTTCTGAGAATCACACATAGTGGTTCTAGGTAGAGGTTAAAGAGGGTTGGGTAGAGGATCGAAACTTGGGGGACACCTTGGTGAATGCTGACTGTTCTCGAGAATAAGTTGCCCAGTTTCACAATTTGGGGATGGTTGGATAGGTAAGAGGTAAACCAGTTGAGGATAGTGCCTCCACAAACCATGCATAGTTCAAGAATACAAAGTAGGTCATGATGGTTGACAGTATTGAATGCGGCTGATAAATCCAGGAGGCATGAGTTGCTGGAGTCGAGGATTCTAAGAGAGTTATCACCTATGTGGAAGATCGCTGTTTCTGTACTGTGACCCTAGCAGGAAACCTGATTGGACAGTGTCTAGGAGGTTGTTTGGACGTGTGAGGCTAGTTGGGCCTCTACGCAGCTTTTGATGACTTTGCCTAAAAAAGGGAGTGTGAAGATTGGGTGGTAGTTGTTCTGGTTCTCTGGATCGAGAGATTGTTTTTTCAAGAGCAGAGTGATTTGACCCATTTTAGTCATTCGAGGAAGAGGCCCCGATTGGGAGCGGAATTGACCAATGTGGTCCACATGGGGAGTAGGTGTGTGACAAGAGATTTGCTGATGGATCCTGGAATAGCATCCTGATGATGGTTTAAGGGTTTTACTTTGTGGAGATATATTGTTGAAGGTCCTGCTCGGAGATTGGAGAGAAAGATGACAATGATTGTATTGCTTTGCACAGTAGAGACTCAACCATTTCAAGGGAGTCGTTGATGGGAAGCGCAATATGGATGTCTCTAACTTATTTATCGAAGAAATCCACAGTCATTGCAACGGCCCACGGATGGTTTAGGAGCTGAAGTGATAGCGGAGTTAGTAGACTGTGCAATAGCCTCAAACAGGTGTTTCGTCTATTCTTTGCGCAATTCACAACAGCTCTGATATGGGAGGGATTGTCTCTGAGGTTTTGATCTTTGTACTACTTTCTCATTTTGCAAAGCTTAGTCATACTCGAGAAGGATGGTGCTTTTCTCCATCCTTTCTCGATGTTTTCTGTAAAGCTTTAGTTCTTCATAAGGCTCTTTAGAGAACCAGGGCCTAGAGGATTTTGGTCTGGATAATTTGCACTTCAGTGGTGCACATTTGTCAAAAAGGGATTCCATCAGGAGTTGAAGTTGTTGATGGCCTTGTTGATGTCAAGATGAGGTCTGATCGCAGTTAGGGTGGGAAAGGCCATGGCTTCTGTGTCAAGGTTGGATGCATCGCTCTTTTTCTCTTTCATGGGTTGCCCATTTGTTTTGGTGTAAAATACGGGGTGATGCTATTAATTGTGTTTGACCAATGACTTTGTGTTCCATCACTGCGCATATTAGTTGCTCAATGTTCACCAGCAGCACATTACATGTTGTGTTCAGTTTAGCTGCCTATTGGCTTTAACATGGCATTAGCCATTACATTCTGTATTCAGTTTAGCTGCCTATTGGCTTTAACATGGCATTAGACATTACATTTTGTATTTAGGTTAGCTGCCTATTGGCTTTAACGTGGAGTTAGACATTGCAGTTGAGACATTGCAGATGAGCTGTGTTTTTCCAAGCTGTGTTTTTCCACATGGTAGACCAAGCTGTTTTTCACACCAGACCCTAGCTGATAAGAGCGCGTAGATTTTGTGTTTACCTCTCAATCCAGTCTGAGAACGAGTGAAGTCTGGAGAATTGGCCACCCTCCAAGTTTATTCGGTTCTCACACTTTAAACAATGGCTCTGGACAACAGCGAGGGAGAAATATCTTGACTTTAGACAGGAACAGACGTCAGTTGCCTGTCCCCGTTTGGGTAGAAAATCTCTTTCTCGCAGTTGAACTGGAGTCATCAACTTGAAGCCCCAGAAAGATGAAGCAGAGGGATAGGCCCTACAGCCCTACGGTGATGCAATTTTGACTTTTATGCTTTGCTTTGAAGTTATGCTATAATATAATCACATGTATTTGCTGTGTGCATTGCAACTGAGAAGTACTTTGATATATTTTGCATTCATTGCTGCGACTACTTTTGAACGTGTGCTTCCAATCTACTAATTTTGTCTCTCAGGAACCTCGTTGTGAAGTAATAATAACAATAAATGTCTTCTTTAAACTCAGAAGTGCATTCCAGAGAGGTTTTGTAAGCTCGCTCATAAGATAAGAGAAGGAAAGCAGAACATTTAGTCATTAGTCAGCAGTCTTGGGAGTCAGAGATTGGAAGTGCACTATTTAAAAGTGTAATTGTTTTTTGTTGTTTAGGGAATTAAAGAAGCACAGCAGACCATGTTTGAAAATGCATGTGAAGTTAAACTGCCTTATGGTGCTGTGAGAAACATGTTTTCTTGTTTATCAGGACTGTGTGAGTCTTGGGATGAGTGCTGTAATAAAGCAGATTTAGAAAATGTGCCTTTTGAAACAAATAATGTTCCTTTTGTTCTTGACAGAAGGGTTTGGATACTTTTGTCTGCTTACAGAAAAATGCAGGAGAGATATAGGCAGTTAGAACATGAAAATAAGAATTTACGTGAGCAAATTAGCCAGAACACATTAATGCAAGATAATGCTGAAAACTATAAAACTGCTGTTTTAGAAGAATCTGGCTTTTCCCATTCCAGTAATGAGAAGGTTAAATAAAATGAGTCTCTTGAGCAGAGCAGCCCAGTTTTTTGCAGTTGAAGTGCATTCCTTAACAGATAACACTGAGAACAGAGCTCAGAATGTTATTTACAGACCGCTTTTGCAAAGTGCGATGTTTAAAATGAATTCAGACAAGGCAGAAGTACTTTCGCAAAATGTGCAGTTTCTGGGAATTCAGTGGAACCCAGAAAATAGACAGATGTTGTCACAAGTAAAACAAAAGGTTTTAGAGTTTCTTACTATTTGCACTAAGCAAGAGACACCGAGTTTCATGAGCTTGTTTGATTTTTGGAAACAGTCTAGCCCTCATCTGAGTGAAATCTTAACACTTTGGTACAAAGTAACTAGGAAAAAACATGAGCAGCTGCGCGCTTTTGATTTGGCAAATGAAATAATTCAGACTTTAGGTTTCTGCGCAGTGCAAGAGGGAAACACTGATTTACATGTAAATCAGGAACAGGGGAAGACAAGAGTGCCCCTGGAACTTTGGAGTAAGCTTTTGACTTGTTATTGGGCTCTAGTGAATACTGTGCAAATGACATTAAATGATAATGTAATTCTGAAACCTGAAATATCAAGCATGCAGTGGGTGATGAGTTCACCTACATCTCACAGTTTAGGACAGGCACAGGAGGCTAGTATCATACACTGGTTCTGGTACATGCAAGACATGGCTAAAGTCACTGCGCCCTACATGAACAGGTGTCACAAGCCCCTTTTCAGGATGAGGAGAGGGTGCAGGGAGTACCACAGGTAAAAGAGTCACCAGTGAAATTGAGTGCACCATTTGAATTTGTGTCCCCTGAGGATAAAAAGCATGTTTGGTTGACTAATGATTCATTGACTGAAAAGTTGTTGTCTAGTACAGGAGAAGGAACAGCGTTGTACAATGTGTGTCAGACTTTAAAGCAAGAGCTGCTTGAGATGTGTCATTTTTACACTGATTCTTGGTTCACTGCCAATGGTTTAGCCGTTTGGTTTTCCACATGGCTTGTACATAACTGGTTCAATTCCCTTGCAGATGTTAAAGAGAAAAATTCAGAGTCTGAAGTGTCCACCCAGAATTCTGACTTAGTGGGGATGGCTAAGTGGGTGCACCAGAAATGTGGACATCTGGGAGAAAAAGCCACTTACAGGTGGGCAGAGATTAGAGAGATGCACATTCCCCTTAGAGTTGATAAAAAATTGTGATTTTGCACTGTCCTATTTGTCAGCACGCACAACAGAGATCTGTCCCACAAACAGTCCAAGATCAGTTGGGGAGAGGAAAGTTACCAGGACAGATATGGCAAATTGATCAGGTTTTAGGGGGAGTGATTGCAGCAGATTACCAAGGAGAAATCAAAATGATGCTGATAACTAGAAAAGAATCTGATTCATTCATACAGATTGGAGACAGAATTGCCCAACTTGTCAAAAGTGCAGTGAATGGAGGTTTGGTAAAGAAGGAGTCTGCCCCAGCCCTTCTGACAGTGCAAGGAAAGGGAAGCTGTGGTGCAGCAGATAAAAACCTCAGTGCTAAGGTTTGGGTTGAATCCCCAAATAACCCTCCAGAACCTGCAAAAATCATAACAAAGGGCCCCAAAAACGTCCTGCTTATTATAAAACAAGGAAAGGAAGAGGAAGGGCACATTTCAGATGACAAATGTTGTTTGCAAGAAAAGTCATACTTTTTTCTTTTGCAGATCCTACCACGTCTCGCCACTGACCATGAGTGTGCTGTGTGATCTCCCTTCAGGTGTGTGCGTGTGGGGTCGGGGGAGGGACTGAACCCCCAACCTGAACCAGATTGATTAAAGTACAAACCCCATGGATCCATTTTGCGCAACTTGCGCCTTTAGTTCAAGTTCAACTTGTTTGATTGCTTAGTTCCAGTGGAAGAATGTAATCTTAACAGTTACAGTCTGTGTTTTTTCGTGTGGAACTCTGACTTTCGCTTACATTCCAGCAAACCTTTCAGGTGGACCGTGCACCTTTACGTGAGTAGAACTCATGCTACATCCACTTTCTGTTTTAGAGACACTGTTCAATATCCCAATCAGAGTATATAAGCTTCAGTCTTTTCATTGTAGATGTATCTGATGTGAAAGGTTATGAGATCAATATGTTAATCCACTTCCATTGCTTTACAGTGATTGCTTTTATCATTTAAATCTGATTTGCTTACAATGTTTTTTTTGTTGTTGCTGTTTTTGTTTTTTGTTTGAAATAAGAGGTTGGAAACAAAAATTAATTGGTCATAAGGTGGAGTGTGATGCTATTAATTTATTAATTGTGTTTGACCAATGACTTTGTGTTTCACCACTGCGCATATTAGTTGCTCAATGTTCACCAGTAGCACATTACATGTTGTGTTCAGTTTAGCTGCCTATTGGCTTTAACATGGCATTAGCCATTACATTCTGTATTCAGTTTAGCTGCCTATTGGCTTTAACATGGCATTAGACATTACATTTGGTATTTAGGTTAGCTGCCTATTGGCTTTAACGTGGAGTTAGACATTGCGGTTGAGACATTGCAGATGAACTGTGTTTTTCCAAGCTGTGTTTTTCCACATGGTAGACCAAGCTGTGTTTTTCACACCAGACCCTAGCTGATAAGAGTGCGTAGATTTTGTGTTTACCTCTCAATCCAGTCTGAGAACGAGTGAAGTTTGGAGAATTGGCCACTCTCCAAGTTTATTCGGTTCTCACACTTCTAACGATGGCTCTGGACAACAGCGAGGGAGAAATATCTTGACTTCAGACAGGAACGGACGTCAGTTGCCTGTCCCAGTTTGGGTAGAAAATCTCTTTCTCGCAGTTGAACCGGAGTCATCAACTTGAAGCCCCAGAAAGATGAAGCAGAGGGATAGGCCGTACAGCCCTACGGTGATGCAATTTTGACTTTTATGCTTTGCTTTGAAGTTATGCTATAATATAATCACATGTATTTGCTGTGTGCATTGCAACTGAGAAGTACTTTGATATATTTTGCTTTCAATGCTGCGACTACTTTTGATCATGAGCTTCCAATCTACTAATTTCGTCTCTCAGGAACCTCGTGGTGAAGTAATAATAACAATAAATTTCTTCTTTAAACTCAGAAGTGCATTCCAGAGAGGTTTTGTAAGCTCGGTCATAAGAGAAGAGAAGAAAAGCAGAACAGACGGTTAGAGAGAACAGGATCTGCATGTGATCAGACCAGTCAACTGGAATGGATTCATATGACTTTAGTAAGGAGGAATTGGAGATTATCAGATTCAGAATGGCACCTTTGTGGTGTGTAGGTTTATGGCAGTGTTGTTTGAGATCACTGGCATTGAGAAAGGAGGTAAAAGTGTCCAAGTAACTATTGCCCATGTCTCCCCAGTAGATGATGAAGTCACCAAGGAAGTTATTGTTGTCAGAGCTGATAAGCTGAGAGGTGAAGAAATCTATGCATTCCACAATGAAGGTGTTGTTTTGACCCGGTGGATGGTAAATCACATTCAATCTGAGTTTGGAGGTAGTGGATGTGGACAGTTCCACAGACAAGCTTTCGAAAGACTGAAAGTGAGTTGTGGTGGGAGGAGGGGGTGAGCGTTTGGCATCTCAAAGAGTTTTGGTGAACGAGTGCGAGACCTCCACCACATCTATCTTCCCACTCGCACTGCAAAATGGAGTAGTTGGGAGGAAGAAGGTCAAGAGCGTGGTTAGGTGAGACTCTGAGCCACGTTTCCATGAGGATCATGATGTCGGGATTATGGTCAGGATCGAGTCTGATAACTCAAGACAATAATTGACTGCAGATGGACAATTGTATAGCATGGAGTTCAGGGAGAAGCTGTTGTCTTTCTGACTTGGCTGATCCAGGAGGATAGCTGGGATTTGTATCAAATTACAAGGGGATGAGCATGCACTGGGGTGGCTTGTGTGAGTTTTAATGCAGTCAGAGATGATAGTGGAAATCAGGCATCCCCCCCATGAGAACACAAGAGGAGGGGGTAGCGGGCAGACAGGAGGAGATAGCGGAATTTGAAGCTGCGTAACTCTTTAGGAGATGGAGTAGGTCTGAGTTGTCAAGGGGAGGTTGTGTCCGTTTGGGTCTGGGTAGGCGGCTGTCTCTCTGTATTCTGGAAGGGTGTGGGTCCACAAGGTGTGATGAGGATAGGAGTGACAGGGAGACAAAGAATCACTAAGCTGGAATAGAGCAGAAGTGAGGAAAGGAGCTTGGTGAAAAGAGGCCAGAAGTGTTCAGTAATTGTGGGAGGGTTGGAGTGAACTGTCATGAATGGTCTCTGAAGGGTTGAACTGCATGAGGGGGAAGGTGCTGGTTGTTAGTGTCTGACGTTTGAAGATTTAGGGGCAGGAGGTGAAAAATGGAAGGGTGGGAACTTACGGGCTGATGGAGGTGATGAAAAAGGGGTAGTGACGGCAACTGAAGCGGGAGACAATGGTTTGTGGAAGATTAGAGAAGAATGGTGCAGAGACAGTTTGTGGGAAGGATGTTCAAGGTCTGGAATAGGCAGTGAGTAATGGGTTGTGGGGGGGGCATAATGGATTGTAGGGAAGCCGGGGATGAGAGGTGTCCAAGCGGACCGTAAGGGGAGGGAGAGAATGGATGGGGGGGTATTATGGGTGGACGGAGAAGAGAAATGTGGAGGATCGTAGGGTGAGCTGAGGGTGAGATAAAGTTGATTGTGTCCAGAATTGTGTTGTTGGCTTGAAACATGATCTTCCCATTGTTATGAATATAGAAAGGTTGCCAGAGAGGCCAAAGGAGGAGCAGCATTTGAGTTTGCGTCCAAAGGGGATGTTAGAGGGAGAAAAGGATGGGAGAAAACTGCGTAAGGATCTGATACATAGGTTAGTGTTGTGTGTGAAGAGGAGGAGGTCTCTTTTAAGGGAACCTTTGCTTAGGCAGTGGTATTGGTCTGCGTAGATTGTTTCTAGGAAGTCTCACAAGATCTTGTGTTTCAAGTTTTTCATTGCACTTTTGGAAAGATTTAGTGGGGAGGGGGAGGTATTTGATCTGGAGGAAAGCATTTGTGCCGGATTTGGAAAGGGGTACTAGGGGAAGCTGGTAGCAGCGGGTGTCGATGACATTTTGGGGGCTGATGCCAGTTGGGAAGTTATAGGTATTGACTGAAGCAACTTTTGCTAGGTTGAGGATAGTTGTCACCTGCAATGATGTGGGGATTTGAGGCGGCTGCCAGATGAGAACGAGTGAAAGGCACTCATCACCGCCGGGAGAAGTGCTGCGATGAAGTTTGACTCTCCTGGTCCAATAGCATATTCTGGGTGAAATTATTCCATCATCTCGCTCAGTCCTAATTTAAACTCAATGGCTACAGCTAACCAGTTCTGGAAGCTATCCGAAGCACTACATTCACTATGCACCAATAGAAAACAATTCAATGGGTTGTAATTTTGGTTTTCATTGAGGTTAGTAATGTAGGTCGTCCTTCATATTTACATCATTAGGTATAGCTCCAGAGCTGTGGAAGAGCCATAGTACTCTTAATTGCTCTGAGTCACAGATCTGGTCTTAAACTCCCTGTAACTACAAAACAACGAATGTCTCCTTTTGTAATGTAACTGGTGCTAACATAAAGGGCTCCAATACTTTCGGGTCAAGTTTGGCTATATAAACCTACTAAAAAATGCAATTAAAATGACAGCAGGGCAAGTCCTAGCTGAGAAGCAGCACAGCCTGGCTCCTTGCTGTGACAGGATCTGGTTGCACAAGCAGTCCGACTATCTGTCAAGTGACCTCCAACAGTCGGAGTCACCCTTACCACATCTCCTCCTTACCCTTCTGTCTCGTCTAAAGCTTCCAGGCAGACTTTTATCGCCTTGTGTCAACGTCCATAACGTCGGCCTCTCCCAAGTCCCCGCTGCACCTCTTTTTCGCCCCAGAGAGCCGTAGAATAATTTCCCTTGCACCCTTTCCTCATTAACGAATTACATCCCATACTTTCCACTACCACATATCTACGCTGTTTCTTGCTTTATCCCATGTCTCTTCAATTCCCGTTCTCCCTTTCCACCCCTGTCGCGGCAGGTGAAATTGACGCTACGGCGCAGCGTTATGACGTCACACGGCTCCTTTCAAACCACAGATTGGTCGCGCGCCCGCGATATACACAGACTGAGAGCTGACCCGGGTGGGGTGTATGCTTCGCCGAAATGAGCACCCTGGTGCTTGATAACGGGGCGTACACGGCCAAAATCGGTTACAGCCACGGGGCGCCCAGGTACGGAACTGAACGTTGCACGGTGAAGGAAGGGCGATCTACGGAGACAAATAGAAGATGATACAGAATTATGTGGAACATTCACAGATACAGAATGTGTCTAACATGATCTGAGTGAGAAAAGGAGTGGGTGAGATGTTGAAATGAATATAATGAGCACTCATTTTTCGAGGTCCTCCTGTGACTAGGCTAGCTGCTGTGGTCAAGATTTGTTTCTCTTTTGCATCCTGGAGCTGTAGTCATGGTTTTAAAATGTGTAAAACCTGCAAGTCCCCGAAGCACACTTTCCCACTTAAACAGTCTATACAGGTCAACATTTTAAAACAGAGAAGTGGGAGATTTTGAGAAAATAATGGGGAATGTGTTTTCCCCACAGACTTCTATTGAAGCAGGAGATTTCAGGCAGGAGAAAGCTAAAACAAAGCTCGAGTCTCTTGGCATATATATATAGCCCCACTGTTTGTCACAAGAAAGTGGATCACCTCACATGGTCTCTGGGATAATAGCCAATATCGCATAGTACAATACCATGATTTGATTGGGATTCCTGCTCTAAGGTTCTGCCCAGCAGCTGTCTATTCATGGGTGTGAAATCTTCCCAGTACGTCGGCAGCAACTTTTTTTTTTCTTTTGATGAGGGACGCGGGGAAGTGCCTTACGCTGTGCTCTGCATAATGTTGTTGTCCCTATTCAAATTGTGGAAAGTTAACTGAAGCTGGTAGGTTTGCAGAATGTAAGCCAAAAACCTGACCTGCAGAAGTGACCCACGCGTGGGCCTTGAAAACCTGACATGGCTGAGAACGGCAATCACTTGCGCTAGCATAATGCTGCATGGAGAGCGACTGGCCTATAATTATAATCTGTGCCTAAATTTTGAACACACTGTGACTGGGCGAATCTATAATCGAAAGGCATACTCTTTGGGACCCCAAGCACTAAAGAGGTTGTCAGACTCCCCATTTTCTCCTGTAATGTCCACAATTCAGATTCACAAGACAAACCCATGATCCATGGGAGGAACAAGGAGTGAAGAAATATACAGTGTCATTATTTATATAGCACTTAAAAGGTGATTGCGTAAGTAGCTGCTCTGTTTGTATACTACATATATGGCTTCGTCCCGGTTCAAGGGAGTCTCCAGAGTACGTGGTTGCAGGGATGTGATAAGCCAATATGGGATATGCAGGTGGATGACATTTGGATATGTGTAAGCAAGAGGTGTCGACCATGCTGTACTTAAGCACGGCGAGAGGAGTTGTCCCTCAGTGTTGAGAAGTGCGGTGAAAGGAGCGTGAGCGATAGGATCGCAGCTTGTACATAGAGACCTTTGGTTTTTCCGAGTATAGTACACTTAGTGTTATGGTTCGGGAAACACCCATGTATATGTAGCCCTTCTAGTTCATTGGTCACTGATTGTTTTTTTTCTTTGGGAGCTGCATGCTCCAGATCTTGCAGGTCTTCACCGACAGACTGGACAAAAACAGCCACAACAGCAGAGAACTCTTCAGCATCATCAAGGAGTTCTCCAATCCCAGCGCCAACGCCAACGCCGTCACGCCCTCACAGGATCTATGCGAATCCCTCGCCACTTTCTTCCATCGCAAGATCAGCGACCTCCACGACAGCTTCGGACACCAGACCCAACCAAACACCACAGAACCCACATCCCCGACCATCACCCTCAACAACTGGACCCACATCAGCACGGAAGAAACCAAATCCATCATGAACTCTATCCACTCCGGCGCCCCTTCGGACCCCTGCCCGCACTTAATCTTTAACAAAGCCGACGACATCATCGCCCCGCACCTCCAGACCATCATCAACTCTTCTTTTTCTTCTGCTACCTTCCCCGAATGCTGGAAACACGCCGAAGTCAACGCCCTACTAAAGAAACCTACGGCTGACCCGAGTGACCTGAAAAACTTCCGCCCCATCTCCCTTCTTTCTTTCCCAGCCAAAGTAATAGAGAAGACCGTCAACAAACAGCTGACCACCTTCCTGGAAGACAACAACCTGCTCGACCCCTCACAGACCGGATTCCGAACCAACCACAGCACTGAAACCGCCCTCATCTCAGTCACAGACGACATCAGAACCCTGATGGACAACGGTGAAACAGTCGCCCTCATTCTTCTCGACCTCTCGGCTGCCTTTGACACCGTCTGTCACCGCACCCTAATCACCCGCCTCTGCTCCACCGGGATCCAAGACCAGGCCCTGGACTGGATCGCCTCCTTCCTCGCAAACCGCTCCCAAAGAGTCTACCTCCCTCCGTTTCGCTCAGAACCCACTGAGATCATCTGCGGCGTACCTCAAGGCTCATCACTCAGCCCGACACTCTTCAATGTCTACATGAGCCCCCTCGCCAACATCGTACGCAAGCACGACATCATCATCACCTCCTACGCCGACGACACCCAACTTATACTCTCCCTCACCAAGGACCCCGCCAGCGCCAAGACCAACCTACAAGAGGGTATGAAGGACGTCACAGATTGGATGAGGCTCAGCCGCCTAAAGCTGAACTCTGAAAAAACTGAAGTCCTCATCCTCGGCAACACCCCGTCCGCCTGGGACGACTCCTGGTGGCCCACGGCCCTCGGCACCGCACCGACCCCCACAGACCACGCCCGCAACCTCGGCTTCATCTTGGACCCTCTTCTCACCATGACCAAGCAAGTCAACGCCGTGTCCTCCGCCTGCTTCCTCACCCTCCGCATGCTCTGCAAGATCTTCCGCTGGATCCCCGCCGACACCAGAAAAACCGTGACCCACGCCCTCGTCACGAGCCGCCTGGACTACAGCAACACCCTCTACGCCGGGACCACAGCCAAACTCCAAAATCGCCTACAACGCATTCAAAACGCCTCGGCCCGCCTCATCCTCGACGTACCCCGCAGCAGCCATATCTCCGCACACCTGAGACACCTGCATTGGCTCCCAGTCAGCAAAAGGATCACCTTCTGACTTCTCACCCACGCACACAAAGCCCTCCACGACAAGGGACCGGAATACCTCAACAGACGCCTCAACTTCTACGTCCCCACCCGCCCCCTCCGCTCCTCTGGCCTCGCACTCGCCGCCGTCCCTCGCATCCGACGCTCCACGGCGGGTGGGAGATCTTTCTCCTTCCTGGCGGCCAAGACCTGGAACTCCCTCCCCACCAGCCTCAGGACCACCCAGGACCACTCCGCTTTCCGGAGACTCCTAAAGACCTGGCTGTTCGAGCAGCGATAACCACCCCCTTTGTCCCTAGCGCCTTGAGACCCGCACGGGTGAGTAGCGCGCTTTATAAATGCTAATGATGATGATTAATGATATATGTGAAAGATTGTACGCCAAACCAAGTGTTTTTTTGTTTTAAGGGAGGGGCGATATGGATCGGAGCTATTCTCCATTGGCAGCAAAGCCTGAGAATTGTTTAAAGGATGATGGGACCAGCTCTGTGGATAGCTTGGCAAGTGGTTTAGACAGTTCTGAAAACAATTCTAGCCAGTGCAAAGCCTCAAGAGCAGGGTTGATGTGGTCACACTTGTTCAAGGTTAGCACTTGTTTTCCTGCAGCATTCTGCATCCACTGTTATCTGCTGATTGGGTGTCTTAGGAGTCCAATATACAGTCTATTTGCATAGCTGCAGTGTGACAGTTCTTGCACTTTGTTGAGACAGTCCTAGGTGAAGGAAGGTTATCATAATGAAGAATTAATTGTTGTCTTTTTGTTTACCAGTTGTGGGGGGGAGTGGTGGGGGCGAGTGAGAGAGAGAGTGTCCATAATCACAACTACGTTCTTGTGTAGTGGTTATCTTATTTCTATAGGCTACACAGTAGTGGGCGTATATATTTGACATGCTCTGAAAGTGAGGATCTCTGCTTTGAGGAGCTGAGATTAAGGAAATTCTGTAGCTTCCAAGTGGCTCTTCTATTGCATTTGGTGTTCAAAATCATTTTATTGATTTTGTTGCATATTATTATATAACATACATATATGGAGAACAAGAAACCCAGCCTACAGTAGGACTTTGCAAAGTTAGAGGTACTGGGTCGGAATAGGCAAGCTCCCAGAGGAGGGTGTAATACAGTTTATAAATCAGCAATGTGGGGCTTTTGAAGCGGTAGTCTGGCACCCATAGTCTGTCACTGGCTTGGATAAACACAAATACGTGAACCACAAACAGAAGTAACCTAGAACTTATCTGAGTCAGGTCATTATTTGCATAGACTCCCCTGTGCCTAAATCATTAGTGGTGGGGGGGGTATGCATAGATGCAGGGGTGGGTAGGCCCCTCAGCTACGGGGGAGATAGTAGATAGGTGAGCGGGGGAGACGCTTAGCGGTCTCTGTCAGCTCAATCAAATAATTGCAGGGCCTTCAGGTGCGGTGGTGTGAAGCATAGGTGTTCAAGGCAGTTGAAGTATTGGAGCAATGGTTTCCAAAAGGAGTGGAATTTATTTTCAGTGTTTAAAAGGCAGTAGGAGAGGAGTTACATCACCATTATGTGCTGAAAGCGAACAAACCATTGAGCCATAAATGTTGGTGCCTGTGCCTTCCAAGAGAGGGCTATCTACTGACATTCCACATGTAGCATATAACTAGCTAACCACCATTCCGCGTGTGTCATTGTGCGTAAAGCAGTGGGGCGCCCGACCAGGATGACTGTGTGGTAGTGTGATGGGAGTGGGTATACCGATACAAATTTTTTATGAACCAGTATTTCCTTCCAAAAAGTAGCAATGACTCTGCACGACCACAAAATGTAGCAGAAGTCACCTAAAGCTTCATTACATCGCCAACACCTGGATGAAGCTCCCGGATAGATTTTAGCTAGGCATGTGAGAACGTAGTACCAACGGAACTTCAGCTTATAAGCTGTTTTAGGGAGAAGCTGCAATATGTCTTGGGGATGTCCTGCCAAAGTGTCTCCTATTGTTTCAGTGTAATATCTACGGCGAAGGTTTCTTGCCATGCGATTTGGTAGGCATGATGGTGTCGCGCCGCAGGCTGTTGAAGAACCCAGTAGGTGGAAGAGATAAGGCTAGCTACTTGAAGAGAGTGTATGGTCTAACGATTTATTGATATACCTGTGGGTGTAAGGCCCAGTGGAGCAATTGGTAATATTGCAGTCGTACCCCATCAGGAACATGACATTCTTGTTTGCATTGTTCGAAGGTCTTCATCTTGGGGCCGGCAAATAGGTCTTGGAGTGTACAGCATTCACCATCGCTCCATTCACAAATGTCTGTGCCTAGAGGGCTTGAGGGCCTGCAAGGGGGTGTGGTGCTATTGGGGTATTGGGTGACGGGAAGGTGGTGAGGCTCTTCTTGGTAGCCAGTTTGTCCCATATGTCGAGAACCATTTTATTGGGAATAGAGCTATATATGCACTGCTCGGTCACGCATATCTGGGCAGCCATGCTAAGTCCCAGAGGGACCTACAGGCTACAGTACCACCCACTCCGAGATATACCTTAAGTGTGCTGCCCAGAGGTAGTGGAGTAGGTTTGGGCATGCCAATCCCCCTCTGTCTCGTGGAAGCATTAGAACCCTATTTGCAATGCAGGGACTGCCCCCCCTTACATATGAAGGAGCAGATGACTCTCTGCAGATGGGCTGTATTGAGAACAAATGAAAGGGCTGCGTGCTCGTAATGCACACCTACCACCACAATGTGGAAATGCTGACTATGAGGAGGCCGAATTGGATTGTGCAAATTGGCATCATCAACTGTTAGTTATAGGTAGCCATTCCCCTTGACTGAGGTAACCCAGTGTCTGTGCTACGGTGACTATCTTAAAGTAATTAATGTAAGGTATTTGCGGAAGAGGTATAGGTACATTGTTATTCTGCACTGCAGTGAATCTGGAGAAGAAGCCCAGTGCGGTTTTCGAGGAAGTTAGATAAGGGATTGATCTTATTCGCTCCTCACTTTTTTGACAGTCTTTTACCCTCAAAACCAGAGCAGAAGTGAGTGTAGTGAGTAGGGTAGAATGGTCATTAGGTTTGAAGGCTGACAATAAATTTGAGAATCTTAAGAATTGAGGAAAGTCTATTGTGATGTGCAGTAGTGAATACATTGGATATATGTGGCTTTAAATGATGTGTAATTGAGTGGAGAGTCCATTAAGTCCATAATCAGTAGGGTTCCACGTTTTATGTATTTTGTTTTGACATCTCTGTCTGTATTCATCCACATTTATTTTCTTGGTATCTTACAGCTATTTATCCAAATTTATTTTGTGAATAAATTAAGCTATAATTTGTATACTTTCACATTTATTTAACTGATTAATGTGCTTTCGTGCTTTGCTGCCTGTCAGGTTTTATGGTATTATGTAGCCAAATATAATAAAACATAAATAAATTACATGCACATTGAAACATTAGTGTTATAGCACCAACACATGTTGCGATATGCAGTAGTTTAAGGAAATATGATAGTTTTTAACTCCGGAGAGTCAATCAAAAGAGACTCTATTTTCTGCATTGTTTCACTTTAAAAAATAAATGCAGACAATCTGTAAAAAGCGGTAAAAACAGAAAACTGTGATTCTTAATTAGCAGTAGGTTGACTCTAGCTAGCTACTAGTAGACTCCTTTAAAACATTTTGCCACTGATGAATGGAAAATGAAACTTTGCCCCCTATTGAAGAATTTCTGCAAACCTGTATGATTGCACGTTTGTATGTTGCTCCCGTTGATTGAGTGTATTGGATGGAAATAAGAAAACAAATGACAGCAGGAAAACATTTTATAAACCTGATTTTCCAGGTTTACTTCTCATATGAATGAAGAAGAGAGAAAAGCAAAACACATTGCATACATTATTATTTAAATAGATAAGTGAACTTAATTTTACCGGGGGGCAATATGTCCAGATCACCAGAGGAGATACTGTAGACCTTTCTGTTCTACAAAGAAGAGTCAATATGCAGGATTACTGGGAAGCAAAGTTGATTAAGATACTCTGTCTAGAAGAATTCAATCAAAAGCACTTACCGTGACTTTTCATAGTTTTACATTCATTTAGTAAGTATATTTAACATTATAGTGGTAACATGACTACCCAAAGTAGTACTAATAGTCACTATAATAGTATGCTCACTTACATAAATTTCCGAAAGCCAATCCTTTTGGCTGCATTGAAAGGATACTTGAGTGTATGATACATATATTTAGCAATTAAATTTGTACTGTTTCAGTAATAAATGCCTCCTTTTTCATGGTTGCGCTATGTACAGCCCTAAGATCTGTGGCGGTGATGCAAATTTCAGCCAATCAAGTGAAAAGTTGATGGTATTAGAAATAGAAGCAGGTGCTGTTGAAGAGAGAAAGTGTGAGGCTTTAGTTCTGAAGGTATTTAGCTTGATTGACCATTGTATCATCCGGTGTCATGTAGATGGCTGTGAGGCAACCTGTAGTGCATAACGGGAGGTAGAGTGGAAAAGTATAAGATTTGGCTGTCATTGACATAAAGGCGATTAGATAATCCAAATGAGCAGGTAATATCATAAAGAAAAGACGTAGAGTGGGAAAAGAAGGGGGTGTAGCTCAGAACCTTGTGGGGGAACCTACTGGCTGTGGGGTGGATTGTATTGTTCTAGAGGACCCGACGACTGAGAGTGAGTGATCTGAGTTATAAGAGACAAGCTATTTGTGTGCTAGGCCAGTGAGTCCTAGTGAGTGTAGTGAGTAGAGTAGGGTAGAATGGTCATTAGTTTTGAAGGCTGACAATACACTTGAGAATATAAGAATTGAGTAAAGTCTATTGTGATGTGAAGTGGTGATTAAATTGGATATATAGGACAGTGCTGTTCCTGTGAAGTGTCGCAAACGAAAAGCATGTAAGAGGGGATTGAGAAGATCATTTGAAGTGATTGAAAAACATGCTTCAATATCTTAAACAGAAAAGAGAGTTGAGATACTGGACAAATGTTAAAGGGATCATCAGTTTGCGTTTCTTTTAAAGGAGGTAGAACCACTGCAGATTTGAAGCAGATAGGCTATATGCCTTGTGTCAGGTTATAGTTAAAATGCGAGGTGAGACTGAAAAGCACAAATTGTGGTTGCAAGTAGCTAAATGGTGCAATGACTGAAGGCGTGTTGGAGGGGTTGCAAGCTGTGATTACAGGAGTGAATTCAGTTTGGAGTGTGGTGACAAAAAGTTTGAAAGTATAGTTAAGGAGTGTAGTGGAACAGACACAGTAGTTGGTGTGGTGATTTTCGAGGAAATATGTGGCAAAGTCATTATTTGATAATGCCATTTTGTTGAGGGGAGGATGTGTAGGACATAATAGGTTGTTGATCTGCATGAAAACGATGTGTGATACTGAAGTAAGGTGATTAGATATTGAAAATCTGCAGACTTAGTGTTGTCTAGGATGTCTGATCGTGTGTTCGAGGCTTTGTTTACTCCTCTAGGTTTTAAGCGTCTTGATACTGAGCCACTTATGTAAGAGTGCTCTCATTTTAGTTCTAAAGTTGCGATTTGTTGGTGATTTCCATGGTAATGAGCCATTTAACAACATTGTTGAAATAATTGAATGATGTGTCATATAGCAGTGGTTTAAGATTGTTGTGTATTTGTTTCAAGAGTGCTGGAAAGTATTTGGCCATTCATATGAGGGTGCGGGAGATCACTGGACATCGTATGTTAAGTCATGGTCAGATTGTGAATGCATAATGGTAGGTTTGGCATGAGATGTGTTATTAATACATGTATGTGACAAGGAGGTATCCTCTATTTGTTGGTGAAAGGTGAGTAATGGTAAAGGAGTGGTTTTAATGATGTTGTAGAAGTACTAAACTGGTTTCAGTATTTCTGTTTGGAATTCATATGTTCTATTTTGCAGTGTAATCCCAAACTGCCAGTTTAGATCCAAGACTGCTCGACTGAAAACGTTTACAGCAAACCAGATTGATGAAATAAAAGACCCTTCCGGACTTTTCTATATTCTTCCTTTCCAAAAGGTAATCCAGTTTTCATGATTGATAGTAGTCATATGCATTCTGTGTAATGGACTTTGTGTTGACACTGAAATAGCTTGGTTATACATTACAAGTAGCTCACGGTGGAATACACATCTGCCAGATTATGCCCAGCCTTGACCTATGTTAAAGTAGACCAGGGCTGTGGAATTCCTTTAGTCCAGCGCCCAGGACATACTGTTTGGGGTCAAGGTAGAGCAGTGGTTTTCAAACTTTCTAACTCCGTACCCCCGTGGGAAAAATATCATCTGGGCACCTCCTCCACATTTTTAACAATTCTATTAAATTGGCAACGTTTAAGTATGTCTATACCTATTTAAATGTTTCAGTTACGTTCTGTTACTGTTTTAAAAAAGCAATACATGATGCCAAACATACTATTCTGGATCAGCAGCCTTACTAACAACTACAGGTATCCACAGTGTGATTATTGGGGTGGTGGTGGGAGTTTTGATGGGTATTTGGAGACAAAACATGTTAGTGATGGCCCATTACAGAGCAGTTTACTGCTGCTCATTTTTTTCTACTTAAAACAAAGTCATGTTTTCAGCATAATGCTTCTTTTGGCTGAAGCCCCCCTCCCCCCCCTACACACACACACACACACACACATGCGCATACCCCCCTACCCCTGGGATCCTTTGAGGCCCCCCTAGGGGGATCTGTTACCTCAGTTTTAATGCCTCTGGTGTAGAGAGATTTTATGGGAGAAACTGAGGGAGATTCTAGTTTTCATGGACAAACTGGATTGAGATGGACTGGGAGGGGGCCCGAGTGATTTCCAGTGGCTGATATTAATTTAAGCATTCCATCAGTCACCTTGTTGTTGTCCAAGTATCAAGAAGCAGGGTGCAACAAGCCTCCAGAGGATGGCAATTCCTCCCAATGCTCCCAGCCACACTTTGGCTCGAAAGTTAGAGGCTTTACCAGGCCGCTGTCCCTGCTGCTGCGCTGTACTGCAAGGGTGAGAGTCTAGATCAGATAGGATTGTGGGTGGCAGGAGAAGGGGCTGTTGTGCCAATCCCAGCTTTAGTGGTTTGGCAGGGTTTAAGGTAGGATTTTACAGGATTACAACAGGCTGCATGCCCTGTTACCTATCTTGCTTGACCACGCCTCCTGGATCTCAACTAGTTAAGTGGTGCTGACCGGGGCTTAAACAAAGCCAGTGGAAATTTGGGTCAAGATGTGATGCACAGGTGAGTCTTGAAGAAATAAAGATACTACAAAGGGAAGGGGCACTTATCCTTAATCTGGTTTGATAGACTATTCAGTGAGAACTTTTGTTCCTTGGAATTTAATGCCTCTGCAGTAATTGACTTTGAAAGTGCCCTTCTTGGATGAGTATTTCCCTGCAGAAAAGCTGTATCCAGTCTTAGTGCAAGGCTGTAGCTTGTTATAACAATGTAATCAAAGCAATCTTTGGCAGTCCAAGGGGGTTACTATGGTACTATTGGTTTTGGCAGTGCTTGATTATTTAGAAAGTTTTTGGTAAGTGATACCAAAAATAGTGTAAAGATAGTCTCTTCTGCAGGCAAATGTATAAGTGGCCATTCTTCAGTGGTTTGAAAGCACATTTAAAGATGGCCACCAGGCATGCACATGCATGTGTATTCACAGGTGGTCAAGTTTGAGTGTACGATAAAGCACTTTGTAAGATGAATTACTTACAGAGCCCCCTTCAGATGTGGCACACTGAAAGCAGTGATGAGAACCTGGTTGCAAGTTTTTTTTAAACCTGTACCCACTAGTAAGTGTGGGATCCGTAGAGAGTCCATTTGCCGGGTGCAATAATCCTGGCCTCCGTGTCCTTAATTGAATTGAAACGTTCCTACACGTTAGTTAGAAACAATTTTTATTCTATGTCAGGACTGTAGACAATGTTTATGCTAGTTCAAAGCTTGCCCACAACCATCTGAGCCATATCCAACACCGGCTTGAAGTAAAATCTCTTCTTGAAGTGAATCCGAGGACCAATGTGCCCCATTTATGATATGTTCCAGACGTGCTCCCAGAGTAAATGCCTTAGAAGCCATAGCCCCTCTGATTGAATGAGCCCTAAAAGTCTTCAGGGCAGTACCCACTTCCTGCATTACCCATCTAACCCATCTGGCAATGGTGGATGCTGAAGCCTCCACATGTGGTTTACTCAGAGCAATAAGGTGTTGTCGCTCTCCGGGCAGTCTGTACTTTGCGGACATTACCTCATATGTCTTAAGACATTTTACCACGCAGAATTTTTGGGGAGTCAAGAAAAGCCAGATAAGTTAAAGTCCTACTATTAGACTTTGTACGCCTGGAAAGGGTAAAAGACCCTCCAGAGGGTGAAAATACTCTGCCTTTTATATCCGAGGCTCTGACATAGTTGACTGGTCTACAGGATACTAAGGACAACAACATGGCCAGCTTTGCCTACAGTACCTTATGAGCGAGATACCTGTTCGGTTGCCAGGATAAGGACAGATTCAACACCGGTTGACATCCGAGAGCACAGAATATCTTGGTGCTGGGGGGAAGAGACCGTCTAATTCCTTGGAGAAGGTGGCACACAAAGGGGTATTCTCCCATTGGTGCTCCCTCCACCAGTTGGTGGCCACCGAAATAATAGAACATGTTGATAGACAAACAATTGAGAATCTAAACTGCATCTGTGCCCATGGGATCCACACCTTGTCGCAGACACCAACGTGTCCATAGTGTCCAAGCTGACTTTTAGCATTTGACCATACTGTCTATCAATGCTCTGGAAGATAGCTCTTCAGCCTGTCTCAAAAGGCCGGGGACTGACCACCGTCTCCTGCATTCCGCCAAGCCATCAAGGTTAGGGAGCCCCCCAACACCATCTGATGCGGAAGTTGATCTTGGTTGCAGCTGAGGAAACAAGAGGAGTAGGATTGGCAAGTCCCAAGAAAGTTCCAGAAGAACCAGAAACCAAACTTGAGATCTCCACGTCTGAGTGACCAATGCCACCCCTGGCTGTTGCTGCGGGATCTGGTCAGAGGCCCACGTGCTCATTGCAAACTGAGGAAACTTGTAGCCCTTCTCCCGAGCCCAGTCATGTAAAAAAGCATCTGTCGCCACCACAAGTGGGTCTGGTCTCCAGCTGAAGAACCTAGGGAGCTGGAAGTTCATGCGAGGTGCAACCAGTTCCACGGAAAAGAGGCCACAACAAGCCTGAAGAGAAGTGAGTACATCTGGATGGAGTTTCCATAGACTGGAGTCTCAAAGGTGACAGGAGTGCCAGTCTGTCACCTCATTCTCCCAACTGGGAAGATACTCTGCAGTTAGAGAAATTTGATTCTCTAGGCAGTACTTCCAGAAGTTGGTTGCCAAGTCAGATAGGATCTTGGATCTCGTGCACCCCAGGCAATTTATGTCTCGGACTGCTGAAACATTGTCTATGATGAGGAGGACGCAAGATTGAATCCTGTCCCTTGTCTAGCAAAGGACCTGTCAAGGAGTTCCAAGCAATTGATGTTCAAAGTCTACTCTAGGGGAGACCATGAACCCCCAGGGTAAAACTCTCCACATCGAGCGCCCTTGCCTAACCTGCTAGTGTCTGACTCTATAACTAGGTTCGGGGCAGAACCCAAAATTGCTCTCCCAATCCTTGCCTCCATGTGAGACCCCCCACCATGAGACCTCTTCCCTGGCTTAGTTCGAAAGACAAATCAACTGGGGATACGTGAATCCCTTCCGGTAGTGGCCTGAGGGAGAGAGAAGCTCAAAGCGAATGATCTGTTGCAACAGTGTCTGAGGTCTCACCATGGTTCTTCTCAGTTCATTGATCTTTGTAATTTTCAGAGAGGGAAGACTCAAAGTGGACACATGGAATCGATGACAAACCCTAAAAAGGTTGCCTTCTGGTACAGAACCAGGAAGGATTTTGCGTTGTTTATCACAAAACCCAAGTTTTCCAGAAGGTCGACAGCTGACTGCAGATGGCTTGCCAGCCTGTGGGGACACTGGCCCATGAAGAGCATGTAGTCCAGGTAAATGATGAGATGCATTCTTTGTGCTTGACGGTGCTCCACCACCCGTTTGAGTACCTTGGTGAAGCATCAAGGGGAGGAGGAGAGCCCGAAGGGCAGATTGGAAAATTAAACTGCCTGATGGGGCCACAGAAACGGGGGGAACTGCTGGTGGGGTGAAATAATAAGGATGGTCAGGTAAGTGCCCTTTATATCCAAGCAAACCATCCAGTCGGAAGGACGTAACACGTCCTACAGAAGGTGGATCCACTCCATTTTTGAATGGTAGTAAACCAGCCACTTGTGGAAATCCTGCAAATTGATAACTATAAAGAGGTTGCTGATAAAGCAATGCGTGTGGATAGTGGTTTGCTGAATAGCCCCTTTTGGCAGGAGGGAATGCACCTCCACATCGATAAGATCTGTCTCTAGAGCAGAGAAATTTATTGGCCTAGGAGCAGAGTTTTGACACGGGGTACCAACAAATTCTGTTTGGAAGCCTTGGAACATACAGGGAGTGCAGAATTATTAGGCAAGTTGTATTTTTGAGGATTAATTTTATTATTGAACAACAACCATGTTCTCAATGAACCCAAAAAACTCATTAATATCAAAACTGAATATTTTTGGAAGTAGTTTTTAGTTTGTTTTTAGTTTTAGCTATGTTAGGGGGATATCTGTGTGTGCAGGTGACTATCACTGTGCATAATTATTAGGCAACTTAACAAAAAAAAATATATACCCATTTCAATTATTTATCATTACCAGTGAAACCAATATAACATCTCAACATTCACAAATATACATTTCTGACATTCAAAAACAAAACAAAAACAAATCAGTGAACAATATAGCCACCTTTCTTTGCAAGGACACTCAAAAGCCTGCCATCCATGGATTCTGTCAGTGTTTTGATCTGTTCACCATCAACATTGCGTGCAGCAGCAACCACAGCCTCCCAGACACTGTTCAGAGAGGTGTACTGTTTTCCCTCCTTGTAAATCTCACATTTGATGATGGACCACAGGTTCTCAATGGGGTTCAGATCAGGTGAACAAGGAGGCCATGTCATTAGATTTCCTTCTTTTATACCCTTTCTTGCCAGCCACGCTGTGGAGTACTTGGACGCGTGTGATGGAGCATTGTCCTGCATGAAAATCATGTTTTTCTTGAAGGATGCAGACTTCTTCCTGTACCACTGCTTGAAGAAGGTGTCTTCCAGGAACTGGCAGTAGGACTGGGAGTTGAGCTTGACTCCATCCTCAACCCGAAAAGGCCCCACAAGCTCATCTTTGATGATACCAGCCCAAACCAGTACTCCACCTCCACCTTGCTGGCGTCTGAGTCGGACTGGAGCTCTCTGCCCTTTACCAATCCAGCCACGGGCCCATCCATCTGGCCCATCAAGACTCACTCTCATTTCATCAGTCCATAAAACCTTAGAAAAATCAGTCTTGAGATATTTCTTGGCCCAGTCTTGACGTTTCAGCTTGTGTGTCTTGTTCAGTGGTGGTCGTCTTTCAGCCTTTCTTACCTTGGCCATGTCTCTGAGTATTGCACACCTTGTGCTTTTGGGCACTCCAGTGATGTTGCAGCTCTGAAATATGGCCAAACTGGTGGCAAGTGGCATCGTGGCAGCTGCACGCTTGACTTTTCTCAGTTCATGGGCAGTTATTTTGCGCCTTGGTTTTTCCACACGCTTCTTGCGACCCTGTTGACTATTTTGAATGAAACGCTTGATTGTTCGATGATCACGCTTCAGAAGCTTTGCAATTTTAAGAGTGCTGCATCCCTCTGCAAGATATCTCACTATTTTTGACTTTTCTGAGCCTGTCAAGTCCTTCTTTTGACCCATTTTGCCAAAGGAAAGGAAGTTGCCTAATAATTATGCACACCTGATATAGGGTGTTGATGTCATTAGACCACACCCCTTCTCACTACAGAGATGCACATCACCTAATATGCTTAATTGGTAGTAGGCTTTCGAGCCTATACAGCTTGGAGTAAGACAACATGCATAAAGAGGATGATGTGGTCAAAATACTCATTTGCCTAATAATTCTGCACTCCCTGTATGTAGAACCCATGCGTCTGACGTAAGAGTCTTCCAGTTGTGAAGACACAGTGCTAGTCTTCTCTTCATCTGTACCATGGAAGAATAACGAACACTCGCCAGAACCAGCGGAGTTGAATAGTCCCTAGAAGCCTCTGCCTCTGAACTGTTGGCCCCTGGTGGGGTAGAAATTGGAGTGGCATGTCTGGTCCTGGTTGTAGCCTCGCTTGGAGACTTGACCTCTGGAGAGAGAGTTTGGGAAGCGCCTTGTCTGTTCGAGCGGCCCCTACAATGACTGGCCCCTTGGAAACCTGTGAAGGGAAAACCTCTTTAATTGACTACTGGATTTTGGGCAATGAAGTAAAGGTGCTAATGAACTTGCCCAGTTCCTTGATGAACAGTTCTTGAAGAGCCCACCCTGACCGCCTCTGAGGACACAAGGTCCCCAATCTTTGCCTCTACTTTGATCAGCAAAGAGCGCCGCCACTCCATGGACAGCGCACAGTTGGCGTTACCTAAAACAATAATCGCTCTCTGCGCCCATCCCAGGATGGTCTAAGGAGAAATCAGAGCTCCTGAAGCATTGGCAAGGGGTCCAATGGTATCCAACAACTTGTCTTAGCAGGCTCTCCAGGCTCTACCTATAACCTTTGTGGGATCTTTGCCTGGAAAGTTGCCATTTTGGGGTCATCGTTTGGGGTCCAAGTGATCTTACCATGTAAGGTAGGTCTGGGGCATTCCACTCGGAGGTAGTTCCTTGAGTGGTTTGTGGTGGTGGTTTGCAACATTGAGGGCAACCTTTTCCTCTGGGGCCTACTCCGAGGCCCGGGGTGGACTATATTGTTGGGATCTAACATGTTGGAATTGGTTGCTACTGTAGAAGGCTTACTCGGTGGGGCACTAAGGTCTTGAAGACCGTGAGTCATCATCTGACTGCGAGCAATCATTGTGGGTATGGGGGAAGGGAAAGGGGCTCCTGAGGCATTGCTGGGTCTGGTGGTGGGGGGTGCGAGGGTCTTAGCCAGAAAGGCTTGTTTTGGCCGTGCAAAAGCAGCCAGGTCCCCCCCCCTCCCCAGGGAGGGGGGGGACTTGGGCTGCAGTGGCTCTGATTCCGGATCCTAAATAGGTGTAGGGGATGGATCGGAACACCCAAATTACAACTCCCCCCCCCCCCACCCCCCAAACCCATGTCACCTGCGAAATATTGGCACTAGCGGCCTTTTTTCGCTGCACCAGACGCTCTTCTAGAGGACCCATGGCGTCCTTGACCGCCGGAGGCTCCAACTGCCTTGTAGAACTCATCATCCCAGGTCATATAAGAAAGAGGCTCCCTCCCACCCCCGTGAAATCATCATTAGAGGCTTCCATGACTTTAAATCCAAGGTAATGTGAGCCAAAGATAAGCCTTGAAAAGGTGAAAGGGCAGGCAGGTGCTGCTAATCACGTGCAACTGTCAGAGAGAGGCACAACACGTCAGGTAGATTGATGTGGACACAGCCGCACTATAAAGGGCAAAGGCTGGTGAACACTCCGTGTGCTGCTATTCTTTATGTGGAACAGGGCTGAGACTGTTCGTGTTTGAGGCCAGTCGGCTGCTGAATACAGACCCCGGGGCGTAGTATGAAAATGAAGGCAATACTGACTCTGTAGGAACAGGGCGTCAGTTACACACGCACACTCCACAATACAGACCCCCCCTTCTTAGCAGGGAGATGTCGGGTCTCCAGACGAAGGCTCCAGTGTGAAGGCTACGCGTCACGTGCGTCTGACTGATTAGAACTGACAGAGTTAGCACTGAGAGGAAAGAGCGCCGACAAGCAGGTGGTGGATTGCACTGCGGTGAAAGCCACACTTAGTATCAGCTGCGAAGGAGCGAACAGTATTCCTGCGGCAATTACAGCATCAATGCATACTCACCAAAACAATGTCCGTATTGGAAAAGCAAATACTTCAGTGCACCTCAGTATTAAGATAAGGATATAAAAATGGGACTTATCTGATGAATGAGTAGCAAAGAAAGAGGAGGTCATGAGGGCAATGATGGACTACCTGGGCGGTAGTTTGCCCTTATTGGACAACGTGGAATCCTGTGATTACTACATTGATTGTCAGTGATAAACTCTGAGACTTCTGGGATTAGTAGGTTTTCGCTTTGAACATTTAACAAAATGTCTGCTTTTAAAAATAAAGTTGGAAATAAAGCGAAGGAAGAATGCATAATCCTTGCATCCGGCCCTGACATTGAATTTTGGTGATGGTTTCTTTGGCCCATATTCTTAAGTCACCTGTGGGCTCAGCCTCCACTTGGACATGTTAAAGTATACAAAAAAGTGATTGATGGAATGCTTAAATTAATGTCTGCCACTGGTAACTACTCTAGGCGCATCCCAGTCCATTGTTATTTTGCACACCGTGTCACACCAGTTTGGACCCAGTCATATGCATATCAGTCTTGATCCTGCTCCAGTGGGAACAGTCCAGGTCAAACTGCCAGGCCAGTACCCCTGATCAGATCACAAACAACCCAGGATCGGTTTCTCCCTAGTTGGGGCTCGTCAGCCAGGTATAGCTTGGTTCCAGTGCATGGGACCTACGTCTTGGCATACCCGTCTCACTTAGGGTGACACGCTAAAGTATACAAAAAAGAAAGTGATGGAATGTTTGAATTAATCTAAGCCACCTGTAATTACTTGTGGTAGCATCTCAGTCCACACCAAAATGTGGCCTCAGTAATGACCAGTGGCTGAGATTAATTTGATCATTCCATTCATCACTTTTTTGTATATCTTAACATGTCCAAGGGAGGCTCCAAGTGGAGGCTGAGCCTACAGGTGACTTAAGAATATGTTTACTTAAGCTGTCACATTTCTTAAGCTTTTATTTGTTCATTTTTGCCATTACATCTTCACAATGGTCACTTAGCCAAACGTTTATTAGTAAAGCACTTATTTCCTTCTTTAGATATCTTGGCACTGAAATAACATGTTTATTATTTCCTACTTAACGTTGCTTCATTTTATCAACCTCAAAATGATGAGAGAGTGTCCTCTCTAGAATTTGAACCTGTGATAAAAAGGCCAAACACAGATTAGAGGAATGGAACCACTAGTCAAAAGATCCACCAGACCCAGCTGACCTAGAACCTCTTACATCATCAGAAATGCTTGGGGAACACTAGACTACAACTGTTTTTCTATCAGTGCTGCATTCAGTCATACAGAGTCAGTGCACCTGGTATGGATAGCAGGTGGAATGTCGATTGAGGGTGCTATACTTGGTTGCCAATAAAATGACCTTCTATGTCATGAGTCCAGTCCAGTCTGTATGGAGATAGTTAATCAAAGGAAGCAAATGGCATTTTGATTCTGAGACAACGGAAACCAATTTACACTACGCATCTTCAATTTTGGTAGAACATGCAATGTTTTTAAGTCCATTTCCAATGGTGAAAAGTGGATCTTTGAACCATGGCATGTCTTCTTCAGCTTTACTTAATATAGCCTAGCAATGCATCCATATGGTCTCTATGTGATTGGTCGAAATCAGATTACGAGCATAACCAGATATGGATCTATTTACACATACAGTATGTTTACATTGGGAGACGGTGACCAGCCCAGTGCATAAAATCAACTTATGCCACAAGTTTTTAAAGAAGCTGGAAAAATGTCTGAGCACATGCTTATGAGCATCATACAGCTATTGAACATACTTAAATTATGTAAATTGATGCTGAAAACATAGAGATGCAGCTTTAGGCTGGCACCACATAATTAACTATAGTAAATCTGTAATCTCCCTAGGTCATGTTCTCTTCTTTCTCTGGATGTGCTTTTGTCAACATGAGCCTTCCCAGGTATTGCATATGCTCCAAATACCAGTCTTCTGACATTCTTGCGAATGCAGATTCTAGCAGTTTCACCACGTTGGTCAAAATTAGTGAACACATTTTTAGGTTTATGATGGAGAATGCAATATAGGAGGACATTTAGCGTATTGCATTGTCCGCTTTCAATTAGATGAATTGCCCCAAAGGAAATAGATCATAAAACGTCAGATGCCACAGTTTATACCCAGTGCCAATTCTAATCATACATGCAATCCATGAATTCCAACACACAATAAAAGTAGGGACAACTGCAGTTTCTAGCTCAGCATGTGGTCCAACTCTTCCATGGCCTTTCTACTATTATACTTGCTTTTGCACCCATGTTGTGTAGAAATAAATATTCTAGAAATGCAGATGCTGGCCAGGTGAGTTCTTTGAAAATGCAAATTTGGAATTGTTCAGTCTTGTCAAAACAAGAAGGTTGTATTATAGGCGTGAGTGGCTGGGTAATGGCATTCCAGATCCGGGACCCCAAGCTTATGCCCTTTATAAGGCGATGTAAGAAAAGCCATATTATCCATGATTGATCTTGATACCAAGGTAGTTTTGATAGAGAAATGTCAAGTTCACTAAATAATTGTTTTTGCGAGTGGCAGATTGTTAAGTTCATTAATATTGAAATTGAGGCAGGTTCTCTTTTTTATTTTTAATCTGTATTATTTTGCCAATGAGATTCTTAGCCCAGCCACCTCTCTGCCCTTGGCTCTAGGTGATCAGCCACGATTGCCAATGAATGTTAATGTTATGCAACCTTTCATTTAGTAACCCTACAACGGCATTAACAACATAACTTGTTAGGAGGCCAGAAGGGGGTGGTGGGGGGGGGATCGGAGACTCCTTATTCTTTTTAGTGCTGAGTACGACCTGTTGGCGCCCTCCACACTACCTCTGTGGTGCAGAGGACGCCAATGGATTGTCTTACACATTGAAAAAGAAAATGCTTCTGTTTTAGAACTCAGAAGCATTTTCTTTTTCAGAATCAAAGCCTGGATGCGAAGGAAGAGCTTCCCTCTTATCCTGAATTTGCTAATTTTGTTTTGTTTGGTTTTGCTGTAACTTCTGCGCACAGAGCATGCTGATGTCACAGCAAAACAAAAGTGAAAGCTGACCAAGCTAATGGTGCTGTCTGATTTCACTTTTGATGGTGCCAGGGGGAATAACTCTTCCCTCAAGCACCCATCATCACAGGAGAGGCAGCACCGGAAAGAGGACAAAATCCACTTTGCAGTGCTCTCTCTCTGTAGCAGATGTGCCCAACAGTCTCTCTGTCTCACCTGCTACCACATCCCCCAATGTTGTAGATTGAGTGAGGTTACTACCCAATCTGCCCCCTATTCACAAAAGGGGGGCCCAGAAGCTACTAGATCCCAGGAAAAAATGGTAAAAAAAAGAAAGGTGAGGGACTTCTTGCCCAGGCTTCGTGTTGTTCACCCACCCAGAATGCCTCCCTTCCAAGGCGCAGAGCATCTTCATTTGCGTGTCTAGGGAGAGGAAGAGTCACATAAGTAAGGTAGCTTTTTTTTTTTTAATTAACAGAAGTGTGGGAACGCTAAGTGATAGGACTTTTATGGATCCCCTGCACATTTCAGAACTTTCTGTCGCAGAAATGTGAGGAAAGGGCATTGTTTTTGCAAGCTTTGAGATTCAGACAGGCAGCTGATAAAACAAAAAAAAAAACAAGCTGAAAAGCGAGCTGTTCTAAAATATAATAAAATTAATAAAAGCAAATACAATGTTTATTTAAAGACACAGGCTATGGGCCTATGACAATACTGATGTTTCACTCTCTGCCCCGGACTTTGGTGACAGTGACTCTGAGGCTGGTAGGCCTTATGGCGTCCTGCTGATGAATCTTGCCAGATGGCATATGCAGTGCTGCAGTTGGACCTGAAGTTTCAGTGAGTGCAGCATCAGGGGAATCTCTCCAACATGGTCCAGATCTTGGAGGGAACAGCAGAAGACCTGCAGTGGTGGCTGACGAACCGCGATTGGGTAAGAGGCAGACCCCTCTCCCTTCTCATACAAGATTTCACAGTGGTGACAGATGCGTCACTCCTGGGATGGGGTTGCCATCTAGGAGAGATGAAAATCAGAGGACTGTTTTCTCCAGCGGAATCCGGACTCCGCATCAACTTGCTGGAGCTCAGAGTGATCTGACTTACATTGAAAGCATTTCTTCCCTCTAAAAAGGGGAGGATAGTGCAGGTGTTCATGGACAACACCACTGCGATGTGGTACTGCATCAGGCAGGGTGGGGTCATGCACCCTTTGTCAAGTGGTCTGCGCCTCTGGACATGGATGGAACAGCGGGGAAGAACACTGGTGGTTCAACACCTGGCAGGTTCTCTGAATGCCAGTGTGGACAAACTCAGCTGTCTATGCTTAGCGGATCATGAGTGGCATCTCCGTTGGGAGGTGGCACATTGACTTTTTCAGCAGAGGTTAGATCTGTTTGCCACAAAAGACAATACACAATGTCAGCAGTTTTGCATATTGGAGTTTCCAAGGCGGCTATCCCTCAGAGATGCATTTTGTCTCGAGTGGAGTTCAGGCTCCTGTGCACCTTTTCCCCATACCACTTTTGCTCAGATTCTCAAGAAGATCAGGAATGACCGGACCCAAGTAATCCTTGTGGCACAGGACTGGGCACAGAGTCTGGTTCCCGAATTTCTGACAATAAGAATCGATCCTCCAATCAGATTGCCCCTTCAGGAGGATCTTCTGTCGCAGCAGCAGGGGAGGGTTCTCCACCCAAACCTGTCAACTCTCTGCTTTCTTGCATGGCGATTGAGCGGCAACAGTTGACAGCCTTCAACCTTGCTCCCTAAGTCTATAATGTTATTCTGGCAGCCAGGCATCTCTCCACCAAGACGGTATATGCCTGCTGATGGCAAACGTTTGCATAATATTGTACAGAAAAGTCTATCGACCCTCTTTCTGCCTCTCTCTCTGATATTCTTCTCTTCATTCTTGTCCTTGTCCAGCAGGGCTCTGCTTTGGGTACTCTTATGGGATATGTTTCTGCTCTGTCCGCCTTCCTGCGGCTGCCTGACCATCCCTCTTTATTTAAGTACCCTATTAGGTTTTCCAAAGGGCTTGCACATATGTTTCCACCATCCCCATTCATCATGCCTCATTGGGACCTTAAGTTGGTTCTCACCTACCTTGTGTCTACTCCCTTTAAGCTGCTGCACAATTGTCCCCTCTGGCTGCTTATCAAGACAGCCTTTTTAGTGTCTGTAACATCTGCCAGGAAGTTGAGTGAGCTGCTGCTTTGTCATTCAAGCCCCCCTATTTGACTGTTTCCAGACAAAGTGGTGCTTCGTGCTAGAGCCTCTTTCCTTCCATATATGGTGACCCCATTCCAATTGGGACAATCGGTCACCCTGCTCACCTTTTATGCTCCTCCATATGCCTCCAAAGAAGAGAAGCGACTCCACCGTCAGGACACAAAAAACATTGTTATTCTTCCTTGAGTGCACTAAAGAGTTTGATGTGGACGACCCGCTCTTTGTGGGGTATATTGGAGCAAAGAAAGGTTTGGCAGTTTACAAACGAACTATATCGCATTGGGGTTTCTCTGTATTAAGATCTGCCATGATTTGGTAAAAAAGCAGCCTCTTGAGGGCTTAAGGGCCCATTCCACCAGAGGAGAAAAGCTGCAACCATGGTGTAGGCACGTGGTGTCTCAGTCCTGGACATCTGCCAGGCAGCAATGTAGGCATCTCTGGACATGTTTGCCAAACACTACTGCCTGGACAGTCTGGTCCGCAGGGATGGGCATTTCACCTGTCCGGTCCTGCAGGATTTTTTAGTTTACAAAATTTGTCTGCAGCCCACCGCCGGGGTCGGTATTGCTTGGGTGTCCATTCAAAGGTTAGGAATCTGCAGCTAGATGTCGCTGTCAGATGAACAAATTACTTACCTTCTGTAGCGAATTATCTGGTAGAAACAATATCAGGCTGCAGATTCCTTACAGACCCACCACTTCCTCCCCGCTCGGCGGACACATTTCTAGGATTAGGGATGGTCCCTTTCAGGGCCCTAGTTTGGACACCCCACTGTCCGTGCTTTTCATGGCTCTGTGCTCCTGGCGTGGAAAGTTGTGAATCGTAAGTGATGTCTTCACGCCAAAGTGGTATATATAGAGGTGACTTCCAGTCCCAACGATGCAGTGCGGAACCGAACAAAGCCACATGACAGCACACAAGGGTACTGCTCACGCAAAAATCTTTCGGATGCGTTCTGACGCCTTAGAAATTCCAAGGTAAGGATTCTGCAGCTAGTTATTGTCTCTACCAGATAATTTGTTTACCAGTGATTGTTCACCTCTGCCTCGACCCTGGTCTGGGCTGCCTTTGTGCAACTGCGTGGCGTATGTTGTGGACATTATCTCTACCATTCCAGGGATTGGGTGTCTCTCAGGACTCCAGAAACAGGTAGCCATGTGACTCAAACCACACGCTCCAGGGGCAGACAAAAAATGCGTGACTCTCCCATGTCACTGATCCACAGCTTCGCCGGAAAGAACAGGCCATATTTCAGATTTAGTTTCTGAAGTTTCATAATCTCCTGGGTGATGGCACTTTGGTGTTGGGAGCCCTCTGGTTAGCTGGTTTTAGAGCCGAAACCGCAGGAGCTGCACACTGTCCTGCACAATTTCTTCCCTTCGCTGGTAAGTGATAGTCTGTGGGGGCGCTGTCGCCACAATCCTCCTATGGGCCTCTTGGACCCCGCTCCACGACCACTAGGGAGCTCGGGCTGACCACACCATTCAGTGCCTCTCCGTTGCTCCCCTGACCCCGACCGGTGCCCATTGTCCTCAGCTTTGGGGGTCATTTAATAGGGACCTGCAGGTGTAGAAGTGGCCCTCCTTACTAGAGTCACAGAATCACTGGGGCCGACAGCAGGGATAGGGCCACCCTTCTTACCCCGATCCGATGCCACGGCCACAACCATCTCGCCTGTGCCACAGTGGAGAACTCCTCTGCCCCGCCTTCAGTTTTCTCACCACCCAGGCGGATTGGCTGCAGTGTGCCCAGCTGTCTCCGAAGTCGTGGCCGCCGCCCAGTCTGAAGGACTGCCTGGAGGTGCAGGACAACTGTGTTCACGGACGATTCACCGGAGCTACTTGCTCAAGCAGCCATCTTAGTCGGCAATAAGCCATGTCCCCACTGAACTGCACATGAGCCCATATTGAGAAACTATTATAAAAAGTTTTTTTCCAAACATTTCCCTTTTAAACTACAGAAGGAAATGGGTTACCAATACAACCTCGAAAAATAACCTCTACTGAAAGAACAGTCCATTAGTGAATTGGGGCAATATTATTTTTGTCTACAGCTTTCAAACTGGGGTTGCCAGCATAGAATATCTCTTCTTTAATTGGCTATGCCATTTAGATCAGGGAGAATGTGCCTAACTCTTTCTGCCAAGCTCCTCCTCTGCTTTGTTTTTTTTCACGAAAATTATTTCCTGTTCTCAAACTGATATGGCATAATTTATCCTGCTATTGTAGATTAATTTAGGCTGAGCTCATCTCCCTTTGTCTTTAGATCTGTATTCAATGTGTTTGTTTCTTGCCACGGTAATCGTGGTGGTTTGCTTATGGGTCTTCAGAGAGGCTAATGGCGTTTTGCCATTTCTATAGTGTGTTTGTTGTTTTTTGCAGATATTTCAATCGATATTGGGAATATGATGTGTTTTTGTTCTTTCAGTACTTTGAGTGGGATTTAATTTATCACGCAGCCCTTACGCGTCCAAGAGAGAGAACGTTTACTCTCTGCTACAGCTATTAAACAAGGCAAGCTTTATTTCCTAATAGTTTGCAGAGCTCAGGATAATATTGGTTTATTGTATTGTATTATATTTGCATTTATGCATTCACACCCACGTCGAGGCCCCAAACCACAGTTACGGAGGGTTACGTAGATGGCAGTGCGTGTCGGTTAAGTCGCCTTTGTAAGTAGTGTTTGCACACGAGTTGCCCATGGCTCGTGCGTTTGTCATTGTACCTCAGTGTTCAGTGAAGTAAAATGAGCCTATAGTTGCTCACGCATGGATCGAAACAGTCTCTGAATGCAGTGGGGCCCCAATCGCGAAGTGTTGTTACTGTGGTGCGCGTGTTGCAGTGTACTCTATCGTTTGCAGCACTCGTGCATGGAGTGGGACAGGGGAGAGATCGAAGCACGTGTGTTTATGCTTACAATCCATGGGTGATTTGTTCCACTTTATACCTTTTCACTATTTGTACGCTCGGACCCACTATTAATTATAACATTACTTAATTCCTTTTAATATTTTTGAGGAATGCTCGGCCTTCTACGTGGCTTTTTTCAATTTAGCATTACATCACCCAGAGTGGTTGCAGGTAGTTTCCATTCATTTTTGCAAAATCGAAACTTCGAATTCAAAAGCAGTAAGGGGGCAAGTCTTGGGTCAATACAGACTAAAGATATGTCTGCCTGCACCGCTACACTAATAAATGAGTTGTCCTTGTTAGCTATGTGGTCTTTCCTGGTCCAATTTTAGCAAGTCTCATTACTTTTTTTTTTAACTCAGTTTCTTCAGTAACTATTTCTGATTCTCTAAAGTCTCTGTTTTTGTGGTTATTTGCATTGCTTTTGTTAAATGTTCCCCACATGTCCTTTTAAAGATATTGCATTGAACTTGTGGTGTGACTGCAAAGTACGATTGATTCGTCGGAACTCGTCTGTAATAACTTATAATAGTCTAGTTCTGGCATCTTTTCTTTATAATCGGCGACTGGGTGCGTCACGCTTGCCATATATTATAAGGATATTGCTAGTCACAGAGGAGTTCCACAACCATATAGAGGAACGAGGCCAAAGGTAGAGTTCCTTTATAAGGTTTATACGGTTATGGAACGCTGAGGTGACTTGCAATATCCTTATCATGTACGGCAGGAGGTACTGTATTCCGTATAATACATGGTCACACCATCACCCTTCCCACAAACCACTTAAAACCTTGGTGAGTAGCTCTTTCATATGAAAGAGAGACAGCCTGTTTGTAATCATGGTGAATAATATCAAAACCTCAAGTGCAAAATTAAAGACATCAAAAACCTGTTAGATATTTGTTGAAAAAAGATATTAGAAACAGTTAAGTACTCAGCCAGTTTAAAAAAAAAAGCTGCAGTACTTCAGAATGTGTAGAAACATGCAGAACGATCCTACCTTTTCTATAATTATCTAGAGAATGCTAAAAGTAATCATGTTCTTTGTGCTAGTCACTTTAAACTAGAAAAATAGAGCAGAAGAAAGAAAAGCAACATTTTTATTTTCGTGACCTGATCTGCCTTTCACCTTTGCTTTTGGCTGTGGCAGCAGGCATTGTGACCTCAGACCTCAACTAAAATAACTTATTACAGTCAAGTTCTGATCTCTTTCCTTTATAACTGGTGACTTAGTTCATAACAAGTTGCAGATTATAAAGAATTAGAGATGGGCGTTTATGCAGGGATTGGAGTATCCCATGCCAGACAAGTTCATGCTACTCAACTTATTGATTTTGAATAGTTGAATACCTTAGTTGGCCCTGCTGTAATTTAAACTCATGACTCGAAAGACGCACCAGAGGTCAGCTGAAAGCACTTAAGTCATTCATCCATCTCAGTTCATTTTCGTGGGTTATTTTAATGTTTTATTCTCAAGTAGGGTATCCATTTATGCTGAAAACAATTTCTTGGAGGCCATTGTGGAGCAAAGTTCATCTGGGAGTTAGAGTAATTAGTTTTGGAGGTAAAGTTACCCATTTTGGTGCGAAACCCTATGTCTGTCTCTTGTAGTAGAGGAGATCTCTGTGTTTTCTTCTTTTCCAAAGAAGGCTTTGCCAATTTCTGATTGAGCTTTCTAAAGAAAGCTTCACTGATATAGCGAGTCATGGTGATTTAACTGGAAGATAACTACAGAACATGAACTAAAATGAATAAAGCATAATGTTTAGATGGTGAGTGGAAATCTGCTCCCACAAAATGGTGTTTACAGCTGTGTTATATTGGTTGCTTGTGTATGGCTTAAGCTCCCTTCAGGCCCCATCGATGCCCTAACCAGTAATAGAAGTGGCAATATATATGAATGGAAGGGCAAGGCAAAATTATAGCAACAATGTGGAACGTGAGGAAGGAACATGAGGCAATAGAAGGAAGCTGAGGAGATGGAAAACAGTAACATGAAAGGCAAGTTGAGATCAGGAAACATTACAAGAGAGAGAAAGAGGTTTTGTAAATTTAGGGTATTTATGTGCAACTTGTTGGTCCAAGACTACTGCTGTATGCTGACAGATGACACGGATGGGGATGGGATGCACAGTCTTAGTTTGGGAAATTACATAGTTCCAGTCTACATATTCTATTAATGCTAAAAACCTTGCTTCGATTTCTTGCTTCTCCTTTGTATTCAATTAGTAGACATCTACTCTAGACCCTATGGATCTCTATACCTTTGAAAACAAACCTGTATGACATTCTCCTCCTGTTGGTAACTAAAAGAGAGTTGGCTGCACACCCTGTGTCTTGTCCTATTCAAAGGAAAATAATTTGCTTCTGTGAGAATGATATGCCTTAAAGACCTCTGGGATCAACCTGCTGTATCATTAAGAAGCATTCACAGGTTTATTTGAATATTTTTCAGTATCATCTGCCACTGTCAGGGTGGGGTTCGCAATCAGTACCTTCCTTTGAGCCTTGTAAGGCTTAGAATTTGTGATTGCTTTGTGATGCCGATGCACATATGCTGAAATGATGCCCTTTGTTAAAAAGACAAACCCATAAATTCAATGTTCTTGACAATTATATTCATAAATACACTCAAACACGTTTTATAGTTGAGTTTTAAAATTGTGTTTTTCTCAATTCACTTAGGGTTATTTGGTGAATTGGGATGTTCAGAGGCAGGTGTGGGATTACCTCTTTGGACGCGAAATGTACCAGGTAATTCATTTGTTTTTGAACAATTCTTTAATTTTGTTATAATAACAAATGTAATAAACAATGCTGCCACCCCATATATGTGCTGGGCGTTTCTTGTCTGTTTATGGCCAAATCTGATACCGAACTGCTTATATCTTTTCTTTCCCTTCTGGTACAAAAAACATCTGTGTCTAAGATAAAGTAGTCCTGGAAAATCAAATCACTCTTATTCTGCTTTCATGAAGATTTTGAAACACTTCTGGGGAGAAAATATCTACATACCTATATCCTACAGGTGGTATCAGTAAGTAGGAACTAGTTTCCGTAGTGTAAGGAAATGCCTCCTTGGCATGGTTACCCCCTGAACTTTTGCCTTCGCTGATGCCATGTTATGATTTGAAAGTGTGCTGGGGACCCTGCTAACCAGGCCCCAGCACCAGTGTTCTTTCCCTAAACTGTACCTCTGTCTCCACAATTGGCACAACCCTGGCACCCAGGTAAGTCCCTTGTAACTGGTACCCCTGGTACCAAGGGCCCTGATGCCAGGGAAGGACTCTAAGGACTGCAGCATGCCTTATTCCACCCTAGGGACCCCTCACTCAGCACATACACACTGCTTGCCAGCTTGTGTGTGCTGGTGGGGAGAAAATGACTAAGTCGACATGGCACTCCCCTCAGAATACCATGCCAACCTCACATTGCCTGTGGCATAGGTAAGTCACCCCTCTAGCAGGCCTTACAGCCCTAAGGCCGGGTGCAATTTACCACAGGTGAGGGCATATGTGCATGAGCACTATGCCCCTACAGTGTCTAAGCAAAACCTTAGACATTTTAAGTGCAGGGTAGCCATAAGAGTATATGGTCTTGGAGTCTGTCAAACACGAACTCCACAGCACCATAATGGCTACACTGAAAACTGGGAAGTTTGGTATCAAACTTCTCAGCACAATAAATGCACTTTGATGCCAGTGTGCACTTAATTGTAAAAATACACCCAGAGGGCATCTTAGAGATGCCCCCTGAAAACATACCGACTTCCAGTGTGGGCTGACTAGTTTTTGCCAGTCTGCCACACACCAGACATGCTGCTGGCCACATGGGGAGAGTGCCTTTGTCACTCTGTGGCCAGGAACAAAGCCTGTACTGGGTGGAGGTACTTCTCACCTCCCCCTGCAGGAAGTGTAACACCTGGCGGTGAGCCTCAAAGGCTCACCCCTTTTGTTACAGCGCCACAGGGCATTCCAGCTGGTGGAGATGCCCGCCCATCCGGCCACTGCCCCCACTTTTGGCGGCAAGGCTGGAGGAGATAACGAGAAAACCAAGGAGGAGTCACCCCTCAGTCAGGACAGCCCCTAAGGTGTCCTGAGCTGAGGTGACTCTTACTTTTAGAAATCCTCCATCTTGTAGAAGGAGGATTCCCCCAATAGGATTAGGGATGTGCCCCCCTCCCCTCAGAGAGGAGGCACAAAGAGGGTGTAGCCACCCTCAAGGACAGTAGCCATTGGCTACTGCCCTCCCAGACCCTAAGTCCAGTATTTAGGGGCTCCCAGAACCGAGGAAGATAGATTCCTGCAACCTAAAGAAGAAGAAGGACTGCTGACCTGAAGCCCTGCAGTGAAGACTGAGACAACTGATTTGGCCCCAGCCCCATCAGCCTGTCTCCCTACTTCGAGGAAAACTGCAACAGCGACGCATCCAACAGGGTCCAGCGACCTCTGAAGCCTCAGAGGACTACCCTGCATCTAAAGGACCAAGAAGCTCCAGAGAACAGCGGCCCTGTTCAAGAAACTGCAACTTTTTGAAACAAAGAAGCAACTTTTAAAGACCACACATTTCCCGCCGGAAGCGTGAGACTTTCCACTCTGCACCCAACGCCCCCGGCTCGACCTGTGGAAAACTAACACTACAGGGAGGACTCCCCGGCCACTGCGAGCCCGTGAGTAGCCAGAGTTGACCCCCCCCTTGACCCCTCCCAACGACGCCTGCAGAGGAAATCCAGATGCCCCCCGACCGCGACTGCCTTCTTCAAGGAACCCGACTGGAAACCACCCTGCACCCGCAGCCCCTCAGGACCTGAAGGAAGCGACCCTCTGCCTAGCCCAGGTGGTGGCTAACCTGAGGAGCCCCCCCCTGTGCCTGCCTTCATCGTTGAAGAGACCCCCGGGTCTCCCCTTTGATTCCTATTAGAAACCCGACGCCTGTTTGCACTCTGCACCCGGCCGCCCCTGTGCCGCTGAGGGTGTACTTTCTGTGCCTGCTTGTGTCCCCCACGGTGCCCTACAAAACCCCCCTGGTCTGCCCTCCGAAGACGCGGGTACTTACCTGCTGGCAGACTGGAACCGGGACACTGTGTCCACTTTTAAAATAGCTTATTGCCATTTCTGTCAAAACTGCACATGCTATTGTGATTATTCAAAGTTCCTAGAATACCTGAGTAAAATACCTTTCATTTGAAGTATTACTTGTAAATCTTGAACCTGTGGTTCTTAAAATAAACTAAGAAAATATATTTTTCTATATAAAAACCTATTGGCCTGGAATTTGTCTGAGTGTGTGTTCCTCATGTATTGCCTGTGTGTGTACAACAAATGCTTAACACTACCCCGATAAGCCTACTGCTCGACCACACTACCACAAAATAGAGCATTAGAATTATCTCTTTTTGCCACTATCTTACCTCTAAGAGGAACCCTTGGACTCTGTGCACACTATTTCTCACTTTGAAATAGTATATACAGAGCCAATTTCCTACACGTAGGAAAAGCAGTTACTATTTTGCAAATAACTTTGGCTCCGCTTGATGTATGCCCACGTAATTTTCAAAAGTAGTACACACCTGAGTTCAGTTGTTGTGTTGAAAGTTTTGGGATGATTTGCAAGCAGGGGCTGAGGAAAATGGGCTGGTCCCAAAATGTGTTTACTCCTTGCAATCTCCTGTATGCCTGAACCACTGGACGGTATTATGCTAAGTTTGGCTCTGGGTCCAGAAAGAACCCTTTTTGTGATTTGCTGTAAATCCGTTCAGTAGTCTTGGGGCAACCAAAAAATAAATAAATAATAAATTGTATATCTAGGAAGGCAGATCCGGCAGATCTCATGCTGAGATCTGATTGGCTGCCAACACTTCAACAGGAAATGTTGGCAGCCATTTTTGGACTCAGACTCAGCAGAGTTTCCCCCCTCCTCCACCCCCCCCAAAAAAGGTGTAGGGTAGAAACACTCTAATCCCCTAGGCCTGGTAGTGGGATACCCCAGGGACTCTGCCACGTCCAAAAAGCTTTTTAGTTAAAAACATTCCAGCGAAAATTGCAGGCGATCAGCAAATCTCAGGAAATTTATTTTTTAAGAAAAACACAGTCTCCTTCCTGCACTTGCTTAAAGCTGAACCCTAGGGTGAACCAGGCCACCCCCCAGTGACCGATATCAGCCCGGGGACCACCACTTCCCCAGGGCCAGGCCAATGTATTGGATGAGGGATGCAGCGCGTCCTCCCTTCCCAGGTCGTTTATGGCCCCAGGGACCACTACCTCCCTGGGGCAAGGACAATAAATAAAATAGCAGGGAGAGAGGTCCGTGTGGATCTCCCTTCCAGGGCCCTTTATGGCCCTGGGCACCACCACCTCTTTGGGGACAGGCCGATTTACCAAAAAGGGGGAAGGGTGCTAGGTAGCATCCCTTACGGGCCATTTATGGTCCCGGGGACCACCACTTTCCCGGGCTTGGCCAAATTTGGATTTGGCAGGGGTACAGTGGACCCCCTCCCAGGCTGTTTTCAGCCTATGGGCCCACCACTTCCCCAGGGCAGGCCCTGCATTAACAAAGACGGGGGGCTGAAATTTGCCCAAGGAGATTAGCTGTGTGCCCCCTCCCCTTTTGGTAATTGAGGGATGGGGGGGGGGCTGTAAGTGTCCTGGGCCCAGTGGGCTCCGTGCCCACCCTCCTGGGTTGCCTACATGTGGGCGGTGGGCCTCTGCAGCTGTTCCCCTGCCATGCAAGGCGGAAGGCCATGCGTGGTGCGAGGTTGTGTGCCTGCAGTGGGTTGGTTGCAGAGCCTGGTCGCCAAAGGTTGTGCCTGGTGCAGGATTGGATGCCTTTGGAGCGGCGCAGGGCCAAAGACATTTTGCGGCGGAGTTGGATTAACATACGGTAATTAAATATTAATTAACATTACAAAAAGAAATTCACTGAAAAAAACAAGGGTTACAGGGGAGTTATGAAAGAGATTTAAAAAAAACATAGAAATTCACTGAAAAAAACAAAGGTTACAGGGATTTTATAGGTTGGTTCAGATTTTACACGCACAAACCCCAGAAATGGTGACCTTGTGCTCCGAAGTAACTAGTAACTCATGCCCTCACCATGCACTGCTACTTAACCCACATATTACATCAGTAACAACATCTTCTATAACATCATTTATAACATAACTGCAACATTTGCAAAATAATTATTGATGAGAAAATTGTGCATGGCAGGGGTGTGAGTTATAGTTACCTTAGGGATGAGTTGTGAGGCCTGATTTAGAGTTTGGAAGACTGCTTACTCCGTCACAAATGATTACGATTTCAATAGGATAGAATAGAATCGAAATACGGCTAATGGGATATCCATCAAGTTTGTGACGGAGTAACCCCATCTGCCAAACTTTGAATCAGACTCATAGTTTCTTGAGATAAGTATAACTATTGAATTTCTAAAATCTGAACCTAACTAAAACGTCCCTGTAACCGTAGTTTTTTTTTCAGTGAACATCTAATCTTTTTTTATACGTGTGTGTGTGGGTGTGTATATATATATATATATATATATATATATATGTATATGTATATATTCGATGGCATTTGTAGCTGCAGATACACATGCTATGCATACGTCTGCCATCTAGTGTTTGGCTCGGAGTGTTACAAGTTGTTTTTCTTCGAAGAAGTGTTTTCGAGTCACGGGATCGAGTGACTCCTCTTCGGCTCCATTGCGCATGGCCATCAACTCCATGTTAGATTGTTTTCTGTCTGCCATCAGGTTCAGACGTGTTTCCTTTCGCTCCGATACAGGGGTGTGGAATTTATTAAAATATCTACTTGTCCACGGGACAGGTTGCTTCTCAAATCTACTTGTCCTGTAAAAAGATCTACTTGTCCCTTTGGTGCCATGTAGTGTGGCGCCAAATTATAGCAGCAATCTCATTATGTAAGAGCTCTGATAATAGCCTCTCTGATTATGCCAGGGCTACTACCATAGAAGGGCTTGAATACTTGCAGTTTCAATCCCTACTGTAGCAATTTCCTTATTTTTCCACCTTTCTGCAGATCTGCATACTGGGGCTGGAGGAAGCAGAAAGCAATAGTTCCAGGGCTGGAATGCCTTTGAGTCTGCAAACCTACTAACCTGCATGTTTTAAAGATTTTCACCAGCTTCTCTCTAATATTTTCCCATAATAAGAAAGGGTGGACATTTACTCCTGACAATGGCAGGATTAGAACTTCTTCCAGGGTTGGGAAGAAAGTGGCTGGAGGGAAAATGAACTTGCAAATGCTCAATAGATTTTCACATGAGCAAATCTACACATGCGTATTTACCCATGCTAAAATACAGTTCACAAATATTTTATAGGGGTACGACATATACCATGGGTGCACTTTTGTGACTTTCTTTAAGAATTTGGGGCCACATGTAGGTAGGTTCAGATTTGTGACCCGCAAATTGCGAGTCGCAAATCCGAATGTAGGATGGTGTCCCTGACACCATCTGTGATTCGCAAGGGCTTCGCAAATGCACACCTCATGAATAATCATGAGGTGGGTCGCAATTTGCGACCCCCTTGCGAATGGCGTCCTCACAGGGATGGTGGCCTGCTGGAGACAGCAGACCACCATGTCTGTGACTGCTTTTCAATAAAGCAGTTTTTTGTAATGCAGCCCGTTTTCCTTAAAGGAAAACGAGATGCATTACAAAAACGAAAAATGAAACGTTTTCGTTTCATTTTTTCAGAGCAGGCAGTGGTCCGGCCACTGCCTGCTCTGAAAAAATGTTTACAGTGACATTCACAATGGGGAAGGGGTCCCATGGGGACCCCTTCCCTTTTGTGAAAGTGTTAGCACCCATTTGAAATGGGTGCAAACTGCCATTGGTTTGCGCCCGCATTCGCAAAACAATCCTACGTTGCACTGCGAGTCGCAATTAGGAAGGGAACACCCCTTCCTAATTGCGAGTCGCAAACCCGTTTTGCGATTCGGTAACCAGGTTACCGAATCGCAAAACTGGGTTTGTGCATCGCAATGTGCTTTTTTGCACATCGCAAACAGCGAAAGTCGCTGTTTGCGACATGCAAAAAGCTACCTACATGTGGGTCTTGGTCCCTAATTAGGTCTGGTGTTAACAAAGACATTTTGTTTTTATTAAACTTCTATTTCTCTCTCTTTCGGCTGGCTTTACTGTGAGTGATCGCATTCTTCTCTTCCACAAGGAGCATATTGGCACACAAAGTAGTTTTGTTCAGTGTCAGGAACTACAGTGGCAATCAGTGACGTAACGAAACTGGAGGGTGCCCCTTTGCAAAGAACATGGAGGAGCCCCCTCTCCAGACTCACTCAGGGCAGGTGCTGTGCTGAAGGGGCCCCCTGGAGGGCGGCTGCGGGGCCTTTGTTATGCCACTGGTGGCAACATGTGCTTTTAGAGTTCAAAAACGTTTTGGGGGGTTTTTGCCAGTGTTTGTTACAATGTTGAGGGCCTGGTAGCTCCCACAACAATAAAGTGTTACAAAAGCCATGTCAAAACAAGACACGCATTGATGAAGCTAAAAGACTTATAAAAATATGTCAGATCAGTTGGCTTTGTCAGTGTTTGTTTATTTTCATGCTTCCCATAATCGTGTTGAAAATGGTTACACTGATTTTCCATTAGAAATATTTTTGGGAAATACTAGCATGCATCAAAACATTTTACTAAATGACACTTCATTTGCATATAATCGGAGAGCATTCTGGGAGCATTATACTTAGCCTCATAGCCTAAACTTTTCAAACATGTGTATACACGTTTTTTTTTGTTTTTGTACTGGAACCAACGTCAGTAGTGAAGTGTGACCTTAAAACATTTATTTACAGCACTCACCCTAATAGTGAAGGTTTTCAAATAATGAACCATAAATACAAGTTCGAACAGCATTATCTTTTGGAAACGCATTACCTCAACTGCAGAGAGTTCCACTCTCTGTAAACAGGCAGCCAAAGGGTTTGTGCTGCAGGGGGTTGGGCCTACTTGTCCCAAGGACAAAGTAAACATAAAAACTTGTTGCCCTTGACCCCAAACAAGATGTCCCGGGCGTCGGGCGATAGGAATTCCACATCCCTGCGATAGTTCGATTCGGAAAATCTTAAAAACTCTTCATTTCTCGTCGGTATTGTTTTGATTGCATTACACATTCGATCGACACTTCCATACCGTCGAAACAAACATCTTTACTCGCTCCTTTGGGGCGCACGCGCCCAACTCGGGCCTGGTCGGGCCACCGCGTGGAAGCCTCATGGATCGGACTCCATTCCGATTCTGTCCTCGGTGCCACGCTAAATCCCCTTATACGGACCAACACTTCGTCTGTAATCTCTGTCTTTCCCCCGACCATCGGGAAGAAAATTGCGAGGCCTGCAGTTCCTTCCGGTCTAAAAAGACACTCCGGGACAGAAGAGCACGGAGCCTCGAGATGGCATAAAAAAGCACCGAACATCTCGACATCGAAGAGGAAGAAATCATGCAGACCGCAGTCTCCGTTCGAGGATCCGACTCCAACCAGGATTCTGAGGAGGAAAGACCGGCCACGGCAGGACATCATGTGAGTGCACCTGCCCCTGCGTCATCTAAGCCCAAACATTAGGCCTTGGGAATGCCACTGCCGGAAGGCCATGGCTCGACTTGAAAGAAAATGCTTGGTGACCAACCCACCAGCTCGGCACTGAAAAAGGCCACCCCTCCGAAGCCATCGGACTCTAGCCAAAGCTCCGTCTCCGAACCGAGCAAACACCGCTCTTTCGAGTCCAAATCTCGAAAATCCTTTTCGGAGCCAAGACCATCTTCAACCCCATCTTTTTTTATACCGAAAAAGCCAGCTTCGGAGTAGAAAAAACCTAGTTATACTGAGGAGCATGGACTTTCACAAGCACTTAGAGAAAGCCACAAAACTACTGGGGAGGACTCACAAATGGAAGCAATGTATGAAAGGCAAGCCAGGATTCATATCCATAAAGAAACTGGCAGGATTTTAACTGCACCTCCTCCAAAACCAAAGAGGAAAATTAGCCTTTCAGGAGGAATTGGACACTACACAGCCTCCAGCTAAAGTACCAAAAACAAAGGAGAGACCTCCACCTCCTCAATTTTCTCCTCCTGAGTCTCCTCCTCACTCTCTACATCTACATCTCTCTCCTCCTACCAGTCCTACACCTATGCGGTCACCATCGCACTCATTTGATTCGCAGCAGGACAATGTGGATCCATGGGATCTTTATGATCCAGATCCCATTCCAGACAACCCGGATTGCTATCCCTCTAAGCCTTCACCAACAGTGGATAGAATACGCTACACTCAAGTGATAGCTAGGGCGGCAACATCTCATAATGTCACCATGCATACTGAGCCATTAGAGGATGATTTCTTATTTAATACACTCTCCCCCACGCATGCAACATATCAGTCTCTTTCTATGCTCCCCGGCATGCTTAAACCTGCTGACCAGATATTTAGAGAGCCAGTAAAGGCAAGGATAATTACTACTAGAGTGGAGAAAAAATATAAGTCACCTCCTTCCGATCCTGTCTAGATTACCCAACAACTACCTCCAGACTCAGTAGGGGTAAGCGCTGCCAGGAAGAGAGCGAGCTCACAATCGTCAGGTGATGCACCCCCACCAGACAAAGAGAGTAGGAAGTTTGATGCTGCAAGGAGAAAGGTGGCATCCCAGGCAGCCAACCAGTGGAGAATAGCCAACTCTCAGGCGCTGTTTGCTAGATAAACAGGGCCAACTGGGACGAGAAGAAAGATATAATCCAGCTTCTCCCCAAAGAACAGCAAAAAAGGGCACAACAGATAGTGGAGGAAGGGCAAGCCATCACTAACAATCAATTTAGGTCGGCCCTAGACTCTGCAGATACAACAGCCAGAACCATCAACACTGCTGTAACCATAAGGAGACATGCATGGCTTAGGTCTTCAGTATTCAAACCTGAAATCCAACAGGCAGTGTTGCCATTCAACCAAAAACAGCTTTTCGGCCCACAAGTCGACACTGCTATAGAAAAAATGCAGAAGGATTCAGACACCGCAAAAGCCATAGGTGCACTGTACACCACACAATACAGGGGATCCTTTCGTAAACCCCAGTTTAGAGGTGGATTTAGAGCCCAAAACTGCGGAGGCATCCACGTCAAGCCGGCCTACCAATGAGGTGGTTTCAAAAGCACTTATAGAGGTCAAGACCCCAGAGGCAGGGGAAAATATCAAACTCCAAAACAAGCTTCACAACAAAGTAAACAGTGACTTGTGCCATTCCTTTCCAATTCACACCTCTGCTGTGGGGGAAAGACTGCAAAGTTCCACAACAATTGGCTAAAACATTACCACAGACATCTGGGTATGATCAATTATCCGCAATGGCTATTTCCTAGAATTGATACAAACTCCACCAAACATTCCACCAAAACCACACAGGCTATCCACAGACCATATCACTCTGCTACAGGAAGAAGTCTCTATTACTCAAACAAGCAATAGAAGCTGTGCCACAAAATCAAGTAGAGACAGGAGTTTACTCACTGTATTTCCCCATTCCCAAAAAGGATGGAACCTTAAGGCCAATATTAGATCTCAGAACCCTCAATCTTTACATCCTGTCAGAACACTTTCATATGGTGACACTACAGGATGTTATCCCACTACGTCAGCAACACGATTTCGTGGCAACATTAGACCTCAAAGATGCGTATTTTCACATACCCATCCATCTTGCGCACAGAAAATATCTCAGGTTTGTCATTCAAGGAAAGCATTATCAGTTCAAAGTGTTACCCTTACGAATAACAACAGCTCCAAGGGTATTCACAAAGTGCATGGCGGTAGTCGCAGCCTACCTAAAAAGACAACACATTCATGTCTTTCCATATCTAGACGATTGGCTAATAAAATCAAACAGTCATACGCAGTATCAAAACCATGTGCATTATGTAATGCAAACCCTGCACACGCTAGGGTTCTCCATAAACTACCAAATTTCACAACTACAACCTGCGCAAATACAACAGTATTAAGGGGCTATATTAAATACTCAAAAAGCACTTGCAAGTCCAAATACGCAAAGAATACAAGCATTTCACAATATATTGGCACAATACAGACAGGTCAATAGTACACTGTCAAATTGGTTATGAAAGTATTAGGCATGATGGCATTGTGTATTGCAATTGTTCCACATGCAAGACTAAACATGCAACCCTTACAACAGTGCCTTGCACAACAATGGTCACAAGCACAGGGTCAACTTCAAGATCTAGTGTTGCTAGACCGCCAAACATACATGTCCCTTCAGTGGTGGAATTCCACAAATCTAAACAAAGGGCGGTCATTTCAAGACCCTGTGCCTCAGACAATACTTACAACAGATGCATCAATGATTGGCTGGGGAGCACACCTCAACAATCACAACATTCAAGGACAATGGGATGCCCAACACAAACAGCTACACATAAATCATGTAGAGCTGTTAGCTGTATTCCTAGCATTCAAAGCTTTTCAGCCTCTCCTTATTCACAAAAATGTCTTGATCAAAACAGACAACATGACCACATGACTACCATGTGTTACCTAAACAAACAAGGAGGGACACATTCATCCCAACTCTCCCTCCTAACTAAAAAAATTTGGAAATGGGCAATACTCAACCAAATTCACCTGGTAGCACAGTACATTCCAGGGATTCACAACCAATTAGCAGATGTTCTCAGCAGAAATCATCAACAGACACACAAGTGGGAGATTCACCCTCAAGTACTTCAAAAATACTTTCATCAATGGGGAACACCTGACATAGACCTCTTCGCCACCAGCGAAAACGCAAAATGCCAAACTTCGCATCCAGATACCCACATCCCCTATCCAAGGGCAATGCTCTATGGATCAATTCGTCAGGGATATTTGCTTACGCTTTTCCCCCTCTCCCATTCATTCCATTTCTAGTCAACAAACTGCGTTAAAACACTCTCAATCTGATACTCATAGCGCCAAAGTGGGCATGTCAGCCGTGGTACACAGCACTACTAGACTTGTCAGTAGTACCAGTCTCCAAACTCCCAAACAGACCAGATCTGTTAACACAAAACAAAGGGCAGATCAGGCACCGAAATCCCAAAACACTCAATCTAGCGATTTGGCTCCTGAGGTCATAGAATTTGGGTATTTACAACTACCAACTGAATGTATGGAAGTAATTGAGCAAGCAAGAAAACCCGCTACCAGACCGTGCTATGCCACAAATAGAAAAGATTTGTATATTACTGTCAATCTAAACAAATTGCCCCTCTTTCAGCATCAATACAAGATTTTGTATGCTATTTACTTCATTTACAAAAATCAAATTTAGCATTCTCTTCCATAAAAATACATCTCACTGCAATTTCCGCCTATTTGCAAAATATACAGCACAGCTCTTTATTTAGAGTTACTGTTATCTTCATGGAAGGTTTAAACTCATCATCCCACCCAGAACACCTCCAGTTCCTTCGTGGAATAGAAACATAGTGCTTACGTGACTTATGGGCCCACCATTTGAACCTATGCACTCATGTCAAATGCACTTCTTAACATGGAAGGTTGCCTTCCTAGTCGCAATTACATCATTGCAAAGAGTTAGTGAAATTCAAGCTTTCACTATTGAAGATCAGTTCATACAAGTACATAAACATAAAGTCATACTACGAACTAACCCTAAATTTCTTCCTAAAGTAGGATCACCTTTCCATATCAAACAAACAGTGGAACTACCAGTCTTCTTCCCACAGCCAGATTCTGTGGCAGAAAGAGCTCTACATACATTAGACATTAAAAGAGCTCTAATGTACTACATAGATAGAACAAGACCATTCAGGAAAACTAAACAGCTATTTGTACCTTTTCAAAAACCTCATACTGGTAACCACATTTCAAAACAAGGTTTAGCAAGATGGAAAGTAAAATGCATCCAAACATGTTACCTTAAACCTAAACGACAACTCTTAGTCGCACCTAAAGCACATTTCACAAGGAAAAAAGGTGCTACAATGGCCTTCTTAGGAAATATACCAATGGCTGAAATATGTAAAGCAGCTACTTGGTCAACACCATATACATTTACTAAACATTATCGTGTAGATGTTTTAGCAGCACAGCAAGCCACAGTAGGTCAAGCAGTACTAAGAACATTATTTCAAACAACTTCAACTCCTACAGGCTAACCACCGCTTTTATGGGAGGAATAACTGCTTTCTAGTCTATGCATAGCATATGTATCTGCAGCTACACATGCCATCGAACGGAAAATGTCACTTACCCAGTGTACATCTGTTCGTGGCATGTTCCGCTGCAGATTAACATGCACACTCCCACCTCCCCGGAAGCCTGTAGCCGTTTAAACAAACAATTGTACATATATATATTCCGTTTGCATGGACATCTCTTTTCTTTATACTCTATCACTCCTACCTTACCCTCTGCGGGAAAACAATCTAACATGGAGTCGATTCCCATACCCAATGGAGCCGAAGAGGAGGAGTCACTCGATCCTGTGACTCAAAAACACTTCTTCGAAGAAAAACAACTTGTAACACCCCGAGCCTAACACTAGATGGCAGACGTATGCATAGCATGTGAATCTGCAGCGGAACATGCCACGAACAGATGTACACTGGGTAAGTGACATTTTCCATATATGTGTGGGTATGTGTGTGTGTATATATATATATATATATATATATACACACACATACATATATAATATGTATTGAAAAATCATAAAAATTATACTAGACTTGCAGGTCCAGTAACTTGAATAATCTTCTCGACCTAACTGTAATATACTTGACCCATAAACTGGTCTCAATATGTCACTTTAGAAAAATATTTTATTTTGCAGAGCCACTTTTTTTTCTTCATTGTTATAAATAAGAGCACCTTCTAATATGTCAGTTCAGCATTCCTTCTGTACTAAAATAACCTGTTTGGTTTGATTTAATAGACTAAACGTGACCCCTGACTTTCCTCTTAGTTCACTAGTAGCAGTGCCTTCAGGGCAGGGGTAGGAAAGTTTATATTTAAAAGCTCACTTTTATTAAACATTATTAAAGCATGAGCTGGTAGTTCACTGTCATTTACAGACAGCACATTTTCCATTGAAATAGCTAATTATGTTACCACTAACATGCAGTTTTACTGATAAAACTATATAGTGTATAAACAATGATCTAACGATATTGGGTTTTAGAAAACATATTATTTGCACATTACCAAGTAAAGCGTTCTGATTTGTTTCATCCTATTAATTTTTTTTCATCACACATATATAACTACTGAAATGTATTTTGAAATATTTGTACAGTCCACTTATTAGCTATTGAAATGTTGGTTAGCTTAAAACATAGTACCCTACACATTTTCATTTCACACTTTTTGTACAGCATTTTTGTCAGACAGTTGGAACATCCTCAAACTTTGCAGACAGAGAAAGAAATGTAATTGTAGATGTAAACTGACTTTTGACCAGTCTCTGAACACAAAATAAGTGGGACAGAATGAAAACAAGATTTAAAGTTTAATTTTAATGCTCCTTCACTTTGAGTGAACAGAACACCTGTTTGTCAGCTTACCAGAAGGGGCAAGTAGAATTGTTGAGGCTTGATTATATATATTTATTAGCATCTGTTACATATTTACGCCATAGTACACACATTTCAATGTTAATCACATTTTGATTTTATGTTGCTACATGTATGGTGTAGCACATCAATGGCATATTATTGCATATTTATCACTAGGTCATTTTACAATTGTATATCTTGTTTAGAAATGTAGAGAATTATTTATTGTTTATTGAGTGTTACATTCTCAATGAAAAAGAACCAGACCCAAGATGCTGTAATAGAACTATTCAGTAAGGAGCATCTTCATAATGTAATGCTGATGTTTTTTTTGTTTTTTTAGATTTTAAAAAAGGGAAGTGGAAAATGTAGTGAGGGGATTATAGATGAAAGCAGGTCCACACCAATGAGATTATCCTTTGTATTTTATTCCAAGAAGTCTTATTAAAGAAATAGGAACTCCAGCCTCATCCTAGGCATTCAGCACTTCCAACTGTCCAGCTCAGAATGCCCATCTCAGCTGAGGAAGAATCCAAATGCCACGGGTAGAGACGGGAGATACCTCACACTACAAATATACATAATATGGTACAAATGCAAACAAAGGAAGAATAATACCACCCAACACAAATACAACACTACCCAATACTACCTAACACTAAATACAATACTACACCATCCCCCTCCCCACAAACTACAACACAACAATTCTATTCAAATTCCAGATACGTCCATCATCAAGTTTGAAGGCCCCCTTAAACACTTTGACAACTTCATGTATCGGACTGAATCGTGATCTGCTAGGCCTGCGCCTATCAGGCAATTTAACTTTAACTCTATCTCCTGCACGCACAGTACATGTTTTCACCGATTTGCGAACATCGTAGATTTCTTTCCTTCTACGTTGGTGATATCTATCTTTCTCCTTTGCATTCCTTTTGATGATTTCTTCATCCCCACTAAAAGAAAGATGTTTTTTAAGCCAAGGAGGATTGATTTTGGTATGTGGTACACGCTTCCTAAACAACACAAACGGAGTCTGGTCTGTTCTGGAATGTGGAGCATTAAGGTCCTGGAATTCCAACTCACAATTCTCAGACCAGTTAAACTCAATATTTTTTCTGAGCAGCGATCTAATGGAGCTCGACCTTTTAGCAAAATTGGGAATGTACTTGGCATAGAATTCTGCCATACCCAAGAATGCCTGAACATCTTTCTTACATGCTGGTGTGGATAATTCTATTATAGTGCGTATCAATTCATTTTTCGGCTTAACTCCATTACTTGAAATAACACGTCCTAAATATGTTATTTCAGACTGAAGAAATGTACACTTTTCCTTTTTCAGTGTTATACCTTTAGATCTGAAAATTAAAAGTACATCTCTCAATTTCTTAATATGTTCTTCTTGGGTATTTGTGAAGACAAGCACATCATCTTGGAAAAAAACAAACACCTTCCAACCCCCCTAAAATGTCTTGCATTAATCTTTGAAACACAGCAGCCGCTGAACATAAACCAAATGGCATACGGTTGAATTTAAAGACTCCAAAGGGCGTCATGAATGAAGTGAGAAGTTTAGAGTCTTCAGTCAATTGTACTTGATGATACGCCAAAGTCAGGTCGAGTGTGGAAAAGAACTTTGCATCTCCCAATGAGCTGATCATTTCGTTGATATTTGGCAGAGGAAACCTATCTTCAACGACTTGTTTGTTCAGGTAACGGAGGTCAACACATAGTCTAACGTCACCAGAACGTTTAGTTGCTATAACTATGGGAGCAATCAATGTGATGCTTCCACCTCTTGGATAATTCCACAATCTTTGAGCCTTAGAAGTTCCTGCTTTACTTTTTCTTTTAAACTCAAAGGAACGTTCCTTAACTTGGAAGCCATAGGTTTAGCATCTTTTTTCAAAACTATCTGATGTTCGTAGTCCTTAATACACCCCACGTTGGAATTAAATACATCAGGGAATTCATTCCGCAGCTGACGTTCTAAGTCAGAAACCTCTTGCACAAGAACTTGCGGTACAGCATTGGGGTTCAAAATGATTCCCAATTCTTTTTGATGGGGCCAACTCAAAATAGTATCTCCACTGACTGGAACATAAATCTTGCCACAAATTTCATTCCCTTTGAAATTAATGCTTGCATTAAAATATCCTTTCAAGTCTATAGGTTTGCCACCGTACGAAAAAGGTAATACATCCAGCAACTGTAGGTCGACTTTACCTTCAAAATATGTCTCATAATCTTGGACTGACACAAGGGACAGTTTCGCACCTGAGTCCATCATAATGATAGAAGTCCCATTTATCGTGACGAGATCTTTTGGGTACTCGCAATGGACGGTTGAAATACAGTTAACGTCATTAACTACTTGTAGAATAAACGTTTGATCCTAATTATCATTGGTCACTTCATTTATTCTTATATCACTTTTGTTTGTAGATCTACAACATTTAGCAAAGTGACCCTTCTTGTTGCATCTATTGCACACAACATGAATAGGTGGGCACTCTTTAAAGTTCGCTAAATGCGAAGGTGAACCACATCTGAAACACACTGTTTTAGTTTTGTTCTTGACTTTGATGGAAACCTTAGGTTTTGAATCCATTTTGTTTACCAAAGGAGAAGCTTTAGACTTCTTTAAAGTTTCTGTGCAGTATTCAGAATGTTCAATCTGTTTTGCAACCTTCAATACTTCATCCAGTGACGGATCACTCTTGGACCATAGAGCTTCTCTAATTTTATCACTTTTGCACTCTAACATAAATTGGTCTCAAATGCGTTCTTCCATGTTCGCTCCAAAATTACAGAGTGCGGCAAGTTTACGAAGGTTCGTAATATAATCTTCTATAGATTCTTCATCCATCTGTTTGCACTTTCCAAAATAAAATCTTTGCAAAAGAATTGATATTTTAGGCAAGAAATGTCTGTCAAGGCGAAGTAGAGTTTCCTCAAAGTCATTCAAAGGAGCATCTCCAACTGCTCCATCTAAATTTGACGCAGCGGGTAAAGTGTCTAATATTTCTTCAGCACCTAAACAATGTTGAAGAACTGAAGTTTTTCTTTCAATAGATAAGTTGCTTCCGCAAACCTTTAAATAAGTTAAAAAAAACTTTTTTCCATTTTGGCCAAGGGATTGTAGGTTCACCAGGAGTAGACAAAAAGAAAGGAGGAGGAGAGATGTTCTGCATCCTCAAGTTTGAAAGATAAAGAAAAGAGAGATAAGGGAATAGGAGAAATGAAACATAAGAGGAAAAGTTAGTAAATGATAGAATCAAATCAAATCAAAAACATTTATAAAGCGCGCTACTCACCCGTGAGGGTCTCAAGGCGCTAGGGGGAGGGGGTTACTGCTGCTCGAAGAGCCAGGTCTTGAGTTGCCTCCGGAATGCGAGGTGGTCCTGGGTGGTCCTGAGGTTGGTGGGGAGGGAATTTCATGTCTTGGCCGCCAGGTAGGAGAAGGATTTCCCACCTGCCGTGGTGTGGCAGGTGGGAAAAGAAAACAGTCGAAAAACAGGTTTAGCAGGAAAAAAAAATAATAATGTGCGTGTTAAAGTTAGTAAGACCAGAACCAAGAAACACAATACGCAGGTAGAAAGCACGGAAAATAGGTGTAAAGCAAATAAAGCTGAAAGCAAGTGCAACAGGAACAATAGCGATATGCTAAACTGGTAAACAAAGGTATATGCACAGTATAGCGTTTATTTTTAATTTTGGGAGAAAAAATAAATAAATAAAAATAAAACTGTAATACGAGCGCATCTTCACAAGTAAATAAGATGAGCGGTGCTCTTGGTTTTAGATTAACATGGACGGGATTCTGCTGCTCATTGTGTCATACTATTTGTGGATAATGGTGCCATGAAATATTGTAATTTTGTCAAGGAACCTGTAAATACCTGTGGTAATGAACGTGTCATTGTGTCACAAAGTAAGTGGATAATTGTGAAATTGTGAAATTTAAGGTTCCATATCTCATGAAATATATATAAAAACTTGTTTTTGTAGTTTTGGGGCAGTGGTGTGCTTTTTTAATATTAGGCCTAAATATTGTATAGGTATTATAGGTATTACCTTGGTGGGGCAAACCTCTTTAGTACAGCTTACATTCTTTACTTGCAAGTTACAAGAAGTCTAGTCCCCGGATCAGGTTCAGTGCCTGCATGACTGATATTGCCCACTGGATTAAGACCAACTGTCTGAAGATGAACACCAACAAGACTGAATTCATGAACTTTCTGAAAAACACTTTACTGTGGGACTCATCAACCGCAAACTCAACATGACCACCCAAGTCAGCGCATCAGGAAAACTGTCAAGAATGCAGTTGTTGCAAGCAAGCTAGACTACATGATCACCCTCTATGTTGGGATCAACAAACTCACCAGAAGGCTGCAAATCATTCAGAACTTGGCAGATAGAATCACTCCATCCTACCACGCCGCACTCACATCACACCACACCTGAAGGTGGTCCACTGGCTCCCCATACACAAATAAGCACATTTCAAATTCTTCACCCACACTTTCAAGACGGATAGATAACTAACTTAGCATACATTTTTGATTGCATGACCTGTTACTACACATGAGTCTCTTCCTCCCTTCTTGAATTTCGCACCAAGCTGATGATTTGCTAAAGACTGGCTTTTTGAATAGTCCCACTAGACCTTGGGTTTGCCTACACTTACACCTGCTCAGCACCAGAATACCCTCTTGGGTGATACTGTGCTGTACAAATCTGCATAACCTGAATGAAAGCACCTCCACCCCTACTATCTCACACTCTTCTGTCACCTCTCCACTTCCCAGCGCTCCCTTTCTCCTATTCTAGATATGTGGCCCATTTCTTCTTCACTCCCATGGGGAGCAGCAGATCACATGTGACACACATTCCGTGGATGTTGCACCAAGCTCTTTTTGCACCATGGAGGAGGAAAGAGAAAAGGGATACTGAGGATGGAGAAAAATGGAACATAAGAGACACATCTCTTTCCTACAGTAGTAGGGCTCAATAGAGGGGCAGGCAGGAGGTTGTGAAGGTGGAGCAAATGAGCATGCGGACACATAAGGGTCAGATAACCTGATTTATTATTCTTGTCAAAGTTGAGCAGTGCACAGTCTGCCGATAATATGGCCTCATTGTCCTGCCATGTATTTCTAAGGTTTCCACCACAGACTTGATTTTTTCCTCATCTTTTGAAGATTTGAGCAGGAATTGTTTTGTGATCTCACTTTAGGTTTTGTGATAGTGTGTTATTCAAAGAGTGAACTGCATGATTTTGGTAATTGAGAAATGTAAATAGAGTGCTTTAACATATATCTACTCATAGTTAGGTTAGCAACATGGAAATGAGAGCATTTGTATAGTGCACTATATGAAAGCAGTCCCTAGATGCTGAAAAATAAACATTTGGTGGTAGTGGTTATAGTATGTTGATATACTTAGGAGCTATATTCCAACTAAACGTACAAATTAGAACAAAATGTTCAAATTTAATTTGTTCTTGCCCAGATCCCAGTGTGCCGACCGTCATGTGTTCTGAAATATCTTTCCTGCCTCTGGTGTATATTACTTTTGGGTAGTATGCATTCCTGAGGACAAGTCCAAACAAACAGCATCTACCTCACCTATCAATAGGATGACAACAATCAAGAGAACAAGTTAATCTTTTCAAGGCCTAGACTGTTACCTGGTCAGTGCCAAGATACCCTCCCGAGTGATAGTCCGATCTACAAATCGGTTTATCATAACAAGGCATGATAATTTAAGACCTGATATTAATGGTGGCTCTGTTGATGATCTCTCATTGAATGGTTTTCCTCTAAGTGGACCACTAGATCAGTGGTTTTTAAACTTTAGATCTCTGATAACACCCACAACTTCACTATGGGAACTCAGCAACTCCGGCCTAAGCAATTTCTACTATTTAGACCTTGAAACAAAACAATGTACAGAAATGCAGCAGCAAGTACACATCAAACACATTTGAAAAATGACAATATTAATTATGAAATATTAATTCGGAAGCAACTATAAAATTCGAAATTGTAATTTTAATGGGATAGTTGGATCTTTTCAAAATAGTTTTTTTTTTTTTAAGGAAACAATGTTGTTAGAGTTCTAGAAAGACCAAAACATATTGTTCCTTCATGCCGTAGACCCCATCCACCCCTCATAAAAGAGAAGCAGGACCACCATAACATTTGTAACTTTGCAGCATGAGGAGGATACCCTAATGTAGTACAGGAAATCATCCTATCCAACAGAGACCTCATCCACCCCCTGCTTTCTTCATATTGCATCGGTCCCATTCTTTGTAGGATAAATATATCTATATTGTTGCTAGTCAGACCATACCTTAACATCCTTTTGCGGACAGTCCCAGCAGCTCCAGAAACTGGTGATATCCCTCTTTGCCACCAACAGATCCACATGGAGGAAAGCTAGCTTATAGCGGTTTGAATGAAAATCCTTGGTGATGTGGAGTAATATGAACTTCAGATCAGGATCCAGTGGGCAGACCAGCACCTCCCTGAGCACTATACCAAAAGTGCTGGAGTGCTAGTCAGGACGAATGGGTATGAAGGAAGTCACTCTCTGCAGCCTCAGATCAGAGGCATACCAGGCAGAGGATCCTGGCAAAGCTTTGAGCAAGTTATATGTGCTCTACGTAGTAACCACATTTGAATTATTCAGAATTATGAAACAGTGGCTTTCACCTGGAGTGCCACCATTGCGTTCCACCAGTCATCTTAAGAAAGATCTTCAGTGTCATAATCCCATACTGCCGGCAATTCACCAAATGTGTTGGGCAAGGTATTCACAATAGTGCGATAAGTCAGAGAGATTTGTTTATGTCCTTTGTTGACTGTGAGCAGCCAGACCATTTTAAAGGTGCTGCCTCTGCCCATAAGAGGGAGAGGGACTGAAGTATGAGGTCATCCTGTAACCTAGCAAGCTGATACTGGATATTGGGGTCCCAAGCTCCACCTACATCAATCGTCAAGTAAACACCAATGTATTTAAAGCAGTCTCTCGACATTGTCAAGAATGAGGCCATGCCAGATCATCTGGACTTATTCTGGTTGCCTAGACCACAGAATTGTAAGGAGGCTTAGTATACCACTAAAGATTTTTAGTATTTGCCGATCATCCGAAAAAAAGAAAGTACTCTGTCTGAGACTCTTTCCGCATCAAGCATCTACACAGAGGTGCTCCCGCTAATCCCCCCCAGTGGCTTGATGGCTAAGGCAAAGAACAAAGATGAGAGATGGATCTGTCTCCTTCCCCTATCCTTTGAAAATTCTTCACAGACTTGTGCACCAAGTCGGACTGTAACTCTCAAGTCACTGTAGAGGAGTTGAATATAGCATATAAAGGAATGTCCAAGATTGGCCTTTTGAGGATCACAGATGTGTAGTCCCAGGCCACGAAATTAAAGGCCTTTTCTAAGTCACCCATGAAGAGTTCCAGGGGACCTTGGAGGCTATGGACAGAAACCAATGTTTTGTGCAATCTGCTGATATTATGTTGATTGGGTCACACTGATATAAACCCACATTGGTTTTTGTGGACTAACGATCTGAGAAGTGTCGGAAGGCGATTTGCTAGAATGTTGGCAATCAGTTTTGCCTCTACATTTCTAAGAGAGCTAGGTTGATATTATTCACACCTATCGAAGGGGGCCTCCGGCGTAGGGATCATTACTGTGTCAGCGCGTCTTGGGTGACACAGTAGACTTCCCTTCTCCAGGGCTTCCTCAAGCATAGCCCTAATTGCAGGAATGTGATGAGACGTTGTAACCCTCAAGAACCCTTGTGGAAAATCTTTGGGACCCATAGGTTTTCCTCCCGGGACCTTTAACAAGGCCTGCACCAGCTCTTTAGTGATTTTCCCTTCCAGTTGTGCCCTCTGGATGTGAGAGAGAGCGGGAAGCGGCACGCCCTAAACAAATTCATTAAGGACCTTAAAATCTGAAGGGCCCCGTGTGGTATATAGTGACAAATAATATTCAGCAAACTCAGGACTTGCTGACCGACAGCCAGTTAACCATCCGTTGAATGAATTGCGGTAATATGGGAGGAGGTCTCTCTACGCTGACAAAGCCAATGCAGCAGATGCAAGGTTTGGTTCCCCCATTGATACACCTGGCTCTGGGAGGGCAATCAAGCTGCCCTCCCCATCTCATCAATACTTGACAGAGTCTGGGTCGGATGTTGACAACTTTGTGCTGGAGGGCTGGATCAGGAGCCTTCTATTTCTGGACCTCCAATCCCAAGACAGCGGCCTCCTGGTCAGCGATCTACAATGTTTGTGTGCAGCGACCAGTCCGATAACTAATGCTTTGTCCCCGTATGTTTGCATTGAAGGCATCCCAGAGGACAAACTCTGGAGTAGTCCACCACCTAACAGATAGTCTCTTGCAACGGCGTTCTTGACAACTTGGCCCAGTTACACACAATTTAATAGGAGAATGATCAGAGAGGCTTCGAACCATGATCTGGTCATCATACACTTGATGCATATTTAATTCTGCCACAAAAATATAATCCAGCCTAGAATTGAATCCATGTGGACGACTAGAGTAAAAGGTGTATCCCCATGTTAGGGCTTAAACCTATGCCAAAACCTACATAAACCCATAGCTTCTATGGAATGTGTCAGTGGGGTAGTGTTAAAGGTCACCCCCTCTCTCACCTGGGACCTGTCTAGCTCAGGGTCTGCCAGACTATTTAAGTTCCATCCCACCACCAAATGATCCATTGTAAGTTGCAAGATAAGATAGCTGAGCTGTTCAAGCGATGGAGAGGGTAGAAATGGGGGAGTGCAAACATTGACTATAGACCAGTGGATATTGTGCGTCATTTTTGTGATGGCTGTGTAGCTGCAAGTGTGTCATACCATGTCTTTGTATTTATCAAAGCCTAGTTTTAGAATCAAACAATATTACCAATGTATTATCACCGTTCAGCTGTGACCATCTGTTTCTTCCACGCCTCAGATTCATGGCGGCAGTCTAGTCTTTGTTTGGTCTATAACAAAAATTGTGTATTCCTGTAAGCTTTGAAAAAAGTTGTGTGTCCAAATTATATCTCCTAAAAGCCTTATGTGAATGTTGAGCTATACAGGCCCAGTAGTGAACCCTGAAGCACTCCACAGATTACTAGTGTAAATTCTGAGACAGAAAGCACTTATTTTCACTTTCTTACCCTCTAGTCAACTCTTGCTACAGCATCCAACCAAGGACCAATAATTCATGGTTCCTGATGACGAAAACCGTAGTGGCGTTTTAGAAGTACTAACAGTCCCATCTCCCCACCATCTCTTCATAACTCTGTATCATCTGTGTAATCCATGTGAATTTGTGATTGCAGTATTAGCAGTAACTAATTTTGAAGGAAATATCAACAATTTTATTACATTTGTCCTGATCCAAACCCCGATCATGACCCACATCACCTGGCACACCAAATACCGCCAGTTAACAAAGCACCACAGCAAGCACCCGGAACGACAATCGCGCCTCAAACACGAACCCACTGACAGAGCCTCCTTCAAATCAGCCCTCAGGATTTATCACTAGCGTCTCAAAATCACCAAACGTGCATCCCTTTTATCCAGCATACAGAACATTGTGAAATCCACCAAAGAGATCATCACCATTATCAAGAAATTCAGAAGCCTGCAGGCTACCTCCAGGGTGGTCACACCTTCCCAAGACGTATGCAACAAACTCTCCTCCACTTCTTGGAGAAAATCAGGACCAAATATGACAACTTAACCCCCCGGCTTTCACCAACCGTATCCCACATCCCTTATCCATTAACCCACTTGACTCAATTACTGTCACCACACCGGGTGCCCCGCTATTGTGCTGGGCAAAAATCGACACCACAGAAAAAGCCATTGCCATGCCATCCATCATATTCAGAGCTCTCTCGGATTCCTGCCCATAATAAATCTTCATATGAGGACTGGACCCCTTATGCTTGGTGCTCACCTCAGTCTCCATCTCTCGCTGTCGACCACCACCTTTCCGGACACCTGCAAACTAGACACCCAGCTACCCCTCCTCAAGAAACCTTTGGCCGATGTAAAGACTTCGGCTAAATACAGGCCAATCTCTCTTCTACCATACTGTGTCAAAGTTATGGACTGCACTCCTTTCGCTCACTACTTTGAGACTATCCTCCTAATCTCAGCACAAGGGAGACACAGCAGCCCTGATCCTCCTGGCCCTGCCTGCAGCATTTGACACCGTCTCCTACCCTGTAGTCACCCAGAGGTTCCATGAGGCTGGATTCCAGGGCCCCTCTCTACAATGGATGCACTTCATCACCGGATGCTCTTAAATGATCAGCCTCACCCCCTTCTAGTTAGGTATCACCAAAATGATCTGCAGAGAGGGCTCTTCCCGGAGCACCACCCTCTTCAAGATCTACATGACTCATCCCACCTCTATTTTACGGTCTCATCGCTTCAACATCATCTCATACGCAGATTATATGCAAGTCATACCATCTCTCTCTTCCAGAGGACGCACTGACCACGCAGTCCAACTTCCGACCATGCATGTTCGATAAGACAAACTAGATAAAAAGAAGCTGCCTTAAGCTAAATGGTGACCAAACTGAAATGGTTCTGTTTGGCAAGCACATCGCCCTATGGACCCTGGCTTGGTGGACCCACACCCTAGGACCCACACCCATTGCAGCCAAAGCAGCCAGGAACCAAAGTATCCTAATAGACAGCCAAATCTCCATTGGCAGCCAGCTAAGCACAGTAGCAGCAACGTGCTTCCACACCCTCAAAATGCTCAGAATAATCTTCAAATGGCTCCCACTGGACACCCAGAGGACAGCCACATATGAACTCATCACCCTCAGACAAGATTACGGCAACGGCCTTTACGAAAGTAGCTCTGACAAGCTCACCAGTAGACCTCAGCTGGTTCAAAAGACAGCTGCAGACTCACACTCAACCTCCCTCTATGAGCACACATCTCCAAACAACTCCACTGGCTGCCCATCCAGAAATTACCAACCTTCATACTCCTCTCGCTCATTTACAGAACACTCCACAACTTTGGCCATGCTAAAAGACACCTCAGGTCGGCTGTACTCCTGGCACAACCCCCACATCTGGCCCACAAAAATAGGACGCTGCTCCTTCTCCCACGTCTCTCCCAAGATTTGGAATGAGTTCTCCCTCCTCACCAGAGCTGTCACTTCCCTCCTTGAATTGAAAAGGAAATTGAAAACATGATTTTGTATCTAGGTTCCTCTAAGACAGTGCAGCTCTCTCCTTCAAGAATGTCTGCATACCCTCCTGGGTGATTAGTGTGCTATACAAATCCTGATAACATTTCAACCCAGACACTAATCGCAAGGCCTGTAGCGTGTTATTTGGTTCCAAGTAAAGGGCATCTCAAATGTGATTTTTGAGGAGTGCATAGATAAAGTATGCTCCCTGATGCCTCTGATATAGTAGTTAGTGGCTGACAATCACAGGACAGGTGTGGTAGTGAAATAAGTAGGAGTGGAAAACAGACCATCTGCAGCAACACATCCTGGCTTATGTTAGACGGAGGCTTCCACTTCTACTGAGTGTAATGTGCTGCTGCTGTTTGTAAGAGAAGCTGGCCCTTCGGACAGACATATTGCGTCAGTTATGAGTGAAGGAAGCTTTTACTGCTGCTGTCAGTGTCATACTGTGTGTGTTTCTGAAGGTGCATAATGCTGCACTTGCTTTGGTCTTGATCTGTGCATGAGGGAACAATGCACCATTCCTGCCTTTATTTTGTGCATTGTGTGCATGTGTACAAAAGCTATTATTACTGCTGCCCACTCTGCATGTGCTGTGCGTGAGCTAAGTTTGTATGATCAGCTGATCGTGTATTGTGTGTGTATGTGTCTGTCCCCCCTGGATGGGGTTGTAATTGCATGGGTGCAAATACAGGCTAGTTAATGGACAAACTGGACTTTGTTGAAGATTTAATTTCTGTATTGTTGCGGCGTTTGGGTACGGTCGTTAGTGGATGTTTTGTATATTGAACATGGGCTGTCTAGTTTTCAATATTGGCTATGTTTAAACTAAATTCGTTATGATTAGTTGACAGTATTTCATGTCATACTTGACATGAGACAGAATTGATCCCAGTAATTGGCAGGATTTTAAATGTACCCTGTAGTTTATGACAATTTTCACAATTCTGATCAATATTAAGTCAAAATCATTTTCTACTTATGCTATCAATATTATATGTAAAATAATGCCCTTTTCCCTACAAAAGTTGTATATCTTCAGATTTATTGTTGCATTGACTGAAATAATATTTTATTCTCCATTTTAGTATCAACAAGTAAACAAGACATTATGTCACATCTATCGGCAAAATGTTCTTGCTATAAAGTTTTAGCTAGTTTAATTGGGAACTCTTGTAGATGTACTATTACTTTGTGTGGTACCACATTTGAGCTTAGAAGGGTTTTTTGCTCAAATTCTCTGTAAATGTATCAATACATATGTACAAGCTGATGTTTATTATTCCGTTTTAGTTGACAATAAATTAGAATGTATTTGATCAGACTAGTGGTGTCACCTTCAACAGAGCCTTCACTGATTTATAACATAGTCACATACAACAGTAGTTGCTAAAGGACTTCGACATAACCGGTTTTCTTTTTTTTCTTTTAGGTGGATTTCGTTGATTCTAATATTATCATCACTGAACCCTACTTTAACTTCACTTCAATACAAGAGTCAATGAATGAGATACTGTTTGAAGAATACCAATTCCAAGCTGTTCTTAGAGTGAATAGTGAGTATTTGGTCTTTCAGTTTTATTCTCCCTACAGCCATTGAGGTACTGGTCAACATTAAATTAACGTTTTAAAAGACACTCCCGCAGCTTAATTGTAAATTGGCCATTTTACAAATTCAATTAGTTACAGCCAGACTCGCAGGAAATAGCTCTATGATTAATCAAGAGACCAAGTTGCCTGAGTGCAGTACTGCGGAGTCCAAATTCACATCTGAAGTCATCAGCAGTTGTGATATGATTTATAGCCTTAATGTTTTGGCATTTTCTCCCTCTGAGCAAAGTATGTGAAATGAAATTTGTATTTTTTAAAGTGATTACACACAATATGACATTCAGCAATTTGTTTTTCCATTTCTAGCTAGTGTTCGTCTGTGGTTTATTCCTGCATATAATTTGTTGTACGTTTTTGTGACAAGCTCAAGCATACACTTTACTGAAGTAACAGAAGTTGTTTGCTCATGGAACCTCCCCATGTTCCTTTTATCTTCAGAAGGGAGCTGCCACAAAGCCATTACTGCTTTCTTTGACTACTCAATTAGATGCCCCTCCCTTGGGTGACCATTCAACCCTCATCACTCTCCCTTTATCCTACTCCATCCCATTTTAAGATCAGACCCTCATTTGAAGTCAGAAGTCCCATGGAACCCAGCATGGCACACTAATGCACCCTCCTCATTGATGGGGACGGCTGATGTGCTTCAGTGCCTCGGAAATGCCAGCTTCTCATGAGTGTGTATTGTACACTGGAAAGACTAGCTAGGGAACTAAATACTAGAGTGTGGCACTAAGATTGAGGATGCCGTTGATATGTTTTGTGAAAAGCAATAAAGTGTATTTAGAAAAAAGCTTTGGTAGGTTGTTATCTTTGTAAAGCAAACTATTATGGAAACTTTGGTGCTTCTCCAAAAAACGCTGAACATTGTTCCTGTTTGACTGAAAATTCTCGAACATTAAATAGATCTTGAGTGCAACAACTGTACCTCTAGTCACAAAACACATACTTTAGAAGTATTTTCTTGAGCTGTATGCTTCTATATTCTGTCTTCTCACACCCAGATTTTCACCCATGTCTTACTGTAGATCTACCTATCTGTGTGCCGCTCATCTTTTCACATAATTCTAAAAACTAGCCATTTGTAGCCTTGTAAGTAAATTGGATAGCATACCTAGAAATTTTATGCGGGATACGTTTTCCCACATATGAGTAGGCCCCCCCTAATTCCTTAACTAAATTATCACTTAAAGCTATGAAATATGTGCTGTTTAGCACGTGTGGAGAAATCTCATGTTTTTAACTTACCTGTTTCAAAGAAGACACAGTGTTCCTAACAGCTGAAAATGTAGTTACTGCTATATATATTTTATTTTTTACTTAAGTTGGCCAACCGATAATCGTTGGTAATAGGCTGTTGCTTGTGTTACTTTACTTTTCCTCCCATACGTCTCAACTATGGAGCATATGTGAAACATCTCTCATCCAGCAGTGCCATTCATTTTCTTTAAGTTGGGTTCCAGTAATTCCTTCTTCCAAACACCGGGAGAGCAATTCTTGAACAATCATTGAAGTGCATGCATAGATTTACATCCTTGTCCAAATTTACTTTTATGTTTTTTTTCCTCAGTTCAGAAGTGTCTCCAGCATGACATAAGCGAAGCTGCTCCAGGCACAGGTTTCCAGTTGTACTACTGGTGATCATATTACAACTCCTGTGGCTTCTGTTTCCCTTGTATGGAAATCTACATAGCAAAGACTTAAGCACAGGGAGAAATGGAACTGCTGTGCAAATGTAAAATAAAATTGTACTGGTTTGTATTGCCATTACAAACTAACAGGGTAACCCAGTAAACCTCAGGGCACAGGTAGCAATTAATACACAAATAATAAAGCCCTGTCATTGCCTACACAAATACTTACAAGATCTTATATTGCTTTAATGATCCCAATCACAAACATTTAAGAAAACATTTTCACATGAGGAAATGAATTAAACATGGTGCCCAGTGAAAAGTTATTGCACACAATATGTATTACTTTACAAAATGGTATATACAATTATCAATAGTTGATTGCTCCAGTTAGGTGCAACAAGTGTGAAAAAGTGCTTGTGCAAAGTGACTCTTGAAACAAGGAAAGTGACTGAAGATAAAATACAAAAGTAAAGTAAAAGAACAGTGCAAAAGCTGCGTGTTAGCTGTCTGGCAATGCAAATGAGACCCAATTCCAACTAGGAAAAATCCTTAGAAGTCCTAGGGAGGGGGAAATAACAGTATGTCCAGGCCATTTAGAGAGCGTAGACGTTTCAACTCTGAAAGCTGTGTGGTTACTCAAGACCATCAGGAAGGGTCTTCATCAGTACGTGGGAAGGACTGGGGAGCAACCTAAATTATCAAATAAAAATGATTTAAAAACAGACCTGCTCTGATTGAGAGAAGTATTGCTTAAGCTCACCAATAATAATGGACAATGAGAACCTCCGACTGGGTGTTTCGGGGGTGAGGCTGGATGGCAAGGTATCTCGTCTAGACCGCACCTGTTTGCTCAAATGAATTATGCATTAATTGATGTGAAAGTCCCTCAAACAATGAAGCTGATGAATGTCAGTAAAATAAATTAATAATACTCAGCTATGCTCCTGGTGTAAGAGTCAAAAGGGTTTCGGGGGTAAGTCATCTTACCCAGTGAATAATTTCAGGAAGCCCTTCCTCTCCCTTCGTTAAAAATGGGCTAGGGGAGAAGGAGAATGTAATTTTGAGTATGGATGTCCGCCATGAGAATAAGGGAAGAGGGTGTAAATTACTCACCCAGAGAGGCTACTGTCTGCAGCTGTCAACGATAAAAGCTCTGGTCGTCTCATTAGATGGGCATGCCACCGGAATGCGAGTCAGTCATAGTATTTCAAGGAAACCGCTGATGATGCGGTGCCAGCTTGCACGCCGTATTGACGGTATGAAAAACCTACTCCCAACATGGCTGTTAACTGCAAAAGACGGTCTAGTGGTCGTCAGGCTGTGCAATAAACAGGATAGGAGCATAGAAATGCAACCAAAACAGAGAATGCGGATCCTGGCTAAAACACCACAAACTAGTGACTGCTTGATTGTGTAAAGACACTGATCAATGTCTAGCAAAATCTTGGTCATATTAGAATAAAAAGGGTTCTACCACTTGTAGATACCTGATAGTGTAAGTACCTACAATTAATGTTCCAACACACAGTGCAATGCAAATTCTAGTTATGTGTTTACACTAATTGCAACATGGGGTATAAAGCTGGCATTTAACATGGAAACCCCTTCAACAATTCTGGGTAGTATGAACACATTAAGTGCACAATAGCACGCATCATACTTCCTTGCAGGCAAAAATGTGCCTTAGTTTTAAGGACTGCCCGTTTATTGACACAATATGGGTAATAACCCAATGTTCATTTTATCCCACAGTGTCTACTGATTTGACATCAACAGTAGAGCCGGATCAAGTAGGCCAAAGTATAGGATGTCGATATTAGTATCTCACAATTAAAAAAGAATAAAATGCATCAGTGGGGGCAATCTTTGAAAGGTGCAACACAAAACTGTTCACCAAGCCATTTGAACTCTGAAAACAATACTGATATATTCGTTGTGAGCCATAATGGAACTGAAATACCCAGTTGACCATATCCCAACTCTAGTTGCACAAAACATCAATGTCTTAACAGAATATGTGGGTGGCAGCTGTAAGGTTAGCAACCAAGTCAAATGTTATCTTACATAGCACAGCATCTCACAATATGGTATGATAAGGGAAGCCATGTAAATGGGACACAATGAAAGTATTAATGTTAGCATTACATAATTAAAAGAGAGGGGGAATTTCATGGGTAAAGCAGAAAACATACCATAGGTCACTCATTATTTAAGTTGTAGCCTGCCTGGCAATCCCCTTCAACTCAATGAGCCCTCCGGAGACTGTGTCCAGAAGGTATATCCACTTACATTCACGCATGCTAAGGATGTTTTTAATATCCCCGCCCCTAGAATTTGCACTCACTTTCTCCATCACAAACCATTTAAGACTCTCTGCAGGGTAGTTAGTGTAGGAAGTTGGCTCTGTATGCACTATTTCAAAGTAAGGAATAGTATGCACAGAGTCCAAGGGTTCCCCTTAGAGGTAAGATAGTGGCAAAAAGAGATAATACTAATGCTCTATTTTGTGGTAGTGTGGTCGAGCAGTAGGCTTATCAAAGGAGTAGTGTTAAGCATTTGTTGTACATACACACAGGCAATAAATGAGGAACACACACTCAGAGACAAATCCAGCCAATAGGTTTTGTTATAGAAAAATATATTTTCTTAGTTTATTTTAAGAACCACAGGTTCAAATTCTACATGTAATATCTCATTTGAAAGGTATTGCAGGTAAGTACTTTAGGAACTTTGAATCATTACATTAGCATGTATACTTTTCACATAAAACACAATAAGCTGTTTTAAAAGTGGACACAGTGCAATTTTCACAGTTCCTGGGGGAGGTAAGTTTTTGTTAGTTTTGTCAGGTAAGTAAATCACTTACAAGTCTCAGGTTTGGGTCCAAGGTAGCCCACCGTTGGGGGTTCAGAGCAACCCCAAAGTTACCACACCAGCAGCTCAGGGCCGGTCAGGTGCAGAGGTCAAAGAGGTGCCCAAAACGCATAGGCTTCAATGGAGAGAAGGGGGTGCCCCGGTTCCGGTCTGCCAGCAGGTAAGTACCCGCGTCTTCGGAGGGCAGACCAGGGGGGTTTTGTAGGGCACCGGGGGGGACACAAGTCCACACAAAAAGTACACCCTCAGCGGCACTGGGGCGGCCGGGTGCAGTGTAGAAACAAGCGTCGGGTTTTCAATGGAAATCCAGGAGAGATCAAGGGATCTCTTCAGCGTTGCAGGCAGGCAAGGGGGGGGGCTCCTCGGGGTAGCCACCACCTGGGCAAGGGAGAGGGCTTCCTGGGGGTCACTCCTGCACAGGAGTCCCTTTCCTTTAGGTGCTGGGGGCTGCGGGTGCAGGGTCTTTTCCAGCCGTCGGGAAATGGAGTTCAGGCAGTCGCGGTCAGGGGGAGCCTCGGGATTCCCTCTGCAGGCGTCGCTGTGGGGGCTCAGGGGGGACAACTTTGGTTACTCACGGACTCGGAGTCGCCGGAGGGTCCTCCCTGAGGTGTTGGTTCTCCACCAGTCGAGTCGGGGTCGCCGGGTGCAGTGTTGCAAGTCTCACGCTTCTTGCGGGGAGTTGCAGGGGTCTTTAAATCTGCTCCTTGAAACAAAGTTGCAGTTCTTTTGGAGCAGTGCCGCTGTCCTCTGGAGTTTCTTGGTCTCTTAGAAGCAGGGCAGTCCTCTGAGGATTCAGAGGTCGCTGGTCCTGGAGAAAGCGTCGCTGGAGCAGGGTTCTTTAGAAGGCAGGAGACAGGCCAGTAGGACTGGGGCCAAAGCAGTTGGTGTCTTCTTTCTTTCTTCTGCAGGGGTTTTCAGCTCAGCAGTCTTCTTCTTCGGTAAGTTGCATGAATCTGTTTTCCTAGGTTCAGGGAAGCCTTTAAATACTAAATTTAAGGGCGTGTTTAGGTCTGGGGGGTTAGTAGCCAATGGCTACTAGCCCTGAGGGTGGGTACACCCTCTTTGTGCCTCCTCCCAAGGGGAGGGGGTCACATCCCTAATCCTATTGTGGAATCCTCCATCTGCAAGATGGAGGATTTCTAAAAGTTAGAGTCACTTCAGCTCAGGACACCTTAGGGGCTGTCCTGACTGGCCAGTGACTCCTCCTTGTTGTTCTCATTATTTTCTCCGGCCTTGCCGCCAAAAGTGGGGGCCGTGGCCGGAGGGGGGGGGCAACTCCACTAGCTGGAGTGTCCTGCGGTGCTGGCACAAAGGGGTGAGCCTTTGAGGTTCACCGCCAGGTGTGACAGCTCCTGCCTGGGGGAGGTGTTAGCATCTCCACCCAGTGCAGGCTTTGTTACTGGCCTCAGAGTGACAAAGGCACTCTCCCCATGGGGCCAGCAACATGTCTCTAGTGTGGCAGGCTGCTGGAACCAGTCAGCCTACACAGATAGTTGGATACAGTTTCAGGGGGCACCTCTAAGGTGCCCTCTGGGGTGTGTTTCACAATAAAATGTACACTGGCATCAGTGTGCATTTATTGTGCTGAGAAGTTTGATACCAAACTTCCCAGTTTTCAGTGTAGCCATTATGGTGCTGTGGAGTTCGTGTTTGACAGACTCCCAGACCATATACTCTTATGGCTACCCTGCACTTACAATGTCTAAGGTTTGGCTTAGACACTGTAGGGGCACAGTGCTCATGCACTGGTGCCCTCACCTATGGTATAGTGCACCCTGCCTTAGGGCTGTAAGGCCTGCTAGAGGGGTGTCTTACCTATACTGCATAGGCAGTGAGAGGCTGGCATGGCACCCTGAGGGGAGTGCCATGTCGACTTACTCATTTTGTTCTCACTAGCACACACAAGCTGGTAAGCAGTGTGTCTGTGCTGAGTGAGGGGTCTCCAGGGTGGCATAAGACATGCTGCAGCCCTTAGAGACCTTCCCTGGCATCAGGGCCCTTGGTACCAGAGGTACCAGTTACAAGGGACTTACCTGGATGCCAGGGTGTGCCAATTGTGGAATCAAAAGTACAGGTTAGGGAAAGAACACTGGTGCTGGGGCCTGGTTAGCAGGCCTCAGCACACTTTCAATTCAAAACATAGCATCAGCAAAGGCAAAAAGTCAGGGGGTAACCATGCCAAGGAGGCATTTCCTTACAGTTAGCTACAGTTAAATGTCTCACTAGTGGGGACCCCTGTACTTTACACTGTATCTGACTGCAGTGTTGCAGTATTCTTGCTTTCACTTTTTCACGTTTGTCCCAGGTACCATTGGTCGCATGGACATTTTGTGATGCAAATAACGTCCGTACTGCACTTAGCGTGACTGTGCAAAGTATATTTACAGTTGTGTGAAGTCCTTCAGTGTAATGGTGAGGGCATATGCTTTATATCTCCCACAGCTGAAGTGTCCAAAAATGCGGCTATGGTTCCAACATGTAGGCATATCAGTATTCATCTATGATTTAAGCAAAGCACTTGCGACATGGTCCCTGACTGTAAAGCGTTCATGGGTTTGTCTTGTACTTACAGCTCATCCGATACAAGTCCCCAATTTCTGTTAATGATCTTTTTTCTGTCATTTACTCTTTGTACAAAAAGTAGTGACAAAGTTCACTCTTTGCTGTGGATTCTCAGTTTTCTCTCTAGGTTCAAATACTACTTCCCGAGGGCAATACTGTGCCCGTTTTCTGGAGTGTGTGAATGGAGACCCCGGGGATATTCACATTCTTGTAATTTACTCAAAAGAAAGCCCAACTCCCTAAAGTAAAGATTTTGCTAGATATTGCTCAGTGTCTTAACATGATTAAGCTGCTACTAGTTTGTGGCATTTTAGCAGGAACCTGCATTGGTCGCATTTCTGTGTACCTGTGCTGTCTATTTCACAGCCTGACGACCACTGGACCGCCTTGACGGCCATGTTGGAGGTAGGTTTTTAATGGCATTAATACGACATGCACACCGGCACCACGTCATTAGCGGTTTCCTTGAAATACTATCCGTGACTTGCACTCCGCCGGCATTCCCATCGAGTAAGACGAAATTGCGGACTTTAGCACTTTGGGACAAAACTGTTTTTCCTGTGTTTTTGCAGTGAATCATTGTAACGCAAATATTTAATTTAAAGGAGAAGTAATGCAGGCTGTGTAGTGTCTCCCCATTGGCAGTGTGTCTGATGAATGTTTGTTAAACTGTTTTAAGCACAAAGTCTGTGTATTGCATTCTCACTCACATCCCATTGCTCTGTCTCACATCTCATTACTGATCACACTCGCTGCCAGAATTCTTTCTTGTTACAGGACTATTAATAGGTTAAAAAATAAGTGCTATAGTCAAATGTTTTAATAGGCACATTCTTGCATACAGTACAGAGTCATTCATCGACCCCTTACTGAATACTATGACATTGTAGGGTTGGTCAACCATCCCAAGAGCACAGTTCCTCTTGAAACATATATCATTTTGAATTACATCAGATTTATTTGTAGCCTTGCATTCTAAACCCCCTGAAATGCGATGCCTTAAGTAACCTCCCCATGGCAAATGTCTCACTTTTTCACCCCTGACTGTTGAACAAACTCCACGTGGTATTCTAGGACATTAAATTTTGGTGTTCGCATTTTAACTATAGGCTCAGAAACCCCAGCAGTAACGTCCAGTTGGGTAAAAAGAGAGGATTTGCTGGTATCGCACATTACAATGGAACACTCTGCAGTGATACACTTTTGTTAGTATGTGCATAGTCTTGTAAAGTTTACACCACTGTCCCATGTGCATGGAGACAGCACTCTTTCCACAGGAGCCTTACACTACACTTTGCACTGAATTTTTAAATCCTGGGTTTCCAAGTCAGCAACATTGACTTGGTTTATGTATCAAACAGTTTTACCCATTCTCTGTGGGTAAATGTGATGGTACATATTGGCCAGTATTCCTATGAGCCTGCCATTTCAGCCATCAGTGAAAGATAAAATAATTTTAGATTTTTTGGCAGTGTTTAATATTACCAGATCCTCTACAGTCTATAAACTAATTAGGTAAGATCTAAAATATGCTTCTGATGAACACAAACTACCTGTGGATTCCTCACCTTATGAATTCATCCTTGCGCCAGCATCCGACGGAAAGTCTTCTTCCTAGCTCTCCACGTCGACGAGGACGTCACAATTGCACGGCTCCACGCGACTCCGTCTGACATCACCGTGCCAATAAAAGGTCCTCGCCGGCGTGCTGACGTCAGTTTCCTTTTTTTTGTGCCTTCAACGCCAACGGTTTTTTCCTGCCTCGTTGGATAGTGTGTAACTTTGGTAGTTACAATGTCTCCTCCCCGAGAAAATCAGGTTTCAAGCCTTGTAATGAATGTGGCGGTAGGATGTCAGTCACTGATCCGCATGAGACTGCCTTTGGTGTCTTAGCTCTGAGTACGATGTCGAAGGGTGTGGATCGTGCCAGAGTATGAATTCCAGGCTATGGCCCCTGCTGGTGCACCGGTGGGTCCCATGGGGCCATTAGCTTTTTCACTGGGCTCCCCGGCTCCATATCAGATGAAGCCATTTATACCGTTTTGCCCGGTTGAGGTTGCCAGGTCGACGTCGATGATGTCTCCTCGTGGTATGACGTCACCATCTAGATCCCTGGCGCTGTTGCCATCTCCGTGTCAGCCGACATTGATGCTCTGCCTGGCCAGCTGGCTCCTTTACCTGTGTGCCAGCTGACTCCGAAGAAGGCGCTCTTTGAAGTCCGTGTCGGCGCCGGGTCCGAGGGATGCTCGTATCCATACATCTTCTTCTGGTCCTGGTCGGGATTCGGAAGCGGTGGATTCGATGTTGACGCCAAGGTTAGAATCCTGCATGAGATCTCGGAGAAGGGCCTTGCGTCTCCTTGAAGAAGAAGAATACCGGCGGTTGGAAGAGGGTGAGCTTATGGAATCTTTGGAGGAATACCAAGGATTTGGGTCAGCCAGTGGGCTGGGTACTTCCCCGGAATGGGACATTTCATCTCTGGGGGAGTTTATGGAGGAGGCAGCGTCATTCCACTCGGTCATTAGAAAGGCAGTAGACTATTTAGACCTGCCTTTATCTGCAGCAGAGGTAAAGACAAATGTGCTGACTGAGGTGCTGCATCCCTCTACATCCTCAGCTGATCCTTTGCTGCCCTTCAACGAGGCAGTGTTGGAGCCTATTATGGACTTGTGGAGGAAAACAGTTTTGTCTTCGGCTGTTAATAGAGCTGTGGCAAGGAGGCATAGGGGAGCACCCGGGGATCCTGGGTTCCTGTCACGTCATCCAACCCCGGAGAGTTTAGTGGTTCAAGCGTCTTGCTCCACAAAGTCTGCTCCTGGTTCGTTCCCTGTAGCCCCATCTGATAGGGAGTCCAAACGAATGGAGCAGTCTTCAAAGAAGATCTTTTCGTCTTGCAGCATGGCACTTAAGGCTGCGAACGTTACCTGTGTGCTGGGCAGGTATGTCCATGCCCTTATGGACTCAGCCAAGGCTCTGGTCGGGGATCTGCCACAGGAAGCACAGAGGCCTTTTGGAACACTCTTTTTGGTTGTACAGGCTGCGGCGCAGCAGATTATACAATCTGGCCTTGATACAACAGACTCAGTTGCTAGGGCGATGAGGACATCTGTTGCTACAAGGAGGCACGCGTGGCTGAAGTCCTCTGGATTCTCCACGGATGTACAGACCACCTTTCTAGACTTGCCCTTCGATGGTGAAAGACTATTTGGGGAGAAAGCTGACTCTGCCCTTGAACTTTTTAAGGAGAGCCGAGCTACAGCAAAGTCCTTAGGCTTACAGGCTACCCCTGCTGCCCCTTATAGGTCTTTTCACAGGTTCAGAGGTTTTGGTCGTGGGGCGGTTTTTCGGAGGCCCCAGTACTCGGCCCAACAGCCTGCCAATCCATCTTATCGACCCTTTAGAGGGTGTGGGAGGGCTAGAGCTAGAGGGGCAGACCAGCAACACCCTTCTTCGTCATCCTCTTCCTCTGGTGGACAACAACACTTTATCGAACATGCCTCTCCTGTAGGGGGAAGGCTTCGTCTTTTTCTCTACAAGTGGGAGTTGATAACAGCAGACTCCTGGGTGTTGAATATTGTGGAGAAAGGATATGCTCTCCCCTTTCAGGAGTTCCCTCCGCCCTTTCCCCCCGTTCCTCGTTTTATTCAGAGGACCATCTTCTGTTGTTGCAACAGGAGGTTCTGGCCATGTTATCACAGGGTGCGATAGAGTTGGTTCCGGAGCAGGAAAGGGGTCAGGGTTGTTATTCAGGATATTTCCTGATCCCCAAGAAGGATGGTCGTCTGAGACAGATCCTAGACCAGAGGATTTTGAATTGGTTCCTCAAGCAGGAGAAATTCAAAATGCTGACTTTAGCGCAGGTACTTATGGTGTTGAACAAAGAGGATTGGATGGTGTCTGTCGACTTGCAGGATGCGTACTTTCATATCCCTATACTCAAGTCGCACAGGACGTATCTCCGGTTTGTGGTGGGGTCGCAACACTACCAGTTTGCGGTCCTTCCGTTTGGGCTTACTTCAGCACCTCGAGTTTTCACAAAGGTGATGTCAGTGGTTGCAGTACATCTCAGGCGGAAGGGAGTAGCGGTATTCCCTTACCTGGACGATTGGTTGGTCAAAGCCAAGTCTCCAGAGCTGGTGCTGCATCACCTGCAGGTGACAACCCAGTTGTTCGATCTGGGGTTTTCGGTAAACCTGCCCAAGTCTCACCTGGAGCCCTCTCAACGCCTCCTGTTCATAGGGGCAGTACTAGATACAACATTGTATCGGGCCTACCCTCCGCCTCACCGGATTCGGGACATTCAGGCTCTGATTCCAATGTTTCGGAATGGAGCGGTTGTCCCAGTCCTCAAGGTCTTACACCTGCTTGGTCTGTTTGCTTCTTGCATTCTGCTGGTCACTCATGCGTGCTGGCATATGAGGGCTCTTCAGTGGTGCCTCCGCAGGCAGTGGTTTCAGTACAAAGCGGATCTTGAGGATTCAATAAGGATCTGCAGGGATACTGCAGCGGATCTCCAATGGTGGGCAGTGGACGGCAACCTTTCCCAAGGAAGGCCGTTCTCACTACCACCTCCACTGGCCACAGTTGTTACGGATGCCTCCACTCTGGGGTGGGGTGCTCATCTGGGAGATCTGGAGATCAAGGGTCATTGGTCTCCGGTGGAACAGATGTTTCATATCAATCTGTTGGAACTGCGGGCGATACGTCTGGCTCTCAAGGCCTTCCTCCCTTCCCTTCGCGGTCAGTCGGTTGAAGTCCTCTCGGACAACACTACAGCAATGTGGTACTTAAACAAGCAGGGGGGGAGTAGGGTCGTACCTTCTCTGCAGAGAAGCTCTGCGGCTCTGGTCCTGGGTTCAGGACCATCAGATTTGCTTGATAGCAAATAATTTGGCCGGGGTTCTGAACGTACATGCGGACAGTCTCAGTCGGCACTTCTTGGACGATCACGAGCGGCGTCTCCATCCATACCTAGTACGGTACATCTTCGAGATGTGGGGGTCTCCGCAGGTAGATCTGTTCTCCACTCGGGAGAATGCGCACTGCCCGTCGTTCTGCAGTCTCCAGTATCCGTTGCAAGGAGCGTTGGGGGACGCGTTTCAAATACCCTGGGACGGCCAGTTGCTTTACGCGTTTCCCCCCCATACCCTTGATTCCTTGGGTTCTGAGGAAGATTCGCCAAGACAGGGCCTAAGTCATCTTGGTGGCACCAGATTGGCCGAGAAGAGTGTGGTACACAGACCTTCTACAACTCTCAAAGTGCCCTCTGCTCTATCTCCTGCTCAGGGCAGACCTCCTCTCGCAGTCGCAGGGGCAGGCTCTACACCCCCACCTCCAGAGCCTGCACCTTCATGCCTGGAGATTGAACGGGGCAACCTGAGTTCTTTTTCTCTCCCACCGGATGTAGTGGATGTTATTCTATCGTCCAGGCGACACTCCACTAAATCCATTTATGCCAGTAGGTGGGCTAAATTTGTTATTTGGTGTGGAGAGAAACAGAAAGATCCCTTGAAAGCCCACCTTTCCGATGTTTTGTTATTTGCCCTTGATTTAGCAAGGAAAGGCTGTTCAGTAGCTACAGTGAAAGGTTATTTGGCCACTCTATCAGCTTTTCCTTTTCTCCCTTTATTTAAGTCTCCGATTGTATATAGGTTTATTAAGGGCTTGCTTAATAAGTTTCCCCCCCACGCCCTTTCACATGCCTCAGTGGGATTTAAATCTTGTTTTAACATTTCTGATGGGTTCACCGTTTGAGCCCATGCATTCATGTCCTTTAAGGTATTTGGTTCGTAAGACTGTATTCCTTATTGCTATAACATCTGCTAGGAGGGTTGGGGTGCTTCAAGCCCTTTCCGTAAAACCCCCCTTTACCTTGTTTTTCCCTGATAAAGTGGTACTGAAAACCAGGGTGGCTTTCCTGCCAAAAGTTGTCACTCCTTTTTATATCGGGCAAACTATTACCCTTCCCTCTTTCTACCCTCCTCCTCACCCCTCTAAAGAGGAAGAGAGACTCCATTGATTGGACCCTAGAAGGGATCTCAGTTTTTATATTGAGAGAACGAAGGACTTTCGCCTGGAGGATCAGCTGTTCGTGGGGTATGTTGGTCAGCGGAAGGGCAGAGCAGTCCATAAAAGTACAATCTCCAGGCGAGTCATTCTTTGTATAAAAGTTTGCTACTCACTGGCAAAGAAAGTTCCTCCTGAGGGTATCCGGGCACACTCCACCAGGGCTAAGTCAGCCACTTCGACCCTGGCAAGGGGAGTCCCGGTGGTGGACATTTGTAAGGCGGCAACTTGGGCATCCCTCCACACTTTCGCTAAGCATTACTGCTTGGATGCTGAGGTTCGGAGGGACAGCCATTTTGCGCGATCTGTTGTGCAGGATTTCTTGGTGTAATCAGACAGGCATCCACCTCCGAGTGCGGTACTGCTTTGGGACTCTATTCATAAGGTGAGGAATCCACAGGTAGTTTGTATCCATCAGAAGAGCAAGTTACTTACCTTCGGTATCGCTTTTTCTGGTGGATACAATAGCTACCTGTGGATTCCTCACCGTCCTACCCGCCTCCCCGTTGCCTGTCTTTTGCACTAGGATATGTGGTTGTATAGATATATGTGTACATTTTTATTTTTTCCTGTATATTTAAATTATGGTTTTTGATTATGTTGCATCATGAGGGTTTTATGTATATATGTATTTATTGGAGTTGTTGTGGAAGTCGGTTCTCACCTGTTTGCCTCAAAGGCACGTAAACAACATGGGTGAAACTGACGTCAGCCCGCCAGCAACGACCGCTTATTGGCACGGTGATGTCAGACGGAATCGCGTGGAGCTGTGCAATTGTGACGTCTTCGTCGACGTGGAGTGCTAGGAAGAAGGCTTTCCGTCAGATGCTGGCGCAAGGATGAATTCATAAGGTGAGGAATCCACAGGTAGCTATTGTATCCACCAGAAAAAGCGTTACCAAAGGTAAGTAACTTGTTCTTCTAAACCCTGCACCTTTATTCAATGCACACAGAACTGGAGAAAACAAAAGGAAGAAGAAACAAAATTTTAGTGGCATTCCTAAACAACTTAGATTAGTCTTTATTGCTGCTATCTTGTATCACAATGTTGCAATGTGTTGGTCCCTTCAGAACAAAATACAGCTCATTCGCTAACTTTTTCTTTTTCATTGAATGTGCAGGTGTTTATCAGTGTTAAGGCTGTTTCCCTTTGGTGGAGTTTTATCAGTTTGGAAAGGTTTAAACTTAAACTGGATAGCCTGTTCATAATGGTTCCAGAATGCTCTCTGATTACATGCAGACACATTGAAAAGCATGAAAACAAGATTATTGGTCCTTTGCTTTTGAAATAAATAGTACAGTAAACAATTGCAACATGAACAAAATGTTTTGCTAAACTTCTGTCACTTTTTTAAATACAATTTTCCCGAGGCCTCATGCTCTAAAACGTGTTTGAGTCATGCTCCTATTGTGTTTTAAAAAAAAAGATAAATAATGGAGAATCAATGTGAAAACGTAATGGACAACATGAAAATAAATTAGGACGCCAGTTCTTAAAAAAGTCAGATATGTTTTGAAAAGGTGTATATTTGCAACTTTAATAAATTCACAAATGTTTACAGAAGCAGGCCTGCAAACCATACTCCTGTTAGTGAATTTAATTTTAATAGGAACAAATGTACACACGCATATGTATGTTCATCGGAAATCTGCTAAACAATTGCAATTTGACTTTCGTTACAAGTTCTTTTCCCTCCATGCAGGAAAAAGGTTTACTCCTGCCCTTGTCAGGAGTAAAGATCCAACTTTTCCAGTTTGGGGCGAGATTGTAGAGGAGTTGGGGAATACCCAAAACATGTATATTTATGGAGGTGCACAGGCATAGGGCATGCCAGTTCTGCAACTAATACTACTTCTTTCTACTCCCAGCCTTTGCATGTAGATGGCAAACTCAGAATCTTTCTAGAACCCAAATCCTGACACTAAATTAAATGAGGCTATTATCAGACTTCTGACAAACTGAGAACACTGCCATAATTATTTGTTACCTCGCTGCATTGCACCAAAAGGGACAAGTGTGTTTTTTATTTTTTTATTTTTTTATTTTTAAAGGACAAGTACATTTTTTAAGCATCCCGTCCCTCGGGCAAGCAGATATTTTATAAAAGTCCACATCCCTATCCCTGAATTTCCTAATATTATCTACCTGACCATCAACCTCACATGTATCAAGTTGCAAATTTTCGAAGAATGTGGTTTTATATGTCATTGTTTTGCATACAACTGGATGCTTTGTAGATGAGTGACTTTGACTAGTGTCCTTAGGATCATATCAGGAGAAGTTCTGTTGGACAGTGTTTTTATTTTGTTGAAGAAGTGGCTGTTAACCCCTTCGGTGCTCATGACGGAACAGTTCCTTCATGATCACCCGTGGTCCTGTGCTGAGGATGTAATCGTTATGTCCTCTGCACACAACCATCAAATCCCTCTGCTGTTTACAGCAGAGGGATTTGATTTTTCTAAAGGTAGCCTTGGGAGCTGGGAAAGAGCTTGCCCAGCTCCCGAGACTATTTTTAGTTTTCACTGAAATGACGAGCGGCGTGCATGGCGCGCTGATGTAATTTCAATGAAAACTGCCTCTATGCTCAGGTGACTATCTCAGCCCCCCGAGCACCGAGGCAGCCAGGAGAGGTATCATTGGAAAGCAGAGAGTCTTCCCTTTAGTGGATTCCTGCTGGGGGATTGCCACAGGAAGGCAATCACCAGAGAGGTGGGAGCGGCTGCTTAGGCAATGGCTTTTGCTCCCCTCAAATAATTTTAGGGAGTTCAGTCTTTCCGCCCCCTCCAACCCATGAACACCCGAGGGGTACATGGGGACAAAAGCCCCAGATCTGCCCCCCCAGGATGTGGAAGAAAGTGTACTAGGTATTGTGAGGAGTGGGGGAGGGCCTAAATGGGCATACAATTTTAATCAAGGGGCGGACCTGCCCAAAGCAGAGTCATTCTAAAATCATATTTTTAAAAAACTGCACATATGAACATGCTTTGCTGCCCCATCACTCTACACATTTTTGGCTCTTCCCTGCCGAAGCCACTTGGCCCACCCACACAAATGAGGTATCATTTTTATCAGGAAACTGAGGAGAATGCAGCGCGGTAGGAAATTTGTGCCGGCACGGTGATCCCTCACAGAAATGTGAGGAAAATGTGTTTTTAGACAGATTTTGAGGTTTGCCAAGGATTCTGGGTAATGGAACCTGGTGAGAGCCACACAAGCCACCCCATCCTGGATTCCCCTGTCTGTCTAGTTTTCAAAAGTGTACAGGTTTGCTAAGTTTCCCTAGGTGCCAGCTGAGCGAGGGACCGAAATCCAGAGTTATTCACATTACTAAAAAAGATTCACTTTTCAATGGAAAAATGTGATGTGCCCACGTTGTGTTTTGAGCTATTTTCTGTTCCGGGCACTAGGCCTACGCACACAGATGAGGTACTATTTTCTTCAGGAGACTTGGGGGGATGCTGCATGGAAGATAGTTTGTGGTTCCTGTCAGATTCCAGAACTTTACATCACAGAAATGTGAGGAAAATTTGTTTTTTTAAGACAAATTTTGAGGTTTGCAAGGGGTTCTGAGTAACAGAACCTAGTGAGACCCCACAGGCCATCTAATCCTGGATTCCCCTGGCTGACTAGTTTTCAGAAATGTACAGGTTTTCAAGGTTTCACTTGGTGCCGGCTGAGCTAGGGCCCCAAAATCCACAGCTAGGCCCATTGCAAAAACAAATATATAAAAAAGTCAGTTTTCAGTGGAAAAATGTGATGTGCCCATGCTGCATTTTGGGCTGTTTCCCGTTGCAGGCACTAGGCCTACCTACACATGTGAGGTAACATTTCTATTGGGAGACTTAGAGGAACACAATATGGTAGAACAAGTGTTTTTGGCAATTTGCTTTCTCTGCATTTGTGCCTTCCAAATATAAGACAGTGTGTAAAATAGAAGTCATTTTGAGAAATGCCCTCTAATTTACATGCCAATACGGGTACCCACACATTCAGAGATGTGCAAATAGCCACTGCTTATAAACTCCATATCTTGTGCCCATTTCGGAAGTACATATGTTTCCTTGATACCTATTTTTCACTCTTTATATTTTACACAATGAAAAACCATTGCAAGGTGGCAGATTAGTTATTGGCTCTGGGTACCTCGGGTTCTTGGTAAACCTACAAGCCCTATATATCCCCACAACCAGAAGGGTCCAGGGGAACATAATGGTATATTGCTTTTGAACATCTTCCATAGTTAGAAGAAGCTACAGATGAAAACGTAGACACAAATGGCTGTTTTATTTTCAACTCAATTTCATTTTTTTTTTTTCATTTCAACTGTTAACCTTTCTATAGGAAAACTTTGACCTATCTTCACAAATGACCCCTTGCTGGATTCAGAATTTTGTCTTTTCAGAAATGTATAGCTTTCTGGGATCCCTCATTGGTTTTACACCCATTTCTACTACTAACTGGAAGGAGGTTGAAAGAATCGATCCTGCAGGGAAGAGGGTGGCAGTGCAGGCCGCAAATCATTGGCACATTGCCAATTCTCAAGTCCTTTTGGCCGATACGATCAGGCACATTGGGATGTTATGGAGGAATTACTGCAATACCTCCCTGATGAGCACCATAAACATGGACAACAAATTGCCTGAGGACCAAGATTATCACTAACAACTTCATCTGGTGGGTCCTCGATGTGGCCCGGGGGATTAATGCTAGTATCCTTCTAAGAAGGCATGTGGATTTGATGTTCCAGCTTCAAGTCTGAGGTCAAGGAGGCAGTTCTTAATATGCCTTTTGACAAGGAACAGCTGTTTGGACTTCATGCAGACACCACTCTTGGAAAGTTGAAGGACACAGATACCCTCCAGACTCCCACGCAGATGGGCTCATTTTGTTGCCCAGGGTACAGAGAGACATACAAATCTTCCACTACAGAGGCTTCCACATCACAAAGCAGGCAACCCCTGACCTCTTACAGTAGAGGGTACTTTAGAGGCTCCTACAGGGGCTCCAATAACAAGGGGAGAGGAAAGAGCACTGCTACAGGCGAGTAGAATCCTCCTCTACTGGCAAACAGTAACTATCTACACTTTACCCCCCACAACCAACCATCCAACAACTGTTGGGCGAAGACTCCAACATTTTCACACCACCTGGAACCCCATCACCACAGACCAATGGGTCCTTGCAAAAAATGGAGGGTGGGGGTGATTGGTGGGGTGGTTTGGGGGTACACACGGTATTCACAACTGTCACACCTGTCTTAGACCATATGGAATTGGGCTCTCTTCACCACAGCATTCACCTGTTGGTGAAGTATCTTCCGGAAACGACTTTGCTGACCTGCTCAACAGGATGCAGCCAGTGGCGGCCAATGCAATTTAAAAGAAGTGGGGTGGGTAGAGAAGGTGCGGGGTGCGAGCGGAGAGAAACAGGAGATTTATTATAAAATAATGTTTTTTTTTTTTTTTTTTTCAGCTGCTGGCGCTGAGTCAGTGGGGCAACACTCCTCCGCCATTGCGGAGGAGCTGCGGCTGAATGCAGCAGCAAGTCCATCAATGGGAACTTCACCCACAGGTCCTCCAGTCATAGCTCAAAAAGTGGGGAACTCCTCAAACAGACCGTTTTGCCACAGCAGAAAACACAAAATGCACAAACTTCGCCAGATATCCACACCTACTATCCAAGGGCAATCTTTTATGGATTAATTGGTCAGGGATATTTGCCTACACCTTTCTGCCTTTCCCTTGCATTCCATTTCTGGTTTGAAGGATCAGGCAAACATCTCTCACCATGATCCTTGTAGCTCCCACCTGGGCGCACAAGCCTTGGTTCACCACACTGCTGGATCTTTCACTAGTTTCACATGAGAAGCTCCCCAACAGGTCAGACCTTCTCATCCAGAATCAAGGACAAGTCAGGCATCTAGATCCTATGACAGTCAACCTTGCAATATGACTCCTAAGATCATAGAAGTTGCCTACTTAGGCTTGCTTGCATAATGTATGAACATTCTCAAGGAAGCGCTTGGACCCACCACTAGAACCTGTTATGCTGCAAAATGGAAACATTTTGTTTGCTACTGCCAACCTAAATAGATTAATCCTATGAAATCCATGGTACAAGAAATTGGCTGCTACCTGTCCACTTGCAGAAAGCAAATATCACCTACACTTCCATTCGCCTACATCTCGCAGTTATAGCTGCATATCTCCAAACCAGACAACATATTTCTTTAATCAGAATTCTGATCATAAAGGCTTTCATGGAAGGACTCAAATGCATCATTCCACCTAGGGTACCCCAGGACACTCATGGAACCTGTCAGGGCCCAATTCCTCGGGATCTGCGCGTCGCTAATCAAAGGCCCACCTCCAGGCACCACCAACTCAGAAGCCTTTGTGGCGCTGAGGATTGGAGGGCCAGGCGGGGGGAAGGGAAGTAGGAAAGGAACAGCCAGGAGGGAGATCTGGAAAGGAAATGGTTAGTTACAAATACAAACAATAATCACATGTCAAATACGTTATTCACTGAAAACTCTTCATATGCGATTCATGAACTTAGAACAGAACTAAAATCTCCAAAGGAGCATAACCTCAGCTTAAGACCCAAAAAACACAGTGTTTCACCACTACTGAATTCCTTCTAGTGAGCGAATGCCAGCAGCTCAAAAAGGAAAGCGCAAACCTGTTGCAGAGTATCGTACGAATTAAAAACCAAAAGACTTCATCAAACAAAAACTCAGCCTTTAAACAGTTCACGACCTTCCCCCCACGACAACCAGTCCCAGAGCAATACAGGAAGGAGCGGAACCAATATAACAATGTTTAAGGAAAGGAATCTCGAAAGCTGGCGGGGGAAAGGCCCAGTCGGAACAAAATTACTTGGAGCGAGTCCGTCCACTCGCTTAAAGAGGGAGTTCCTTGCTCCGGATTCCAGGAATACAGCAGCAGGAGTAAGAGAGGACTTACCCCAGGGAGATTCGGAATAGTAAGTGCTGGAACCTGGGTGTGGCTGGCATTTATAGACCAGCCACATGCTAAAATGGCCGCCACCGAAGGTTGCTGGGAGTTAAGGGCCATATGTACGAACACATTTTCCCATTGACACAGAATGGGAAAAACCCTTTGCTACATCTGGCCCTTAGTCCCAGTTGAGAATGAAGGCCCATAATGGGAATGGGGGAATTGTAGCCACCATCTAACGCTGCCACCAGGCAGATGAGATTTGCCACAGGGGTGGCATGGAGGACGTGGCCTGCTGCATGAGAGGGCATAGCAGGCGCGCACAACCGTCTAAAGGTTGTCGTGGGGGGTATGTCGGAGACCGCGCCGACTGCAAATCCTGACAGAACCATAACATTGTACTCACAAGACTCATGGGTCCACAGTTTTAGCACTTCACTCATGTCCACTTCACTTTCTTTAATGGAAAGTGGCTTTCTTAGGTGCCATCACTAAGTGTTAGTGAGCTCCAGGCACTAACCTTAGAAGAACCTTTCTTCCAAATTCATAGGGACAAAGTAGTTCTTCAGACTAATCCTAAATCTCTCCTTAAGGTGATTTCTCAATTTCACCTAAATCAGTCTATTGAGCTACCAGTTTTCTTCCCACAACCTGACTCAGCTGCGGAAACAGCCCTTCATATACTAGATGTCAAGAGTGCTCATGTTCTAAATAGACAAAACTAAAACATTTAGGAAGACCAAACAGCTCTTTGTAACCTTTTCCCCACCTCAGAAAGGGAATCCAATATCCAAATCGGGCATAGCCAGATGGATAGTCAAATGCATAGAAACCTGCTATGTTTAGGCCAAAAAACCTTAAGTTTTTTCTCCCAGACTCACTCAATTTGAAAAAAGGAAGCTAGTATGGCCTTCCTTGGGAACATTCCCATAACTGATATTTGTAAGGCAGCTACATGGTATACATCACACACCTTCACAAAACACTATTGTGTGGATATTTTAGCACACCAACAAGCTAGAGTAGGTCAGGCAGTTCTACGTACACTTTTCCAATCAACTACAACTCCCGCAGGCTAGCCACTGCTTCCCTGGAGGGACTGTTTTCCAGTCTATGCAGAGCATATCTACAGCCGCCCATGCCATTCAACAGATTGTTACTTGCCCTGTAAGCATCTGTTCGTAACGTTGTAGTGCTGTAGATTAACATGCACCCACCTTTCTCCAAGAACACCTGTGGCTGTTCAGGTTACATTCTACTTGTATATATTTGTGTATGTATTTACACTTTGCATGGACATCTCTCTTCCTACTCATCCCTTTCGCTCCTTTCTCATCCGCCTGCTGGAAAACAATCTAACAAAGGAGTCGATGCCCATGCACAATATCACTGAGAGGAGGAGTCACTCGATCTTGTGACTCGAAACACTTCTTCGAAGTAAAACAAGTTGCACCACTCCAGACCTAACAGTAGATGGCAGGAGTATGCAGTGTATGTAAATCTTCAGCTCTACATGCCATGAACAGATGTTTACATGATACGTAACATAATCATTATGCCTGTTCATAGCAAAGAGGCATTTGAATAGTGTCAGGTTAAAGTTGAAGGGAAAACATTTCTGTGAAGCTCAGTGTGGTGTGCAGTGAACTTTTATAGAGATTCATGTGAGACACAGCAATTTTATTTTACCAATCTCTTTCCTTTGCCTCATTTTTCTGTATGCCTTTCGTTTCCGAGGGCTCTTTTTCCCCCACTTAACCATAAGTTTTCCTAATGCTAGTGTCTGTACTTGTGCACTCTCCAACCATCCTGCTTTAATTCTCCTTCTCTATCCTTAGCTTTGGTCAAGCGTACTGGTGCATTCTCCATCTCCATCTTTTTCTACAATCTGCCATCACTATTTATTATGTTCTTGTCTATTCGAGTCACTCACCTGACAGTCTTGATTGCGTTCTTGTTCTCTCCATTGTCTCACTCTACCATCATCCTTAGGCTACCCATTATTTAATTTTGCCATTTTGTTTCCATTCCCCATCCTTCCTTGCTGCTTTCTAATTCCCCATCTGTCTACTCCCCCTACTCTGACATCCTTCTTTATTATGTTCATGTCTGTCCTACTGCCCCACTTTATTTTACTCTGGCCTTGCATTACTTCTCATTTTCTCTAGCCTCATTGTTCCACCCACTATACGTTGCCCAGTGATCTTTTTTGTCTATGTCCCATCATTTCCCTCTACCCAACTCGCATTTGATCATTCTTCTTACTGTGTTTGACTGTAATGTTTTTTTAATCAACACAAGGGTAATATAAATTTTACCAGCGTCTTGCTTCATTTTATTAAGTGTCACCTAAATGCTGCATTAGCTATCGATTGTAAACTTTTTTGTCTACTGTACACTATACAGATAGGGCTTTGGGTCAGTCGCTTGCTCATAATTGTTTTTTTTCTTCTGGTGTATTCCTGCACCTTATTTGATGGATTTCTTCCCTGTTCTTCTCTTTGTCCTGTTACGGAATGATTCTTTTCACCATATTTGATTGCTTGAGTCCTATTTTTCCACTGCTTTACAGACATGATGGGAGTTTTTTTAAATTTATGTTTCAGCACTCCATGGGAATGTATCACTTCTCTCCTATTCTCCCATCCGCTTCATACCATCTCCACCAGAAAGTTTGCTTATGTAAGGGCCTGACAGCTACACACTCCTGCAGGGCTGTGTAATGATGTGTGGAGACTGGTGAGGAGAATGCAGGAACATATACACGCTTGTAGGTTACGTGGAGGCTTTATTTGTGAAGCTGGTACAAGTAGTAGTACAAGTAAGAAGATGGCGACCTCGCCAGGAGCAGGTGTTGCCCATAGCTAGCCATGGTCTGACTGCTTTGAGCACACAGCACAGAACCTCCAGCACATCACAGTCTATGACGTGATGGTGAACAGAGAAGGCAAGATAGTGCACCTATGAACTACATAAGGAAGGATACCACAGGTTGCTTTCTTGCCGTCCACTGCTTCCACCTCTTGTCTGTGCTTTTTAAAAAGTATTGAGGCCTGACCCCCAAACCTCTAATATACCCAACCCCAATCTCCCGACCTCCTGCTGTGCCCTCTTCCCAGTTCATTGCTACCCACCCCTCTGTGCTTTTAAAAAAAAAACTTTGTAACTTTTTTTGGGGGGGATGGACCGACATCTACAAACTGCTGCTGGCTTGCTCACTTTTCTGCCTCTTGCTCCCCTCCCCAAACATAATGTTGCTTTTTTCTATTATTTTATTTATTTATTGTTTTTGTTTTTGCAAGGGCCTAGCAGGTGCACACTGCTGCCTAGCCGCTTGCTTCCTGCATGTTGCTCCTCATCTTCCACTCACCACCCTATGTTTATTTTTTTATTTTTCGTGTGCTGACTTACCAAGGTGCTTGTCTCTGTATTTTTGCCCTTCCATGCGCAATAAGTATTTTTGTACTTACTTTTCTAAAAGGGCCGTCAGCCATGTTTGAAGGGAAAATGAAAAATGGCAAAATGGCCACTGGTGTGTCTCAGTGCATACGCCCACATAAGTGATCACCTTGTAACAGCTTTTTGCTATTAAACAGTTCATTACAAAAAGGCTTGCCCATGTGTCCACCTGCTTCTTCCCACTTCAGTGCCCATGTTAGAATTCATTCAGGAAAATGCAGGCACACCTTGGCAAATCCAATAGCTTACACTTTCAAGGACAAACTCTATAGGCTTCTTTGCCAGTGCATGTTATTGTAAAACTTGCTTTTCTGTGCCTCGTCCCTGTTTTTATTCAATTATAATAAAAACATATTTTATACTTGAAATACAGAATGTTTTATTTGGTATTGGGGTGCCAAGTACACAGACATTATATTGCACAAGCAGCAAATATTGTGACTCATTACGTTGCTTGTTTGTTAGGCACAGGCCCTCAATGAGAGCCCCCAAGTACAGAATGGGAGGATGGAATAGAAGTACAAGGATGACAAACAATAAGAAATTGATAGTGAGGCTATTACATCAAAAAAATCTTAGTCAAACTTTCTTTATTGAGTTTTCAGATCAAAACATTTGGCAGTGTTATCAGTCCACATGGATAGACTTCAGAATTGTGCCTTCAACTACTAGTAGATCACACAGTTTCAATACGATGCTGAATCCAGCAAACAAGTATGTAGTTGAACAAATGCAATAACATCACAAAGTTTGACTCTGACATTAACATCACTGCCCCCCGTAAATCCCATTAAACAATCACCAAAAACCTTGTGTGACTATTACATAGTTATGTAATGTGTGGCGGGTGAAAGTAATCCGCCCAGATGGGGACCTTCTCCTCAAATGAGGCCTACATTGGTCCTATTGCGACCTTCCTAGGGGCGTTATATATTGAACAGGTGGAGTGCATGGAAAGACACCAGGGAACATTTTTAAAATTGCCCAGTAGTATATCTGCCAGGCGTTCCATGGTCAAAGCCTGCCATAGCCTGGCATGCCATTGAGCGATCAATGGAGCAGCAGGTTTTTTCCAAGCTGGTGCTAGTGCTGTTTAAGCGGCTCCCAGACATAACCAAATGATTAAAGGATCACTTGAGATTTCGCTTGTAAGAGACTTGTTTTATAGTCCCAAAAGGGTAAATCCTGGTGAAGCCAGCACAGGGTATCCTAAAATCTATATACTGTGTGCCAGTATCTCTGACCAGTAGGGGCGAATCTTAGGGCAATCCCTCCAGATATGACGGAAATAGCCCAGCAGCCCACAACCCCTCCAACACATCTGTTTTTATTGGGGAAAATTCTTTTGAGTTTGGTGGGATAAAGATACCAGTCTTATAACAGTTTGTAGTGGGCATCAATCATCCCATGGATCGGTAAAACCTTTGGATATCGTGCCATAGTCTTCAACACTCTTCTTCAGAAATTGCCTCCACCAATAAAATTCCTTATGTCGGGGTTGAATACTAGGGGTGGTATCCATACGTCAAATAAATGTTATGAAATAGCAACATTTAGGCTGAAGACAAATTATCCACTCAATTCCATGGACGGTACCTGCATCTGTCCTCTTGTGGAATTGGCAGTGATGGGGAAGCGAGTGGTGGGGCTCTCATGAGAGCTTCCTTCTTTTCCATAAATACTAGAGTTTTTGAGAGCTGGCTGATTTTTGTGTTTGAGGATAACACTCCCTAGGCTGGTGACGCACAGACCTAGCCCTCTCCTTGCTTAGAGATCAGGCTCAAAGGAAGCCTCTAGTTGTGCTCCACCTTGGCCACCTGTTCTACTCTGTTGGGCTGGATAACTCATATGTATTGCAGGGATTTAGCAGTTTGTCAGGTATTGATGGTAAAGTTAAACATAATCCTTTAGGTAATGTCTTTGATTGTAAATATTTATTCAGGTGGGGCCCTGAGTGCGCACAGATATTTTCGTGATAATCCATCTGAATTATGCTGCATCATTGTGGACAGTGGCTACTCCTTTACTCATATCGTGCCATACTGCAGAAGTAAGAAGCAACAGTCAGGCATAGTAAGGTAAGTTGCATGGTAAATTACCTGTGGTGTGTATTCTTTTGTGTTCCAACGCTCTTCCAATGTTTAACTCCACTGGTTTTCAAATAGTCTGTGGCAAAGGCTAGGGTTGACGTGCTTGGTTTTATCAGCCCATTGTGGGAACAAAGGTACAGTTTAGGGAAAGAACACTGGTTCTGGGGCCCGGTTAGCAGGGTCCCAGCACACTTTCAATCATAACTGGCATCAACAAAAGGCAAAAAGTTAGGGGGTAACCATGCCAAAGGAGGCATTTTACAGGACCTTACTTAGAAGAAAGATTTTTGAATATTGTAGGGTGAAGATACTAATCGCTTGAATGTCGAAATTGTCTGGAGCACCAGTCTACAGTCATGCAGGAATATATTCTGCCTGTAGAGAAAGTTTCCTATATACACAAATTTCCCAGAAACATTTGGCTAGATCTGCCAACGGTTTGGACTATTGTTTGTGATTGTTTTATCAGTAAATCCGCATGTCGGTGCACATTTTGTGGCCATTTCAGTGGAAAATGTGCAGTCTGTAGGAGTAAAAGACTGACAGCCTTATGATCCGAAATGCACTACTGGCTACATACCACACCTTTACCACTCGTCTGCTGAATGTACGTGGCTCATTAGTTATAGTTATTCTTTGTGTAATGCTTGGATTTTTCACAGTCCCTAAAATTTGTGTTATAATATTGATCGCAGCAGATCGACTTTTTATAAATTACCATCCAGTAAGAACAGGTTTACCTTCAACAAAGTAGTCCATTTCTAGATGAATAGTTTCTTACATGCTACTTTCATACCAGCTAGCTGAGAAGCGCCTACCCCCACCACCCACACCCTCCAACCTGGTAGACCTAAAGCACATTCCATATGGGAGAAAGGTGCTACTATAAAGCCCTTCTAAGAAATGTTCTTATTTTTAGAGATTTTTAAGCTACCTCCTGGAGGCCTGTTCACACTTTCACTAGACCTTGTAGTCTGGATTCAGATTGCAGGGTAGATACTCAAATAGGGCAGGCTTGTTTGAGGAAACTTTTCAGGTGATTCTTGGAACTTTTCTGTTTCTTATAAGCTTTTGTTGTGGCATCACCTTGCTGTTCTTTTCAGTGCATATCACTATTGATCAGGATTTCCTGGAAGAGAAGGAAAATTTACTCAACTGTAATCCTTGTTCTATTCTAGAGGGCTCCTCGCCATAGTCATAAGCAACCCTCTCACCTCCCCGGACAAGAAATATTATAGCTGTCCTCATTCTTCACTCACCCAAGATTCATTCAGCAAAATGACCTGACCTAACTGTCGTCTGTGGTGCATAATGGGATCTAAGGTGTACTCTGAGGCCTTAAATGTAAAGTGCCAGTTTTACTCTCCTCTCCTTTGCATTGCAGACTGTTGGCTTTCATTGCCCTACATGCTCTTTCGTTTTCGTCTTCAAAATGGTTTGTGAAAGATTTTTTGTGGTTGCTTTTTCTTTCAGTGACTAGTTTGTGATACAATTGACTTCTTTAAAAATATATATATATACATGCTTATAAAAATACTCCTGGATCCCATGCGTGTACAGGACTATTCAGTGCTTTTGACTATGATGAGGATTTCCCTGTAAAAGAACTAGGATTACTGATAAGTGACTTTTTCATCTCATCTGCGAACAAGGCCAGTATGACGTGACTAGATTGCATTTATAGTGCTTGATTAGTTTCATTATTATGACTTGTTTGAATGAGGCATTTCACGGAAAGTGCAAATGCCGTGGGGTAGGAGAAACGCCCTTTCTCTTACCCTACCCGGTTCATCTAGACAAGACTATCGGTTCTGACAGTTGTGACTGGATTATTAGTTTCAAAGAGGGATGTTTGAAATTATCCTGTATGATTGAAGCCATTTTTGGTCATAAGTCTCATTTTTCTAGAACTAATATTGAATACTGAAAATAAAATGTAAATGCATTCTATGAAATGCCTTTTCTATGTTGAGTGAGAGAATGAGCATTTGAATGTCATTGCGGTTAGCCTTGCCAATCATGTTATAGGCCTGACTGATATCTTCTCTTGTTTGCTTGTTTTAAATGAATCCCTCTTGGTAGGGTGACACCAACCATGACATACCCTTTTAAGCCGATTGTGAGACTCTTGGTGCTAATCTTTACATAACAGTTCAACAGAGCTATTGTTTGATACAAACTTTGTAGTAGCAGATATTGTTTTGTTTTATAGTGAGCATCCACAACAGTTTTTTCATGCTAGTTGCCCTGGATTCAGTGGTTCCCCTTTTGTACAGTTTGAAACTCAGTTTTATCTCTCCCCCTTGCCACATTTTGACACAGAATGGCAGCTTCCAGTTCAGTTAAGGTAGCAGGACTACCTCCAAAGAAGGCAGAAATATGCTGTGTCTCAGTCGCTAGCATGTACAGAAAGTATATTGTAGCTGTCCCAGTTTCTAGAAACGATTTACTTGAATCAGCTTAGGGAGAGTGCAGCTTGATAAATTTGACTCCTCCCTCTCGGGGTGCAAGCAGATAAGTAAATCCTGCGTGGATTGAGAAGGAGATGCTCCGATGAGGAATAGAGCTGAAGATTCGTCTTACATACAATTGAATGTGATCAGTAATTTAACTGTGATCTTCAAGGGCAGTGTGTAAATGAGAGTGGAGAATGAGCAGAGTGGAAAATGAGGATGTTCAGATGATCTCCAACACCTGGAGTCTTGATTTCCACAGCCTCCTCTCTCTGACTCATCTCAGTTCTTAAGCTCCAGTGTGTAGCCTGGAAGTGGGGCTGCCATTTTGGATGATGACAGGATCTCTAACGTGTAGAGGTCAGTGTTTCTAGGTGGAGATGAATCTTGGCAAGTAGCATGCAAGAGAATATATGTTTTATAGGGACCTAGATCCTTTTTCATGATTGGCTCCATGTAGTGTTAGCTGCCCCAAAAGTCACTGTCGGGGGGGCTGTAAATTGTTAATCAAGAGTTATGGACTAGAGGAATAAGGGCCTGATTAAGAGTCTGACGGTCTTTAGACCACCAGACTTGCGGTGGCGGTTGCTCCACCGCGCTCCTGGCGATTTGACTGCAAAATTACAACCCTGTAGGTCGGACCACCAGGGGACTGTCTCCACCGCCAGGAACAAGGTTTCAGATGGGTAGGCAGCGGTCAAAGTCGTCTCCAGTCACGGCTGTACTTAAAACAGCACCGCCGTGCTGATCCTTACTTCACTTTCCGCCAGCCTTTTTACGGCGGGGACCTCGCTATGAAAAGGCCGCCTGCACTGCCCACGGCCATGTCGTGGGCAGCACATTGGCCCCTCCCCCGCCCAGCACCTCGGAATGCACACTGTCTGCAGTGAGAAGCCGAGGCCAATGCCACCACACTGCTTCCAGATTTCTGAGGTTTCCATCAGTCAGCCCAATTGAAACCTTGTAATTGGCCTGAAGGAGAGAGCATCAGCTTCACAGGGCTGGCAGGCCGACGATCGGCCCGCCAACAGCTTAATGAGGCCCTAAGTCTCCTCTGCAAAATATAGATGTGCGTGCTCTGATTTGCATGTTTAGCTGTAAAGATCTGAACTACTTAAAAATCTCCAAGACAAGGAACTGTCACTTTCTATATAAAATCAAGAAAGGGTTTTGACAGAGATTTGGTTTCACAAAAAGTATATACAGCCATACATTCCTGTTTCCATTGTTGTGAAATAAATGTCAAAGAATCCTTTTTAGTAAAATGTATTTTGTTTGAGTATCACGTTTTCAATAAGTATATATATTTAAAAAATATTTATTTTATTTTCTCACCCCTTTGTGCCTTATTGACTTTTGCCAAACTGTTTCCTTAGTACGTTCAAATATCGCAATTTTTACATGTCACATCTCTGGACAGTCTAAACCGTGAAGGAAAGAAAAAGAGAAGCAACAGTAAAACTGCAAAACACACAACACAAAGATAATCCAGGAACCTGCATACATTATCCACCCAACCTGACATTTTCTGCACACGGTTGAAATTTGCTGTGTTCTGCTCATTACTGTCCCAGGCCTGTACACAGTAAGCACAATGGGTGCTCTCCTTGCACTCAATCATTCACAGCCTGCAATGTGGTCAGGTTGTACTTTGGAGACGTTATCAGCTAATAAGCATATTCACCTAAATTCCTTATCACTAACCTGCACCACAGTCAGCGGATTCACTCATAGCCACATCAAGAGTTTTTATTCTTTTATTTTTTTATTTATATGTTTCAGTCCATATTCCTCCAGACGCTTCCCAGTATCCAATCATATTCTAGTGATTTACATCCCTCCTGTCAGCTTACTTATTCACGGTGGTCTACCATTCTGAGAATCTTAAATCATTTGTTTAAAAAATAAATAAATAAAAAAACACTCCTCTGACCAGAGATACTTTCAACTGAAGTCATTTTCTCTAAGATGATAGAAGTTGATGCTTCACGCAATAAAAATGGCGACTTCTAAATGTTCATCTATATAGTAGCTGTTATCTTTGTCTGTTTTACTGCTCTCCTTTCTACCATAAAGGCAACGAAGTACATGCAGATTTCTTTCTCAGTACAGTTGAGAAAACATGAAAGAAGCAAGTAATGTAATTTGGGCAGCGAAAGCAAAGCCTAAAATAGCTGCCACTTACTTGATCTTGTAACTATGCATGATGCGACTTTACACTCGGAGCACTGCTCTGCCTGAAGAAAAAGAATCCATGGGTTTTATTCATTTCAGTGATATATACCGTGTTCTTCTGTAAGTGATGTACGATTCTTCGAAGCTTAAGAGATACTACCAGTGTTGACAAACCTCTGAAAACCACTGTGATTGGTGCCACATCTAACCTTTGAGTGTATTTGAAAAACAACATTCAGCTTGCTCCTTGGTAATGAAAGATTACTTAAAACTAATTTCAAAGACTAAAGGTCAAACAGAAATTACGCTCATCCTTGCATGCACATTGAACTCTTAAATGTTTGACATACTGTTGAAACATAAATACAAGTGAACATATTGTTTCTGGATAATCTAAAATGTTATAATTTCTAAAAAGATGTATACATAACAGCATAATCAAAGCCACTCAAGCCCAAACTGTTAAACATTTAACCATTATCGAAAGCACCAGGAGATACTTCACTATCTGAGAAGCGAATATTCAAATTGTAGCTAGTAATCATACTGTTCTGCAAGGTTCTTTTGTTCATGTTGCTCTGTAAGGACTTATAAGGGTGGTGATGGGGACAAAGCATTAAATGGCTTAATGCGTAATGCAAACATCTTGTCTTGAGATCAAATTCAACCTATATTTTTGGGAAATCGAGTGGGTACTTTCTGCCATTCATCGAGGAAGGTTGGTATAACAGTTGCAATCAAGGATAGCTTCAGAGTTTAATCTTGTGGTAGGCACCAGCTCTTCAGTGGCTTACAGATGGAAAAGGCTGAGTTTATACAAGTAAGTTAGAGTGAAAATTGTGTAATGTTGCGTTGACATGGGTACCGTTTATAACCTATCCTTTATTAGTGTGAAGTGACACCTTCACGTGTTAATCAGTGAGATCTACATTTTCATATGTATATTTCAATGTTTTAAATCTACATTAATGTATGTTAAATTGGGTATGGTGGTGAAACGTTTTCTAGCATTGAATCCTTCTTAGATTTACTTGCTTCCCTGGAATTAGATGGGTTTTAAGATTTTCTACAAGGAACTTGTCAGATTCTTGCCACACGCTGAGTGAGAAAGTCTTTGATAGAGTGGTGGACTTGTGCTGCAGAAATCATGAAAAATAATGTTTCTCACTAGAAAAAACAATTTAGTTTGTGCTTTGTCAAGGTGAAGGACCAGGTCCCTGCAGCAGTTTCCTCCAGGTATACTGGAAAATGTGATCTGTGATTTTTTTTTTTTTTTTTTTTTTTTTTAAGCCTCTCATCGAGCAACATATTTCTCAAGCTAAAAATGATTTATCAAGCATATATGAAGGGAGCAAACCTTGTGTCCCCAAGCGTTCCAAGTGTCATAATTAAATATAAGAAGACTGTCAAGTCTGCAAGGACTTCTATAGGATAAAAAAATCTAGGATCAGGAGGCTTCTTTATTTATTGTGGGAGGGCAGTGACACCTCTTTAGATGAAGAGACACAAAGTGCAACTCTTCCTTGCGTGGCACTATCATTTCAAAGTTTCACCTGGAGACGGAAGTGGTACCCGTCAGAATGAAATATTTTTGCTGGGGGTAAAATAAGATCTGCCCCTGTCTTTACTAACCTGAAGCCACTTGAGTAAGCATGCTGTGACAGAATTACATCACATAGCCTTTAGAATTCACCTCCCCTTCTGTGGCATTGTCACCAGCCCAAGCTCTAGGGATTCGCCTCAACTCTAACACCTTTGGACCTGAGACACTCTTTTTCAGTCTTTGTCATCTGCAGCCATCTGAATCTTGAGCCTCTGTGTTAGCCAGGACATTTTACTGCCAACCAAAACCTTTTCCATACCTACCCAGACCTCTTTGATGGCCATCAGAACCTCTTTCATGTCGACCAGGCCTTCAGTGTTGACCTTTCTCTTTTTTTTCTTTTTAATTTATTGGGGGTTTTCATAACCTATAGAGAAATACAGTAGCATTTTGTTGCATTTGTATGGAAAAATGTATGAGGAAATAAAGAATTAATATAAACAGTAATAATAACGTCTGCATGTAGAACAAATGGCTGATTGTGTCTCCCCAATAGAATAAAAAGAAAACTAGAACAATAAGGGGAAAACTGATAGAGTGGGTGTGAGGGAAGAGGATGGAGGCAGGTACTTCTAAAGAGCTAAAAAGTGATGCAGAGGGGGCAACTGAAGACGTCTTAGCACCACAGGGGAGTGTTTCTAACGTACATTGTGGTGAAGTTGTAGAGCTGGTGAGTTTTAAAAACAAGGAGGCGGTGGGGTGTGCTAGCTTCTCATTTGCGGGAGAGCAAGATGGGCTGTGAAAGAGTGTAAGTAATGGAGGGTCAGGCAGGGGTATCAGCGCTGGAGAGTCTGGGGAAAAGTCATGTGGCAGGGTGAGATAGACAAACTGCAACATTAAGGTGTCCCATTTTGCAGCGATGGGGCATCTACGGATGTGACGGGCTTCCTCATAGCGTGGAGGGATGAAGCATGTGAATGTGAACACATTATGTGATCTAGGCGCTCAAATAGGCTGTGAGGCATTGAGGGAAATGAGTACACCTGAGACATTGGATTAAGGGTCCTTTAGGTGTTCTTCAGTCCCCAGTGACGTATCCAGTTCGCAAAGCATTCTAGGGGGAGCACATGGGAGGAGGATGGGATCCATCTAAGCAGTGGCCAAGAACAACACAGTTGTAGTAACTCCCGAGTATCCGTGGCAGGTGTGCTAAATGGCCTGAAACTGTTGCGCAGAAGGGGTCCTGCTCCGTACTAGGGCCATAACTGCTTTCAGGTAAATGGGGAAAGCCCTTAAGATGCCCCTCGAGCAGGACAAAGCGTCCCTCCTTATCAGTTATTGCAGTGCTGGTCTGGAAGGGGACCCCTGGTCTGATCCATATTAATCCACCCGTAGCGTATGCTGAAAATGTAGTGATGTATATTGAGCCTCACCTTTTTTTCTGAAGTCTAGGCAATTCTGGGCTGTTAGTATGTGTCTCCTGGAGAAATATTATGAGCGGAGGATGCCATTTAAGTTAGGAGTAAATGGAATATTGCATCTGTGCAGTATGCATGCCTTTTACATTGAGGGTGAGGAACTTAGATGAGGTTAGAGGTCCCATGTAGTGGAGATTGAGAGCACATTGGACTGGGGGTCAGCAGGGTGCAAGTCCGTTTCTGCGCATCCCCTCTGGCTTGATGGTAACAAAGTGTGTGTAGCGCATGCCTCCGTGTAGTGGAATTGGGGAATGGCTGGGAATCTGAAAAGACGTGTAACTAAGAATAGATAGGGCCTACGGCAACAGGAGGGACGCTCAGTCTGAGTGTTGAAATGTGATAACCATATGAAGCAGGGGGTGACCTTGGTGTCAGACTCAGTCAGGCATAACATCCCGCATTGTAGCATGTTTTGAGTGAGGCTGGCCTGGCAATATGTTATGTAGAGGCTGGGTTGCTAGGGATTGCTGCACTTGCCAAAGTGGGGGTGGTTTGAGGGAGGTGAAAGCAGTTACAAGCAGCAGTGAAGTACAATGTCATGGAATAACCAAAACTCCTCACGAATGAGCAAGAACTTCAAAATGATGGTTACACCACAGACTACAGAAACAAACAGGAGGACCGGGAAGAGCGGAGTAGAGGCTGGAAAAGAGTCCGATTCGCCATCAGAGGAGAAGTTGTGGGGTCTACTATCAATGTCGGACAGGGCCGCCTCAAACAAAGGTTTGCAGCGGCTTCAAAAGCCTGAAAGCGGTCCTCAATAATTTGTCAAGTCCCGTGGGCTTCAGCAGTGCAGCTTCAATTTGGAGGGAGAAGGTCCTTTGGCCGAACGGTTGCTCAGTCGGGGAGGTCTAGTGGCATCCTCGCTCAGCCAAGGAAGGGAATTCCCAAAGTTATGTCTATCCTGAAAACGACTTAGCACCACGGGGGAGCGTTTCTAATAAGGCGGTATTCCCAAATTCCTTTAGAATATTGAAAAATTGGATCTCTCCACTATGGATAATGTTAAGTTTAACTAAATACAACAAAGATTATTGAACATTGGAAGCGCTTCTTGTCCTCCAGAAAAGTTTTCTGTTGGTGCTGGATGGCAACGGTGTAGTACGGGAATATGTGTTTATCCTCCAGCAGGAGAGGGCCATGGAGGCGAGCTGCACGTAAGATGGCATCCTGGTGGCGGTAGTGAAGAAGCTTGGCCAGCATAGGTTGTGGGAATGGTTCTTGGAGGGGGCCACTGCGCAGGTACCCAGTGCGCTCCCTCTAGTGAGAAGACGACAGTGAGGTCGGAAGTAGGAATGAAAGAACGAAAGCAGGTGTTGAGGAACTGCAGGGGGTCTTTCCCTTCCACTCCCTCCGGAACGCAGAGAATATAGGCATTACTTCTTCTGCAGCAGCCCTCTGCATCATCAGCCCGCTCCACCAACAAGTAAACTGTAGGAAGCTGGCTCTGTATATACTATATCAAAATGAGATATAGTGCGCACAGAGTCCAGGGGTTCCCATAGGCTTAACAGAGGCTAAAGTAGATAATACTAATGCTTTTTTTTTGTGGCAGTGTGGCCGAGCAGTTAGACTTATCAGAGGGGAGTGCAAAGCATTTGTTGTACACACACAGACAATAGAAGAAGCACACACTCGATGACTTAACTCCAATTGTTTTTATATAGCAAAAATATATTTTGTTAATTTATTTCTAGAACCACAAAATTCAAGTTGCCGGTAAGTACATAAATAAGTATTTCACATATGTATCAATACCACTTTGATTGGAATTGGTAAGTTGTACAGTTTTTGAATACATGGCTTAACCTGTTTTAAAAGTTGACAGTGCAATTTTCAGAACAGTTCCTGGGGGGGAGAAAAGTTAGTATGTTTTGCAGGTAAGTACAGCACTTACAGTTACACTCTCCCAGGGTTTAGGAAGTCCACTAGTTGGGGCTCAAGTTAACCTCAAACACCCACCACCAGCAACACAGGGCTGGGCAGGTGCCGAGGTCAAGGATGTGGCATGTTTAACATGGGCTCTTATGGAGACTTGGGACTTTAATCTGCTTGCAGGTAAGTACCCACTTCTTCGGAGGGCAGACCTTGGGGGTTTAGAGGAGTACCGGGGAAGCCACAGGAAAGCTCCAAACTCACACCCTCAGCGTTGCAGGGGCAGCTGGGGGAAGAGTCTAAACAGAGCATTTGGCTCCCAACGCTTTCCTATGAGGGGACCCCTGGTGGTCATTAGACGCTGCAGGCGGGGCCCAGGGGGTCTGTTCCAGTAGACCACAGGCTGGACAAGTAGGAGGGCCGCCTGCTGAATGTTTCTGCACCAGAGGTCGGTTCCCCAAGGCCAGGGGGCTGTGGATGCAGTGTACCTTTTGTCTGGAGTTTTCTCGGTCAGTGGGGCCTCTGGATTCACACTGCAGGCGTCTTCTTGGGGGGCAGGAGAGGTCAACCCAGGGTGGCCACTTGCTCACCTGGGGATCGTCTCTAGTCGGTTAGGCCACCTGGAAACGGGCCTCAGGGCCGCAGAGTGATCAGAACTCACAGATCCAGGGAGGCTCTGGAGTTCTTAGATGTAGTTTCTTTTGGACAGGGCCACTGTCCATGGGAGTTTTTGGTCCTCTGTCAGGCATGCAGTTCTCTAGAGGCTGGTACTCCGAGAGGTCAATATCAAGACCAAGGGATCTTCCGCACATGATGGAGAACATACAGACCGTAAAACTGTAACAAATATATTATGCCTATATACAGTCTGTCACCTTATTCTCAGAAATTCAAATAATGAATAAAGGACTTTCCTTTGTACCTCTCAAAATTCAAAGTCCATTAGACAGTAAGATTGAGGTCCTGAGATTTTTACGTAAACTTATATTGAAAGCATTTTTTTTGCGGACTCTCCGATAGAGGCAGATGAAAATGATAGCGGTCAGAGACCTAAATCCTCTTTCTGTCGTCAAAAAAATGACCCAGCAAAGGAAATAATTGTTTTCAAAGATATAGTGTTGAGGGGAATAGACAGTCTTAATACCAAAATGATTTTCTTTAAACCGAATTGTACTAAGGCAGTAAAAGAGGCCATTCAGAGTTTGGCTAATAATCAAGAAATTATCATCAAACCCGCAGATAAAGGTGGTGGGATAGTGATATGGAATAAAGCCCAATATGACCAAGAAGAGATGAGACAGTTAAACAACATAGGTCATTACCGTGTTATCCAAGCAGATTTCTTTAAAGAGTTACCACATGAAATTAAGTCTTTCACAAGAGAGGCATTCAATAATCAATGGATATGCAAACAGATATGAGTTCCTTAATCAAAACGATGGGAGGACCCCTCGCTTTTACATTTTACCTAAAATCCATAAAAATGTACAAAATCCTCCAGGAAGACCCATTGTTTTAGCATGCGGTTTGATGTTGGAGCCCCTGGCTCAATTTGTTTATACTTTTCTAAAACCTTTTGTGACTCGGGCTAAGGCATATGTCCGGGATTCTATGGATATCATTAACAAAATAGAAAATATTCCATTTGACGAAGCGAAACAAATTCTGGTGACCTTGGATATAGAAGCTCTCTATACTAATATCCCCCAAGATGAAGCGATCGATGTTGTTAGACAGGTGTTAGAATCCTGTCAACCTCCTATTAAAACTCCCACGGAATTCTTAATGTCTTTAGTGACAGTCATCCTAGAACCCTAAAAGAGAACTTGCCTTATGGCCAATTCTTGCAAATCAGAAGAAATTGTAGCAAAAAGGAAGATTACTTTGAGAATGCAATTGAATTGTCGAATACATTGGTGAATAGGGGATATCCAAAAAAACTAGTTAAAAATGCTTTGCATCCAGATAAGTCCCTTGTAAGTGGTACCCCTGGTACCAAGGGCCCTGATACCAAGGAAGGTCTCTAAGGGCTGCAGCATGTCTTATGCCACCCTGGAGACCCCTCACTCAGCACAGACACACTGCTTGCCAGCTTGTGTGTGCTGGTGAGAACAAAACGAGTAAGTCGACATGGCACTCCCCTCAGGGTGCCATGCCAGCCTCTCACTGCCTATGCAGGTATAGATAAGTCACCCCTCTAGTAGGCCTTACAGCCCTAAGGCAGGGTGCACTATACCATAGGTGAGGGCACCAGTGCATGAGCACTGTGCCCCTACAGTGTCTAAGCAATACCTTAGACATTGTAAGTGCAGGGTAGCCATAAGAGTATATGGTCTGGGAGTCTGTTTTACACGAACTCCACAGCACCATAATGGCTATACTGAAAACTGGGAAGTTTGGTATTAAACTTCTCAGCACAATAAATGCACACTGATGCCAGTGTACATTTTATTGTAAACTACACCCCAGAGGGCACCTTAGAGGTGCCCCCTGAAACCTTAACCGACTATCTGTGTAGGCTGACTGGTTCCAGCAGCCTGCCACACTAGAGACATGTTGCTGGCCCCATGGGGAGAGTGCCTTTGTCACTCTGAGGCCAGTAACAAAGCCTGCACTGGGTGGAGATGCTAACACCTCCCCCAGGCAGGAGCTGTAACACCTGGCGGTGAGCCTCAAAGGCTCACCCCTTTGTCACAGCACCGCAGGACACTCCAGCTAGTGGAGTTGCCCGCCCCCTCCGGCCACGGCCCCCACTTTTGGCGGCAAGGCCGGAGGAAACAAAGAAAACAACAAGGAGGAGTCACTGGCCAGTCAGGACAGCCCCTAAGGTGTCCTGAGCTGAGGTGACTCTAACTTTTAGAAATCCTCCATCTTGCAGATGGAGGATTCCCCCAATAGGATTAGGGATGTGACCCCCTCCCCTTGGGAGGAGGCACAAAGAGGGTGTACTCACCCTCAGGGCTAGTAGCCATTGGCTACTAACCCCCCAGACCTAAACACGCCCTTAAATTTAGTATTTAAGGGCTTCCCTGAACCTAAGAATTTAGATTCCTGAAACTACAAGAAGAAGAGGACTGCTGAGCTGAAAAACCCCTGCAGAGGAAGAACAGAAGACACCAACTGCTTTGGCTCCAGACTTACCGGCCTGTCTCCTGCCTTCCAAAGAAACCTGCTCCAGCGACGCTTTCCAAGGGACCAGCGACCTCCGAATCCTCTGAGGACTGCCCTGCTTCGAGAAAGACAAGAAACTCCTGAGGACAGCGGCCCTGCTCCAAAAGAACTGCAACTTTGTTTCAAGTAGCAGATTTAAAGACCCCTGCAACTCCCAGCAAGAAGCGTGAGACTTGCAACACTGCACCCGGCGACCCCGACTCGACTGGTGGAGAACCAACACCTCAGGGAGGACCCTCCGGCGACTCCAAGACTGTGATTAACCAAAGTTGTCCCCCCTGACCCCCCACAGCGACGCCTGCAGAGGGAATCCCGAGGCTCCCCCTGACTGCGACTGCCTGAACTCCATTTCCCGATGGCTGGAAAAGACCCTGCACCCGCAGCCCCCAGCACCTAAAGAAACGGAACTCCTGTGCAGGAGTGACCCCCAGGAGGCCCTCTCCCTTGCCCAGGTGGTGGCTACCCCGAGGAGCCCCCCCCTTGCCTGCCTGCAACGCTGAAGAGATCCCTTGATCTCTCGTAAGAAACCATTGAAAACCCAACGCGTGTTTGCACACTGCACCCGGCCGCCCCTGCGCTGCTGAGGGTGTACTTTTTGTGCTGACTTGTGTCCCCCCCGGTGCCCTACAAAACCCCCCTGGTCTGCCCTCCGAAGACGCGGGTACTTACCTGCTGGCAGACTGGAACTGGGGCACCCCCTTCTCTCCATTGAAGCCTATGTGTTTTGGGCACCTCTTTGACCTTTGCACCTGACCGGCCCTGAGCTGCTGGTGTGATAACTTTGGGGTTGCTCTGAACCCCCAACGGTGGGCTACCTTGGACCAAAAACTGAAACCTGTAAGTGACTTACTTACCTGTTAAAACTAACATTACTTTACCTCCCCCAGGAACTGTGAAAATTGCACTGTGTCCACTTTTAAAACAGCTTATTGTGTTTTATGTAAAAAGTATACATGCTAATGAAATGATTCAAAGTTCCTAAAGTACTTACCTGCAATACCTTTCAAATGAGATATTACATGTAGAATTTGAACCTGTGGTTCTTAAAATAAACTAAGAAAATATATTTTTCTATAACAAAACCTATTGGCTGGATTTGTCTCTGAGTGTGTGTTCCTCATTTATTGCCTGTGTGTATGTACAACAAATGCTTAACACTACTCCTTTGATAAGCCTACTGCTCGACCACACTACCACAAAATAGAGCATTAGTATTATCTCTTTTTGCCACTATCTTACCTCTAAGGGGAACCCTTGGACTCTGTGCATGCTATTCCTTACTTTGAAATAGCACATACAGAGCCAACTTCCTACATTGGTGGATCAGCGGTGGGGTACAAGACTTTGCATTTGCTGGACTACTCAGCCAATACCTGATCACACGACAAATTCCAAAAATTGTCATTAGAAATTGATTTTTGCAATTTGAAATTTTTCTAAATTCTTTAAAGTCCTGCTAGGGCCTTGTGTTAGTCCCTGTTAGCATTTCTTTTAGAGTTTAAAAGTTTGTGAAAAGTTTGAATTAGATTCTAGAACTAGTTTTAGTTTCTTAAAAAGTATTCCAACTTTTAGAAGCATAATGTCTAATACAGATGTGAATGTGGTGGAACTCGACACCACACCTTACCTCCATCTTAAGATGAGGGAGCTAAGGTCACTCTGTAAAATAAAGAAAATAGTAATGGGCCCCAGACCTTCCAAACTACAGCTCCAGGAGCTGTTGGCAGAGTTTGAAAAGGCCAACCCCTCTGAGGATGGCAACACAGAGGATGATGATAGTGACTTGGAGGGTGACTCCCCCCTACCAGTCCTATCTAGGGAAGACAGGGCCTCTCAAGCCCTGACTCCAAGCATAATAGTCAGAGATGCTGGCTCCCTCACAGGAGGGACCAACTTCTCTGAAATCACTGAGGATGACTCCAGTGAAGAGGACATCCAGTTAGCCAGGATGGCCAAAAGATTGGCTTTGGAAAGACCGATCCTAGCATAGAAAGGGAAAGACAAGAGATGGGCCTAGGACCCATCAATGGTGGCAGCAACATAAATAGGGTCAGAGATTCTCCTGACATGTTGAAAATCCCTAAAGGGATTGTAACTAAATATGAAGATGGTGATGACATCACCAAATGGTTCACAGCTTTTGAGAGGGCTTGTGTAACCAGAAAAGTGAACAAATCTCACTGGGGTGCTCTCCTTTGGGAAATGTTCACAGGAAAGTGTAGGGATAGACTCCTCACACTCTCTGGAAAAGATGCAGAATCTTATGACCTCATGAAGGGTACCCTGATTGAGGGCTTTGGATTCTCCACTGAGGAGTATAGGATTAGATTCAGGGGGGCTCAAAAATCCTCGAGCCAGACCTGGGTTGACTTTGTAGACTACTCAGTAAAAACACTAGATGGTTGGATTCAAGGCAGTGGTGTAAGTAATTATGATGGGCTGTACAATTTATTTGTGAAAGAACACCTATTAAGTAATTGTTTCAATGATAAACTGCATCAGCATCTGGTAGACCTAGGACCAATTTCTCCCCAAGAATTGGGAAAGAAGGCGGACCATTGGGTCAAGACTAGGGTGTCCAAAACTTCCACAGGGGGTGACCAAAAGAAAGGGGTCACAAATCCTCCCCAGGGGAAGGGTGGTGAGACAACCAAAAACAAAAATAGTAAAGACTCTTCTACAGGCCCCCAAAAACCTGCACAGGAGGGTGGGCCCAGAGCCTCTTCACAAAACCATTCTGGGTACAAGGGTAAAAACTTTGATCCCAAAAAGGCCTGGTGTCGTAGCTGTAGTCAGTCTGGACACCAAACTGGAGACAAGGCCTGTCCCAAGAAAGATACCACTTCTAACTCCAATCCAGCTAAAACTGGAATGGCCAGTCTCCAAGTGGGATCAACAGTGTGCCCAGAGGAAATCAGGTGTCACACTGAAGCTACATTAGTCTCTGAGGGTGGGGTGGATTTAGCCACACTGGCTGCCTGGCCCCCTAACATGCAAAAATACAGGCAGCAGCTCTTAATTAATGGGACAAGTGTAGAGGGCCTGAGGGATACAGGTGCCAGTGTCACTATGGTGACAGAGAAACTGGTTTCCCCTGGCCAATACCTGGCTGGACAAACTTATCCAGTCACCAACGCTGACAATCAGACTAAAGTACATACCATGGCAATGATAACTTTAGAGTGGGGAGGGGTCAATGGCCTGAAACAGGTGGTGGTCTCCTCAAATATCCCAGACTGTTTGCTTGGAAATGACCTGGAGTCCTCAGCATGGGCTGAGGTAGAACTGAAAACCCATGCAGCCATGCTGGGTATCCCTGAACTGGTGTGTGTCAAGACAAGGGCACAGTGCATGGCTCAGGGTGAAAAAGTAGAGCTGGAGTCTGGAAAAAGGGCCCAGCCTAGCAAGAGGAAAGGAAAGTCAGCTGGGAAACCAACTGCAACACAGCAAGAAAAAGAGAACCTCTCTTCTCAGGAAGAAGTTCTGCCCTCTGAGGGAACTGAGCCCATGGAGCTGGAACCTTATCAGGTTTAGCTCTTGGGCCCAGGGGTACCCTCAAGGGAAGAGTTGTGTAAGGGACAAGAAACCTGTCCCTCTCTTGAAGGCCTTAGGCAGCAAGCTGCTGAAGAGTCCAAAGGCAAGAAAAATGGAACACATAGGGTCTATTGGGAAGATGGACTCCTGTACACTGAGGCAAGAGATCCCAAACCTGGTGCCACTAGGAGAGTGGTAGTGCCTCAGGGTTTCAGAGAGATTATTCTGACCTTAGCCCATGATATTCCCCTTGCTGGGCATTTGGGACAAACCAAGACGTGGGAGAGGTTAGTCAACCACTTCTACTGGCCCAATATGTCCCAGAAGGTTAAGGAGTTTTGCCTCTCCTGCCCCACCTGTCAAGCCAGTGGTAAGACAGGTGGGCATCCAAAGGCCCCCCTCATCCCACTTCCAGTGGTGGGGGTCCCCTTTGAAAGAGTGGGTGTGGACATAGTTGGTCCACTAGAACCTCCCACAGCCTCAGGAAATATGTACATCCTAGTAGTAGTGGATCATGCTACTAGGTATCCTGAAGCTATTCCCCTTAGGTCGACTACTGCCCCTGCAGTAGCCAAGGCCCTCATTGGTATCTTTACCAGAGTGGGCTTCCCTAAGGAGGTGGTGTCTGACAGAGGTACCAACTTCATGTCAGCATACCTAAAACACATGTGGAATGAGTGTGGAGTGACTTATAAGTTCACTGCACCATATCATCCACAAACTAATGGCCTTGTTGAGAGATTCAACAAGACATTAAAGGGCATGATCATGGGGCTCCCAGAAAAACTCAAAAGGAGATGGGATGTCCTCCTGCCATGTCTGCTTTTCGCTTACAGAGAGGTGCCTCAGAAGGGAGTAGGGTTCTCACCCTTTGAACTTCTGTTTGGCCACCCTGTAAGGGGACCACTTGCTCTTGTTAAAGAAGGCTGGGAGAGACCTCTTCATGAGCCTAAACAAGACATAGTGGACTATGTACTTGGCCTTCGCTCAAGGATGGCAGAGTACATGGAAAAGGCAAGTAAAAACCTTGAGGCCAGCCAACAACTCCAGAAGTTGTGGTATGACCAAAAGGCTGCACTGGTTGAATTTCAACCAGGGCAGAAAGTCTGGGTCCTGGAGCCTGTGGCTCCCAGGGCACTTCAGGACAAATGGAGTGGCCCTTACCCAGTACTAGAGAGGAAGAGTCAGGTCACCTACCTGGTGGACCTGGGCACAAGCAGGAGCCCCAAGAGGGTGATCCATGTGAACCGCCTTAAGCTCTTCCATTACAGGGCTGATGTAAATCTGTTGATGGTGACAGATGAGGACCAGGAAGCTGAGAGTGAACCTCTCTCTGATCTCCTCTCATCAGACCCTAAAGATGGCTCAGTGGATGGAGTGATCTACTCAGACACCCTCTCTAGCCAACAGCAGTCTGACTGTAGGAAGGTCCTGCAGCAGTTTGCTGAACTCTTTTCCCTAACCCCTGGTCAGACACACCTGTGTACCCATGATGTGGACACAGGAGACAGCATGCCTGTCAAAAACAAAATATTTAGACAGTCTGACCAAGTTAAGGAAAGCATCAAGGTGGAAGTCCACTAGATGCTGGAATTGGGAGTAATTGAGTACTCTGACAGCCCCTGGACTAGCCCAGTGGTCCTAGTCCCCAAACCTCACACCAAAGAAGGAAAGAGAGAGATGAGGTTTTGTGTGGACTACAGAGGTCTCAACTCTGTCACCAAGACAGATGCTCATCCCATTCCTAGAGCTGATGAGCTAATAGACAAATTAGGGGCTGCCAAATTCTTAAGTACCTTTGACTTAACAGCAGGGTACTGGCAAATCAAAATGGCCCCTGGAGCAAAAGAAAAGACAGCATTCTCCACACCTGATGGGCATTATCAGTTCACTGTTATGCCCTTTGGTTTAAAGAATGCCCCTGCCACCTTCCAAAGGTTGGTGAATCAAGTCCTTTCTGGGTTGGAATCCTTTAGTGCAGCTTATCTTGATGATATTGCTGTCTTCAGCTCCACCTGGCAGGATCACCTGGTCCACCTGAAGAAGGTTTTGAAGGCTCTGCAATCTGCAGGCCTCTCTATCAAGGCATCCAAATGCCAGATAGGGCAGGGAACTGTGGTTTATTTGGGACACCTTGTAGTTGGAGGCCAAGTTCAGCCACTCCAGCCTAAGATCCAGACTATTCTGGACTGGGCAGCTCCAAAAACCCAGACTCAATTCAGGGCATTCCTTGGCTTGACTGGGTACTATAGGAGGTTTGTGAAGGGATATGGATCCATAGTGACAGCCCTCACAGACCTCACCTCCAAGAAAATGCCCAAGAAAGTAAACTGGACTGTAGAATGCCAACAGGCCTTTGACACCCTGAAACAAGCTATGTGCACAGCACCAGTTCTAAAAGCTCCAGATTACTCCAAGCAATTCATTGTGCAAACAGATGCCTCTGAACATGGGATAGGGGCAGTTTTGTCCCAAACAAATGATGATGGCCTTGACCAGCCTGTTGCTTTCATTAGCAGGAGGTTACTCCCCAGGGAGCAGCGTTGGAGTGCCATTGAGAGGGAGGCCTTTTCTGTGGTTTGGTCCCTGAAGAAGTTGAGACCATACCTCTTTGGTACTCACTTCCTAGTTCAAACTGACCACAGACCTCTCAGATGGCTGATGCAAATGAAAGGTGAAAATCCAAAACTGTTGAGGTGGTCCATCTCCCTACAGGGAATGGACTTTATAGTGGAACACAGACCTGGGACTGCCCATGCCAATGCAGATGGCCTTTCCAGGTTCTTCCACTTAGAAAATGAAGACTCTCTTGGGAAAGGTTAGTCTCATCCTCTTTCGTTTGGGGGGGGGGAAATGCCTCCTTGGCATGGTTACCCCCTGACTTTTTGCCTTTGCTGATGCTATGTTTTGAATTGAAAGTGTGCTGAGGCCTGCTAACCAGGCCCCAGCACCAGTGTTCTTGCCCTAACCTGTACTTTTGATTCCACAATTGGCACACCCTGGCATCCAGATAAGTCCCTTGTAAGTGGTACCCCTGGTACCAAGGGCCCTGATGCCAAGGAAGGTCTCTAAGGGCTGCAGCATGTCTTATGCCACCCTGGAGACCCCTCACTCAGCACAGACACACTGCTTGCCAGCTTGTGTGTGCTGGTGAGAACAAAACGAGTAAGTCGACATGGCACTCCCCTCAGGGTGCCATGCCAGCCTCTCACTGCCTATGCAGGTATAGATAAGTCACCCCTCTAGTAGGCCTTACAGCCCTAAGGCAGGGTGCACTATACCATAGGTGAGGGCACCAGTGCATGAGCACTGTGCCCCTACAGTGTCTAAGCAATACCTTAGACATTGTAAGTGCAGGGTAGCCATAAGTGTATATGGTCTGGGAGTCTGTTTTACACGAACTCCACAGCACCATAATGGCTACACTGAAAACTGGGAAGTTTGGTATCAAACTTCTCAGCACAATAAATGCACACTGATGCCAGTGTACATTTTATTGTAAACTACACCCCAGAGGGCACCTTAGAGGTGCCCCCTGAAACCTTAACCGACTATCTGTGTAGGCTGACTGGTTCCAGCAGCCTGCCACACTAGAGACATGTTGCTGGCCCCATGGGGAGAGTGCCTTTGTCACTCTGAGGCCAGTAACAAAGCCTGCACTGGGTGGAGATGCTAACACCTCCCCCAGGCAGGAGCTGTAACACCTGGCGGTGAGCCTCAAAGGCTCACCCCTTTGTCACAGCACCGCAGGACACTCCAGCTAGTGGAGTTGCCCGCCCCCTCCGGCCACGGCCCCCACTTTTGGCGGCAAGGCCGGAGGAAACAAAGAAAACAACAAGGAGTCGTCACTGGCCAGTCAGGACAGTCCCTAAGGTGTCCTGAGCTGAGGTGACTCTAACTTTTAGAAATCCTCCATCTTGCAGATGGAGGATTCCCCCAATAGGATTAGGGATGTGACCCCCTCCCCTTGGGAGGAGGCACAAAGAGGGTGTACTCACCCTCAGGGCTAGTAGCCATTGGCTACTAACCCCCCAGACCTAAACACGCCCTTAAATTTAGTATTTAAGGGCTTCCCTGAACCTAAGAATTTAGATTCCTGAAACTACAAGAAGAAGAGGACTGCTGAGCTGAAAAACCCCTGCAGAGGAAGAACAGAAGACACCAACTGCTTTGGCTCCAGACTTACCGGCCTGTCTCCTGCCTTCCAAAGAAACCTGCTCCAGCGACGCTTTCCAAGGGACCAGCGACCTCCAAATCCTCTGAGGACTGCCCTGCTTCGAGAAAGACAAGAAACTCCCGAGGACAGCGGCCCTGCTCCAAAAGAACTGCAACTTTGTTTCAAGTAGCAGATTTAAAGACCCCTGCAACTCCCCGCAAGAAGCGTGAGACTTGCAACACTGCACCCGGCGACCCCGACTCGACTGGTGGAGAACCAACACCTCAGGGAGGACCCTCCGGCGACTCCAAAACTGTGAGTAACCAAAGTTGTCCCCCCTGAGCCCCCACAGCGATGCCTGCAGAGGGAATCCCGAGGCTCCCCCTGACCGCGACTGCCTGAACTCCATTTCCCGACGGCTGGAAAAGACCGTGCACCCGCAGCCCCCAGCACCTAAAGAAACGGAACTCCTGTGCAGGAGTGACCCCCAGGAGGCCCTCTCCCTTGCCCAGGTGGTGGCTACCCCGAGGAGCCCCCCCACTTGCCTGCCTGCAACGCTGAAGAGATCCCTTGATCTCTCATAAGAAACCATTGAAAACCCGACACGTGTTTGCACACTGCACCCGGCCGCCCCCGCGCTGCTGAGGGTGTACTTTTTGTGCTGACTTGTGTCCCCCCCCCGTGCCCTACAAAACCCCTCTGGTCTGCCCTCCGAAGACGCGGGTACTTACCTGCTGGCAGACTGGAACCGGGGCACCCCCTTCTCTCCATTGAAGCCTATGTGTTTTGGGCACCTCTTTGACCTTTGCACCTGACCGGCCCTGAGCTGCTGGTGTGATAACTTTGGGGTTGCTCTGAACCCCCAACGGTGGGCTACCTTGGACCAAAAACTGAAACCTGTAAGTGACTTACTTACCTGTTAAAACTAACATTACTTTACCTCCCCCAGGAACTGTGAAAATTGCACTGTCCACTTTTAAAACAGCTTATTGTGTTTTATGTAAAAAGTATACATGCTAATGAAATGATTCAAAGTTCCTAAAGTACTTACCTGCAATACCTTTCAAATGAGATATTACATGTAGAATTTGAACCTGTGGTTCTTAAAATAAACTAAGAAAAGATATTTTTCTATAACAAAACCTATTGGCTGGATTTGTCTCTGAGTGTGTGTTCCTCATTTATTGCCTGTGTGTATGTACAACAAATGCTTAACACTACTCCTTTGATAAGCCTACTACTGCTCGACCACACTACCACAAAATAGAGCATTAGTATTATCTCTTTTTGCCACTATCTTACCTCTAAGGGGAACCCTTGGACTCTGTGCATGCTATTCCTTACTTTGAAATAGCACATACAGAGCCAACTTCCTACAACTAGGAATTGAGAAACCTCTGTTTGCTTTTCAAAAAAGCTCAACATTTGCGAAATCGTTTGGTAAAAGCATTGTTGCCCAGGAACAAAAAGAATAAAGATTTGAGGACGATCTTGCAAATGCCCCCCCCCCCCGTACAGGGAGACTATAGATGTCAGAATTGTGTAGCCTGTCGATTCACGAATGACACTAATGAAATAAAAATAAATGGTCAAGTACATCGACAAAGGTGTTTCTCTAATTGTAACACCAAGAGTGTGATATACTGTATGAAGTGCCTGTGTGAATTGGTGTACATAGGACAAACATTGCAAGCAGTCAAAACGAGAATTCTTCAGCACAGGTCCAGAATTAAGTGCGGCATCAGAGGTGCCCCTTTGGTAGAACACTACGAAGAATTAAATCATAAACCAGACGAGATCTGGTGGACAGTTCTGCAAGTGATACACCCGAATAAGGATGGCTTGGGACTTCATAGTAAGCTGAGCATGACGGAGGCAAGATTCATCGAGAAATACGGCACAGCAAGACGTGGTCTTAATGACCAGGATGAACTACGGTCTTTAACTATGATCAACCTGGATGTACACGTCTTTTATATTAATTTCCACCTTCATATAGAGATTCAGGTGGCTTAATGTGTTTTTATAGAAAGGGCCAAGGATCAATTGCATTTTATGATGTGCATTATATCCTTAGATCTGTGTTTTTGTAACACGTTTATTCAAGATGTTGCATATGTATACATTGGAAGACTATAGAGATATTCTCTCTGCAGATAAGGTGTTTTTGAAAATGAACTGAAGAAACACTTAAATGCACATAGTTGACGACGGATATATTTAAGTCCATTGAATAATTCCGTTATATTAGGTATCACCAGCCTCTATGCTTTTCCAGAATTTCTTCTCTGTTAGGTTGAGTTCGTACTCGAATGAGGATACGTTTAGATTTTGAAATGGCTTGTCTTTGGATGCCTTAGCATTTTAAAAATGTAAGATGGCAACTAGCAGTTGATATTAATTTGCCTACGGTCAAGATGGCCCCCGTGGTGATGTTTTTTAATCATGGCATCATTTCTCTCCCTGTGCACCCCATATAATATTTTTTTGCATAAAAACCCGTGAGTTTCACAGGTTAAGCAGGTAATGGTAAGAGTCGGCGGCTGGTTCATCTTATTTCGATTCCGCCTTCCGCAGGCTTTTCTTCAATATATGGGATGTGATCCTTATATTTTGCCATCATTTAAGATGGCTGCTGCTTTTTCTCCCCGTTCCAAGATGGCCGTTGCATAATTTTTCCAAGTGCATGTCCAATATGGGATCTATCATTTATAGGTATAGCGATAGAAGAAGAAACAGCTAGGCGGTTTGATCTCTTCCGCCCTGACTATAGCTAACGGGTAGCTATTACACACCTTAGCCAGTAGTTAATAGCTAACGGGCAGCTATTACACACCTTAGCCAGCAGTTAAGATTGCTGCTGCAGTGTTTGTTCCCGATTCAAAGATGGCAGCCGCTTCGCTTTGCTTTTACAGCAATGGGAACGCTGTAAGAAGGGCCGATTTGCCGGGCGTTGGGCAGACCTTTCATTAAGATAGAAGTAAGTGTTTTATACACAAGAAGACATGTTTTTTTAATGCCTTCATTAGTTTAAAGCAGTTATTTTGAAACCTATTCCTACACTACTACTTGTCCCATTTTCTTGACTTCTAGATATATTGAGGCTGCAAGTTTGGAAACTTTCTCAATGTAAGATGGTCAATAGTTTTTACTAAGCATGATGGTTAAGTGGGTTTTTATAGAAGTGTTTCTTTCATTTTCTTTTCTTGTCAGTAATTGTAATATCATTTCTATCAGTGAGTTGCTAATGGTATGAATGGTTATCAAACACTTGATTCATATACCGTGGTGTTTCCTAAGTTCACTGTAACACATTAATCATGGTGATTCTAGATGGTACTAACTAATTGAATACGTGTTTAATAAGAAACTGATAACATCATATACTGGTGTTACACAGTATGTAGTATTCGTCATGGTGAAGAGACTATCTGGTACAATCTCTAAATAGTTGTTAAAGAAGTTTAATTTATCTCTATATACTATTTATAGGTCTTTATCTCTCCAGGAGTCCTGAAGAGGCCCGTATGTAAAAGGGCCGAAACGTGTCGACCTTTAGACAAGGAGGCTGCAATAAAAATAGTTAACGTATGGACTTGGATTAGAGCTCTCCTCTTTCCCTTAATAAGTACTTAAGGAAAGCAGAAATATTTTATGTGATAGCTTTGGCAACCATCTCTTTCATGTGGATGACAGTCTCAATTCATTTTGACAACCACATTTTCAAAATAATTATGTAGACCAATGAAGACGGTGTCTGTATATGTGTGTATATTTGTATATATGTTTCTGTAAATTGTGATGTAAGTCTATTTGGACATTATACATATGACGTTTGTTTGTCGCTTTTATGTCCAAAAAAATGAAGAGAATAACTTTGTTGTAATGAAAGTACATTGCCAGTGATCAATTTAGAAGTTCATTGTGAGTAATTCAATATTTGGATCTGTCCCTACTATTGTACTACTTTTGTTTTTGGAGTCCTCTAGAGGCTTGGCAGATGTCGCTGGGCCCGCAGGTTCTCTGAAGCAGGAGACAGGCCGGCATCGGCTGGCGGAAAGTCAGTTTTCGGCTTCCTTCTTCTCTGCTGGGGTTTTAGCTTAGCAGTCCTTCTTTCTCCTTGTGAGGTCACCAGGAATCTGATGACTTGGGTTCAGGGGAGCCCTTAAATCCTTTAAGGGTGTTACAGGGATCAGAGGACAGTAGCCAATGGCTACTGACCTAGAGGGTGGCTACACCCTTCTTGTGTCCACTCCCTTTGGGGAGGGGGACACAAACCTGACCCTTGTTGGTCCCTGTCCTCCAAACTAAGATGGAGGATTCTGCAGGGAGGGGAGTCACCTCAGCTCTGGAGACCTTAGGGGTGGTCCTAGCTGGGGTGGTCACTCCTTCCTGCTTTCCCTAATTTTCCCCCTGGACTTGCCACTAAACGTGGGGCTTTGTCCCGGGGTGGGCAGCTCCATTAGCTGGAGTGCCCTAGGGCACTGTAACAACCGGCCTGAACCTTTGAGGCTCACGCCAGGTTATAGTTCCTTCAGGGGGGGAGTGTGAAGCACCCCACCCAAGTGCAGGCTTTGTTTCTTACCACTGAGAGCACAAAGGCTCTCACCGCATGTGGCCAGAAACCTGTCTCTTACTGGCAGGCTGGCACAGACCAGTCAGTCCTGCACTAAAGGATTGGGTAAAATACAGGGGGCATCTATAAGATGTCCTCTGGGTGCATTGTTCAATAAATCCAACACTGGAATCAGTTTGGGTTTATTGTGCTGAGACGTTTGATACCAAACTTCCCAGTATTCAGTGAAGCCATTATGGAGCTGTGGAGTTCGTAATGACAAACTCCCAGATCATATATTCATTATGCCTGCACTGCACTTACAGTGTCTAAGAATGGACTTAGACACTGTAGGGGCATATTGCTCATGCAGCTATGCCCTCACCTCTGGTACAGTGCACCCTGCCTTAGGACTGTAAGGCCTGCTAGAGGGATGACTTAACTATGCCACAGGCAGCAGTTTGTGGGCATGGCACCCTGAGAGAGGTGCCATGTTGACTTTGCCTTTTTATCCCCACCTGCATACATAAGCTGAAAAGGCAGTGTGTATGCACTTGGTGAGGGGTCCCCCAGGTTGGCATAATACATGCTGCTTGGAGACCTTCCCTGGCCACAGGGCCCTTGGTACCATACGTACCTTTTACAAGGAACTTATCTGGATACCATGGGTGTGCCAATTGTGTAACAAAGGTGCCGATTTTGGGAAAGAACACTTGTGCTGGGGCCTGGTTAGCAGGATCCCAGCACGCTCTCAATCAAAGTTGCATCAATATCAGGCAAACAGTGGGGGGGAGGGGTTGGATGGGTGTTTAAGGGGTAACCATGCCAACAAGGGCACTTTCCTAAATGAACCCTGTCCTGCAGATTGCAGACAGCCTGTTTGTTGTCCAAAGTTTAGAACTGAATTGCAGTCACAGCCTTCTCCCCTTCAGCAACCTGATCCACAGGATGCTGTGCTCATCTCTGAGAAAGCTTAACTCTGTGACTAAAGATCCCATTGCGCTTTCAATTGATTTGTGAATGCTTTCAATTGCCGCAAGAACTTGATCAATCTTGTCTTGTAGAGGTTGTAGGGGAACTGCAGGCAGATCTCATTGAAGGATGGAAGAGTGTCGGGTATCAAGCAGGGTGCTGACCTCAGCTGTCAGGCAAGCCCATATTTAATCACTAATGCTTATCAAAGCAAAAGTGTAAAACCTTGCTGGACAGCAGGCAGAGGAAGAGAGTACCTGTTCATTCACAACTAGTCAGTATATAGAGAAGAGATAGACATTATGGGTAGCCCTGTCTGGAATACTGGGGCACTGAAATGCTTCAGTCCAGTAAGTGCAAGCAACGCTAGTGGTTGTGCTCAATCTCTTGGTTGAGGTGGGTTTGTTGATAAACTGTGCCACATATATAATGTTGTGGATATCTACAGTTCCTTGGTGCAGACTTGTTTAATGTGGGTTCGATAAAGCTATCACAGTCACTTCTTAAGGATGCCAGGTAAATTTTGTTAAGTTTCAATTCTGTTCAGTAAGAAAGTACAATGAACTGTTATGGCTCTTTTTGACCTTCATTCCATTGAGAATAGAGATCCCAGATTTCAGACTACTTCTAACACAGCTTATGATTAATCACAACAGGAACATTTTTAGTTAATTTTTCCTCGTCAAAGAAAATGCTGGGGCGCAACCTAGCTTAGAAGTGCCAGGACCAAATAGCAGAGTACAAACTGATCGAAAACATGACAGAAAGCTATAAGGGAATAATTGAAATAAGATTAAATATTTACAGCTATCTACTCATCAAAATAATGCATTACTTTTTCAAATCTTGTTAAAAGGACTGAAGGTAATATGAGTAGAGTGAAGTAGCAGCTGATTGCGTAACATGGTATCCAGCAGGCAACAACTGCTAGAAGTTTCCTGTAAAGCTAGTATGGCTCCATTTTGGTGACAAGACTTTAGGATCAGCTGCACAGTCATGTGGTTGATTAAAGGTAAATAATTAGGCCAGATATTTAGAAGTCAAACCATTGATTTCTTACTCTGCAAAACAAAGCACTTGTGCCCTTACCTATATAGGTGCCCTTACCTATATAGGCGCCCAACCAACCAAATCTTCCTCAGGTGCTATACATGGTAATACTTTCATAGACTGAACACAACTCTGATAGACTGCTTTTGGAAGAGCCTGCGGCTTTGGCATTAATTGTGGCAAGATACAGAGATAAAGTGCAGAGCTTTGGATGGACAATGTCTTATATAAAATGTATATGCTTTACTCCTAATAAAGGGCTGACTTTCTTCAGATTTTATGAATCACTTTCAGATTCTGCACTGATGTTGCTTGTGCTGGGGTGGACCCCAGCTTGTCAGCCAATTAAATGAACTGTAGCAGAACTTCTGTCAAAACCTTGTTTTTCACGGTCTTACGATACAATTAAGATACACATGGGGTTTAAATATTTTCAGTTTTATGCAGTGTAGGAAAAAAAGCACGTAAAAAAATGAGGTGAACCTGACGTCAGTATGCCGACGAGGACCTCTTATTGGCACGTTGACGTCAGGTGGAGTCACGTGGAGCCGTGCCATTATGACCTCCTCGTCGACTAGGACAGCTAGGAAGAAGACTTTCCGTTGGATGCTGACGCAAGGACTAATTCATAATGCGAGGAATCCACAGGTAGCTAGTGTATCCACCAGAAAAAGCGTTACGGAATGTAAGTAACTTGTTCTTCACGTCTAAACATGAGACCCCTACAACAGTGTCTTTCGCAACAATGGCCTTAGGCACAGGGTCAACTTCATGATCTAGTGTTGTTGGACCGCCAGACTTACAACTATCTGCAATGGTGGAATTTCACTAACTTATCAAAAGGGCGGCCATTTTAGGACCCTGTTCACAGACGATAATCACCACAAATGCATCAATGACTGTTTGGGGAGCCCATCTCAACAATATAACTATACAGGGAGAATGGGACTCAATCCAGAAGACTTGCCACATAAACCACTTGGAATTGCTAGCAGTGTTCCTAGCAATCAAAGCCTTCCAGTCACAGATCACAAACAAGACAGTATTAATAAGGATAGACAACATGACAACAATGTATTATCTGCAAAAACATGGAGGGGCAGTCATCCCAATTGTCCCTTCTAGCACAGAAAATTTTGAAGTGGGCAATTCACAATCGCATTCAACTACTAGCAGAGTATATCCAAGGGATACACAACCAACTAGTGGACATCTTAAGCAGGACACATCTACAAATACACAAATGGGAGATTCACCCACAGGTAATTCAACAGTACTTTCACATGTGGGGAACACCAAAAATAGACCTTTTTGCAACACGTGAAAACGCAAAATGCCTAAACTTCGCATTCAGGTACCCACACCCTCGATCCAAGGACAATGCTCTATGGATCAGTTGAGGGATATTTACTTACGCTTTTCGCCTCTCCCATTAATTCAATTTCTGGTCAACAAGATCCATCACACCTCCCTCACCATGATACTCATAGCTCCCATGTGGGCATGTCAACACTGTTACACAACACTATTGGATCTATCTGTAGTACCACATCACAAGCTCCCAAACAGACCAGACCTATTGACTCAAAACAAAGGTAAAATCAAGCACCACAATCCCAGTATGCTCAACCTGGGTATTTGGCGCCTGAAGTCATAGAGTTTGGATATCTACAGCTTCCATCAGAGTGTATGGACATTCTAAAGGAAGCACGTAAACCTACAACCAGCAGTGCTATGCATCTAAATGAAAACGTTTTGTATATTACTGTCAACCCAAAAACATTGATCCACTATAAGCATCAGTACAGGATATTGTATGTTATTTGCTTTACTTACAAAAAGCAAGTCTTGCATATTCATCTGTTAAAATTAATTTAACAGCAATATCAGCCTACCTCCAAAACAGACAGCATACTTCTCTGTTTATAAATCCTGTCATAAAAGCTTTTAAGGACACCCTTAAAAGAGTTATTCCACCTAGAGCTCCCCCAGCTCCTGCCTGGAATCTTAACATTGTGCTCACAAGGCTTATGGGTCCACCATTTGAACCCATGCATTCTTGCGCTTTTCGATTTCTCTCATAGAAAGTTGCTTTTCTGGTAGCAATTACTTCCTTCAGGAGAGTTAGTGAATTTTAAGGATTCCCTTTAGAAGAACCATTCTTCCAAATTCACAAACACAAAATAGTACTTAGGACAAATCCAAAATTACTACCCGAAGTGGTTTCTGCATTTCACATCAATCAGTCAGTGGAATTGCCAGTCTTCTTTCCACAGCCAGTTTCAGTTGCTGAAAGAGCTCTGATGTCAAGAGTCTGATGTCACTCTTGATGTCAAAAGAGCCCCCATGTATTATTTAGACAGATTTGTGAGAATCTAAAAAACTTTTTGTGGCTTTTCAGAAGCCCCATAAGGGTAATCCTATTTCAAAACAAGGATTAGCTAGAGGGATAGTAAATTGCATTCAAACTTGCTATTTTAAAGCTGAAAGGCAACTATTAGTAACGCCTAAAGCACATTCCACTAGAAAGAAAGGAGCTTCAATGGCATTCTTAGGAAATATACCAATGGCAGACATATGCAAAGCAGCCACATGATGGGAACAGTCCAGCCCGAACTGGCAAGCCAGGTCCTCCCTGGACTTGAAACAAGCATCCTAGGACCAGTTTCAGGGTACCCTTCATCAGCCAAGCAGGGTCATGGCTGGGTCTGAACTGGGGCGGCGAGGCAAGCACAATATTGATGTATTAAACCCAGATCTGTGTCCATCATTTTATTTTGTGATGTTGCTATGTGCTCCCTAAGTGGCTAGGGTATGCCCAGACGTGGGTACCTTGCTTGCTGTGCCACTGGATTCAAGCTAGCCTGGCTGATGTCGGGTGATACCCTGAAACTGGTCCCAGGATGCTTGAATGCTGTCCAGGGAGGACCTGGCTTTGCAGTTTGGGCTGGACTGCTCCCACAGGGAGCAGGGTCAAGACTGATTTGCATATGGCTGGGTCCAAACTGGGGTGATGTGGCAAGCAAAATAACAATCAATTAAACCCAAATCTGTGACTTGGGGTGAGTGTTTGAAAAGTTTCAATACTCCGTCCATCATTTTATTTTGTGATGAAAGAGTGCCAGGAGCCCCACCTACAACTCCCAGCTCATATTAAGCATTCACTGTCTTGTATTGGGCCAATAACCTCAGCAGCACTCAACGCTGATAACAGGGGGGCCCAGAGTGTAGTTGGGGGGCCTTTCGGCCCTTCTCCAGGGAGGGCTTTTTTCAACTGGGGCTCCGAGAAAGTCTCCTAGCATCCAACAAAAGCATGGGACAATATATGTAAAAGACACTTCCTAAGGGATATCAAATCGGAAGTGTTCACAATTAAGTCAGATTTTAATGTGTGCTTCAAAGATATCAAAAGGGACTTGGCTTCACCAGAGTCGAGAAGAGATGAGACTGAAGGGACTGTGGAAGACTGCTCAGAGGAGCATCACTGTGTGTGGGGAGTCATTCAAACAGAAGAAAAAAATATTCAAGGTTATATTCTTGATCTCCTCTGATCCAGCAGATTTCAGTCAAACGATCCTTAGTTTCTCTTTACCAGTGTGTGTTTCTTCAAAGGAAAAGAGGCAATAATGATGTTGGCTTGGGAGAAAGGTAAACTGGCCTACCATGGCCATAAAGCTTACCTACATCAAGACCTCCAGAGGACTTTCACAGAAAGCAAGCTGAGGTATATCTAGAAAATTTTCATACACAAAAAAACAAGTGACTTCCCTTGACCTCCCCATAGAGCTCAAAGAAGTGATCACGGCCATAGCCAGAATAACACTGGGGAAAGCCCAGAGTTCTATATAACATTCTATGTACCTGTACCAATGCTGAAAAGGTTATGTAACTCAAACACACAAAAGGTGATGGGAGGAATGATGCAAATAGTCTAAACTATTGACAAAAACCTTGGCTAGCATTCAAAACGTTTTTCTTTTTCTCCCACTGTGCCACTCAACAGAGGACCAGCCTTATGCATTTCAGTACTGGCCCTCATGGGAACAGTCTATTCTGAAATGGAAGGTGAAGCCTCGTTTAGAAGGAAACAAGCTGGTTCCAGACTCATTAGACCTCATTAGCAAGGTATAACTTGGATCCTCTGGTAGGCTAACCAGATGTTCCGAATTTCCCAGGACAGTCCTTGTTTTCAGAAGACTGTCCCAGTGTCCCCATGCTTTTCGTAATTTTAAATACAAGTCCTGGTTTTCGGGACGAAGGACAAGTCATCTTGCTCTCCTTTTGCCAGACGCCACTAAAGACTGCAACAATCTAAGTAATTTATCTGTTTATTTCAAGCAGCGCAGAAGGAAATCTACTTCATGCTCTCAGCACAGGGGAGACAGAGCTGGGAGGAGGGCAGGGGGACATAGGCTGGAGGTCTTGCCGTAATTATTAGGTATATACATGAAGTATTGTAAATATTGTAATGTGTGATTTTATTTATATATATATATATATATATATACACACACACACATTCAACACAGGGTCGCAGATGGTGGAAGCAGCAGTGTGTGTGTGTGTGTGTGTGTGTGTGTGTGTGTATATATATATATATATATATATATATGTATATAATTTTAATTACTATACGTTAATCCCCGCCTTTGGCTGTGTGTGGCGGGGGCTGCCACAGGGCCTGACCACAGGCCATGTGTATCAGCGTTGACCATATGGCCTGTCTCGGTCAGTGAATCTGTGAGTAGGTGCATGAGTGTGTGAGTGGGTCTGAAAGTGGGTATGTGAGTCTGAATGGGTGCATGAGTGTCTGAGTAGGTGTGTGATGGGCGCATGAGGCTCTGAGTGCATGTATGAGTGAATGAATTATCAATAAGTCTGTGAATATGTATAAATATTTTTTTATTTCTTTTTGCTTATTCTCTATCAATCTTGATTAATCGCTATTATCGCACATGGTGAATAACAATCATTTTATACCCATAATTTGACCCTCAAACACCTCTAAATCACACCCTTTGGGTCAAGGTACCTCCACCCTGACACCTTATGATACTTTTCATTTTCTTTTTCAGGCACAGGGACCGTCGCCCTGGACTTAAAAATGGCAGCAGCAACTTTGTGTTCAGGATGTGGCCAGCCAATTACAGCGCTTCTGTTCGCGCCCTTGTGCGACAATTTGCAAATATTCGCAATCTCAGATATTCAAATTTACTTTCCCTTTAATATCTCAAAAACTACTGAACAGTTTTACACCAAAAGCACACTCTGCGTACCAACAGCTAGATTTCTGCCGAATTTAATGTAATTCCATCCAGTGGTTCAGGCTGTATTCATGTTTATAAGTCCTATGGGAATTAACATGGGGAACCCAACTTTTTTGACTAACTCCCCTCACCCCCTTTTTTTTTTTCTTTTTCTCGGCCCCCGCTTGACGGATCACCCCCAAAACTTTCCATGCGCAACAACATTCCTGAGGCACTTTAAAAAAAAAAAAAACATTTTGTGAAGATGCATCAAATGATACTAAAGATATAGGCAAGTCAAATACATATATACAAGGCTGTGCACTTTTATGTCTGGGCAGTCCCGGTTTTTGCTTTTCAATATCTGGTCACTCTATCCTGTGGGATTGCTAGGATGTGAGGCAGTGTGCTCCCAACCCTCCTTCACTCTGTCCTGTGGCACTGTGAGCAAAGGACCCACTTTTGGGCTTAACCACTGTTGATGTGAGAGAAGCATAAGTGATGGTTATTCCTTAACACTCTGTAGTTCGTCGGCCCATATCATTACTAAATAAAAATGCAAATAATTTCTTAAGCAGTTTAGCTTCTGCACTCTGACGGATACTGCCAAGGCTTTTCAATCTGCAAACATCATGCAACTGCTAAACTGTATATGCATTCTCATAAAGATGTGCTTCTGGTCTCACTACACACAGAAATTGCTTATCCCAATCAGACCAACATAAGATTTCTGTCTTATGTTGGAGCAAACTAAATATTAGTGGACAAAATTCAGTAGAAAGCAAATTTCAAAGATTAGAGACATTTCTAATAGCGACAAAAGGATTTTTCATAGGATCCTTAAATGTGAAATGAAGCAAGTAGATTTGGAAAATGACAGACCATACAAGAAACGAGTTCAGTATCGTTAAACCTATATACCTTAGGTTCCGCCACCTCATTCCTCTAAATTTTAAAACGTCCTAACATGAGAATAGGAGAAGCTGTCTTCAAATTTAGTATGGGTATACATCCTTTACAACCAATTCCCCTTTGTCACCTCTATAATAAAATTTACGGGAAGATATTGTTGGTGTCTTCTCAATACAAAATGTACTTGTTATCATATTTTACAGGATTGGGTTTGGATTTCAAAGATGTCAGTGTCTGGATCCTAAACCATTTTTTATAACAAATGTGGCACATTATCTTCAGATCTTGCAAAAACTTTAACCCCTTCTGTGCCCAGGACGTAATGGTTACGTCCTGAGGCACAGTGCTGCTGTGCCCAGGACGTAACCATTACATCCTGTGCACAGAGCCCAGAGGGAGCGCTAGCGGCTCCCTCTGAGGGGTTCCCCCCCACCCCCCCCCCAAGTCAGAGATGGAAGGGGAAGCCCTTCCCCTTCCACCCCGACCGCCCCAACCCCCACCTGTGACATCAGCGCGCGCTGATTAGTCACAGGGTCTCCCCCATCGCGATTGAAAGAGAAATGCTTAAGCTTCCAGCGCGATTGAAAGAGAAATGCAAAGCATTTCTCTTTCAATCCCATGGGGAAGGCCCGGAGGGGCTTCAAAGGGAAGGAAATGTATTTCCTTCCCTTTGAAATCTCTCACAGGGTTTCAAAAGCCAGATTGCTTGCAATCCAACTTTTGAAACCCCACTAGACACCAGGGATTTATTTTATTTTATCTGAAACTGACAAAAGGGAGCGACCCCTTGGGCAAGGGTCGCTCCCGGGGGGGCATTTTATTGGGAAGGCCTTTTCTGCCCCCGGGGGGGGGGGCAGAAACCTCTAGGCACCAGGGATCTTTTTTTTTTCTTTTAGTTATGTTTTCTTTTCTTTTTAGGTGGGGAGCGACCCCTTAGGCAAGGGTCGCTCCCCTATGGGGCAAATTATATTTAGGCCATTTCTGCCCCCCTTGGGGGCAGATTGGCCTATTTTGATGAGGCCAAACCATTAGACACCAGTGAGTTTTTTTTTTGCGTGAATTTCACGCAAGGGGAGCGACCCCTTGGGCAAGGGTCGCTCCCAGGGGGGGCATTTTTTTGGGAAGGCCTTTTCTGCCCCCCCTGGGGGCAGATCGGCCTATCATTAGGCCGATCTGCCCCCAGGGGGGGGCAGAAACCTCTAGGCACCAGGTATCTTTTTTTTGTTTGTTATGTTTTCTTTTTTTTTTAGGTGGGGAGCGACCCCTTAGGCAAGGGTCGCTCCCCTAGGGGACAAATTATATTTAGGCCATTTCTGCCCCCCTTGGGGGCAGATTGGCCTATTTTGATGAGGCCAATCTGCCCCCAAGGGGGGCAGAAACCATTAGACACCAGGGATTTTTTCTTTTGCGTGAATTTCACGCAAGGGGAGCGACCCCTTAGGCAAGGGTCGCTCCCTGGGGGGGGGGTGAATTATTTTAGGCCATTTCTGCCCCCCTGGGGGGTAGATCAGCCTATTTTGATGAGGCCAATCTGCCCCCAAGGGGGGCAGAAACCACTAGGCACCAGGGATTTTTGTTTTTTTTTGTTTTACAGATGGGGAGCAACCCCTTGGACAAGGGTCGCTCCCCTGGAGGGGCACATTGTATTTAGGCCATTTCTGCCCGCTTTGGGGGAAGATCAGCCGATTTTAGGTCAATCTGCCCCCAAGGGGGGCAGAAACCACTAGGCACTAGGGATCTTTTTTTTGCGCCGTCACGCAAAGGGAGCGACCTTGTAGGCAAGGGTCGCTCCCCGGTGGTGGGGGTTGGGGGGTGTGGGGGGGGGAATTTATTTTAGGCCATTTCTGCCCCCGCTGGGGGCAGAAACCTCTAGGCGGCAGGGCAAATTTATTTTTTGTGTTTTTTTTTATTTTTGTTTTTTTATTTTTTTTAGAGATGGGGAGCGACCCATCAGGCAAGGATTGCTCCCCTGGGGGGCAAATTGTATTTAGACTATTTCTGCCCCCATTGGGGGCAGATTGGCCGATTTTAGGTCAATCTGCCCCCAAGGGGGCAGAAACCACTAGGCACCGGGGATTTGTTTTTTGGCACCAATGTCACGTAGGGGGAGCAACCCCGTAGGCAAGGGTCGCTCCCGGGGGGGGGGGGGGTGTCACATTTATTTTAGGGCATTTCTGCCTCCCCCTGGGGCCGGCTGAGCTAGAGGCCAAAATCCACAGGTAGGCACTTTGCAAAAAACACCTCTGTTTTCTGTGAAACAATATGTTGTGTCCACGTTGTGTTTTGGGCCATTTCCTTTCGTGGGCGCTAGGCCTACCCACACAAGTGAGGTACTATTTTTATCGAGAGACTTAGGGGAACGCTGGGTGGAAGGAAATTTGTGGCTCCTCTCAGATTCCAGAACTTTCTGTCACCGAAATGAGAGGAAAAAGTGTTTTTTGGCCAAATTTTGATGTTTGCAAAGGATTCTGGGTAACATAACCTGGTCAGAGCCCCACAAGTCACCCCATCTTGGATTCCCCTGGGTTTCTAGTTTTCAAAAATTCGCTGGTGTGCTAGGTTTCCCCAGGTGCCGGCTGAGCTACAGGCCAAAATCCACAGGTAGGCACTGTTTTCTATGAAACAATGTGATGTGTCCACGTTGTGTTTTGGGCCATTTCCTGTCGCGGGTGCTAGGCCTACCCACACAAGTGAGGTATCATTTTTATCGGGAGACTTGGGGGAACGCTGGGTGGAAGGAAATTTGTGGCTCCTCTCAGATTCCAGAACGTTCTGCCACAGAAATGTGAGGAACATGTGTTTTTTTAGCCACATTTTGAGGTTTGCAAAGGATTCTGGGTAACAGAACCTCGTCCGAGCCACACAAGTCACCCCATCTTGGATTCCCCTAGGTCTCTAGTTTTCAGAAATGCACAGGTTTGGTAGGTTTCCCTAGGTGCCGGCTGAGCTAGAGGCCAAAATCTACAGGTAGGCACTTTGCAAAAAACAGCTCTGTTTTCTTTCAAAAAATGGGATGTGTCCACTTTGCGTTTTGGGGTGTGTCCTGTCGCGGCCGCTAGGCCTACCCACACAAGTGAGGTATCATTTTTATCGGGAGACTTGGGGGAACGCTGTGTGGAAGGAAATGTGTGGCTCCTCTCAGATTCCTGAACTTTCTGCCACAGAAATGTGAGGAACATGTGTTTTTTTTGCCAAATTTTGAGGTTTGCAAAGGATTCTGGGTAACAGAACCTGGTCCGAGCCACACAAGTCACCCCATCTTGGATTCCCCTAGGTCTCTAGTTTTCAGAAATGCACAGGTTTGGTAGGTTTCCCTAGGTGCAGGCTGAGCTAGAGGCCAAAATCTACAGGTAGGCACTTTGCTAAAAACAGCTCTGTTTTCTGTGATGTGTCCACGTTGTGTTTTGGGGCATATCCTGTCGCGGGCGCTAGGCCTACCCACACAAGTGAGGTACCATTTTTATCGGGAGACTTGGGGGAGCGCTGGGTGGAAGGAAATTTGTGGCTCCTCTCAGATTCCAGAACTTTCTGTCACCGAAATGTGAGGAAAATGTGTTTGTTTTTTTTAGCCAAAATTTGAGGTTTGCAAAGGATTCTGGGTAACAGAACCTGGTCAGAGCCCCACAAGTCACCCCATCTTGGATTCCCCTAGGTCTCTAGTTTTCAAAAATGCACAGCTTTGGTAGACTGGCTGAGCTAGAGGCCAAAATCTACAGGTAGGCACTTTGCTAAAAACAGCTCTGTTTTCTGTGATGTGTCCACGTTGTGTTTTGGGGCATATCCTGTCGCGGGCGCTAGGCCTACCCATACAAGTGAGGTATCATTTTTATCGGGAGACTTGGGGGAACATAGAATAGCAAAACAAGTGTTATTGCCCCTTGTCTTTCTCTACATTTTTCCCTTCCAAATGTAAGACAGTGTGTAAAAAAGACGTCTATTTGAGAAATGCCCTGTAATTCACATGCTAGTATGGGCACCCCGGAATTCAGAGATGTGCAAATAACCACTGCTTCTCAACACCTTATCTTGTGCCCATTTTGGAAATACAAAGGTTTTCTTGATAGCTATTTTTTACTCTTTATATTTCAGCAAATGAATTGCTGTATACCCGGCATAGAATGAAAACCCACTGCAGGGTGCAGGTCATTTATTGGCTCTGGGTACCTAGAGTTCTTGATGAACCTACAAGCCCTATATATCCCCGCAACCAGAAGAGTCCAGCAGACGTAACGGTATATTGCTTTCGAAAATCTGACATTGCAGGAAAAAGTTACAGAGTAAAACGTAGAGAAAAATTGATGTTTTTTTCACCTCAATTTCAATATTTTTCTTTTTTCAGTTGTTATTTTCTGTAGGAAACCCTTGTAGGATCTACACAAATTACCCCTTGCTGAATTCAGAATTTTGTCTACTTTTCAGAAATGTTGCGGTTTCTGGGATCCAGCGTTGGTTTCATGCCCATTTCTGTCACTGACTGGAAGGAGGCTGAAAGCACAAAAAATCGTAAAAATGGGGTATGTCCCAGTAAAATGCCAAAATTGTGTTGAAAAATTGGGTTTTCTGATTCAAGTCTGCCTGTTCCTGAAAGCTGGGAAGCTGGTGATTTTAGCACCGCAAACCCTTTGTTGATGCCCTTTTCAGGGAAAACACCACAAGCCGCCTTCTGCATCCCCTTTTTCCCAGTTTTTAAAAAAAAAACGAAATTTTCACTGTATTTTGGCTAATTTCTTAGCCTCCTTCTGGGGAACCCACAAAGTCTGGGTACCTCTAGAATCCCTAGGATGTTGGAAAAAAAGGACGCAAATTTGGCTTGGGTAGCTTATGTGAACAAAAAGTTATGAGGGCCTAAGCGCGAACTGCTCCAAATAGCCAAAAAAAGGCTCGGCACAGGAGGGGGAAAAGGCCTGGCAGCGAAGGGGTTAATAGTAGAAGTTAGTCTCTTGGATGCAGCAAAAGCTATTGAATGTCATTTAATAGTTATAAAGGAGCAGTTTCAAAGTTCTTCGAATATTTAAATTGCAGTGTTTTATTGCTTTTAATGGGAAACTGTCACGTGTTGGAATTTTGTTTTACCTTGAATGTATGACAGACTACGGTCTAAATAATTATCTATTTACTACCACTAAGAGTGGTTTATGGCAGGGTACAAAGTGCATAAACTACTGTAAGGGTGAACGATGGGGGATGCGTTGTGTATCATGGTTATTTGGAGAGGTACTCAACAAGGTTAATAACTGATTCTCCTGCCCTTTACTGTTATAAAGAAACCTTTTACGGAGCAAGTATGCAAGAGTAGGCCAATGCAAGAGTCATATAGGCAAGGTTGCAAACTTTCTATGTATGCAGTCGAAGTGACCTATTCTTGGTTTTCCTTGCCTCGGATAATGGAGGAATTTGAGATATTTGGCAGGACATCTGAGATCAAAGTCAATTTGACGAAGTTTCCCAGGACCTGACACAAAACATTAATGCAGCCTTTCAGTTTCTATGGGCAAGAGTTATCCTTGCGGAGTTTGGGTGTGCCTTCTTGGTTCGTCAGAATTGTTGTTATAAAAATGGCAATGCTGACTAGTAGAATGATCCTATTCCACATGCTGCTATTGCTGCATCCAGCACCTGAGATTACACAATTGCTAGATTAAATGTGTGGTTTGGGATGAAATGCATTTAGCTAAGCCACTCTTATGGAAAGCTCTGAGGAAAAGGGTTATGAGGTAGAGAGACAATTGCCTTTTATGCTAGAATGAGAAAAATCAGAGACAGAAAAACAGTGGTCTATTATCGATCAGACAGTTGCATGTACAGATATTTGGAACATTACCTGGCTTGAAAAAAAGGCATAGGACATACTCTGTACTTGTAACAAAGGCCACTCTGGAGGTATGGGACAAGGTTTTAGGTTTTCACCCCCAAATTCAACAACCAACAGTTCACACCAGTTTTAGACGTAAAGGCCTTTTCTGGATTGCACTCTGTGTTACCAAAATTTAGGACCTCTGTTGGTGATAGAAATTAAACAATTTTTAAGCCTCAAAACTAAATTTGATCCATCAGATAAAGATGTAATTACTGTCAGATCTGAGACTGGGAATTATAGCCATTGATTAACCTTTCAGTGTGAGGCGAGAAATGGCTTGTTATGAAAGACTATGGAAACTTGTTTCAGACGTTTATTAACAGAAAAGGTGGTGAGATCATCTGGCCAGAAAAGTTGGAAGAATAAGATAAAGTGCTTTGCCATTTTGGAGGAGTTGGAAGAGCTAAATACCCGGGTATGTATCTTGCCTATGAACACAACTGGAAAAGAAGCTATGATCAAATTGACCCTCTACTAGTATTACACCCTTACCAAACTGCATATTTTAGAAAAACAATGGTTTTGGGATCAGGCGCTGGGTTATGGAAACATCGGTACCTTTGCACAAGTATCTTGGGTGATGTTGTGGCATTGTGTGCAGCAAAACAGACCTTTGTGGAAAGTAAGGGTCCCGTCAGTTACTGGCTGACAATAACAAATTTGAGAAATACTAGGTATTGAGAAGCTTTTATGTCCCTTAATAGAAACCTTGAAACTCTGAGAATGATTGATCACTGGGCTTTGCCTGTGTCTCATCTGCATTAAATTTGGAGAACTGTAGTGTCCGATGTATCTAGAAGTGCTGAAAATCATGTCACCAAAGCAATCTCAACTCTTACAACTGAATCCTGAGCTGGGTTCACTTCAACCGAAAGGGTCAGCTACATAGCTGGGTGTGCATTTTGAGTGATACAGTATAGTTTTCACTGGTAATGTGGGGGAGGGGGAGACAGTAAAGAGAGTAAAAGGTGATTGTTTACCCAACATTTAACTACTGAAGCTTTTTTCACTGCCCAGTAGATGTAGGTGATGCTATGTATATAAGATAATAATCAATAAGAAAACTGAATCCTCACAAATACAGGTAAATACCCAATTTTAGATATGCACTACATAGGAAAGTGATTTTTTTATTTGAGTGTATGTTAGTACTAAAATCACTAACCTTTTTGATCCAGGCAAAGGTTTTAGTAATTTAAACCTGAGCTCAACCACTGGTAGCTATTGCACAGAGATGGCATGCCTAACTTAAAAAATGTGTAAAGCTTTTTGAAGTACCAAATCTGTTAAAATAGAAAAAAATGCAACACCATAAAAATACATTGCCAGTTTATAAAAAAAAGGGAAAAATGTAATAAACAAAGTGACACCAAAATAGTAAAAATTTAATAAGGTGAATTGGAGATATAAATTTCTAAATATTTAAGGATCGAAGCGGTAAGAAAAAGTATTGTAGCCTATAGAGATCATAATACGGCAGACAGGATATCTGTCATGTTTGTGACGAGTAACCTATCTGGCAAACTCTAAATCAGGCTTTAAGTTCTTCCCTATTCTTTCATCTCTCATTAATTCAAGTGAAAGGTATACACTATGTTTCGTTTTTTTATGTAAATATTTTGCTCTTCACTAAAGCACCCTTCTCCCAAATAAATACACAGTTTCTAATCATACTGTTGATGATGACTGCATCTCAGTTTCAGGACATCAGAGGTTGTGTGGTCCTGAGCAGACTGGGAAGGAGTGACTTTGCAAGTTTTTGCCGTAATAATAGGGAACTTGGTTGTGTGTGGGGGGAAAAAGCAAGGCAGAAGCACTTTAAATGCTTATTACATCTTATTAGTGTTTCAGATATGAACCTGGGCGAAATGTGAAAATAGTAGAGGTTGAACACACAAAACAGAAATGCCTTGATTTAATTTAGATTGTTTTCAGCTCCGACACCAAGAACTGAAAGAGTTGCTCTGTGTTAATGCAATACAAGTAAAGGCTAAAGGTTCAAAAGGCGGTTACCGTCGTAAGCAACATTTAATTCAGTGCATGGACAGTACATAGATAAAATAAACAAACCGTATCAACCCCCATGAACATCTCTTAATGCCCTCGCTGCTGCTCCTCTTTTGTTACTCTCGTCTCTCCTGTCTGTTTTTCTCTTTCTTCAACACTGTTGAGCGTTTATTGGAGTTGGTGAGGGTGATTTACTTCATCCGCCTCTTTTCCCGTCATAGGCTTCCAAGGAGTGATAAATCTCTCTATGTAGCTAGGAAAATGTATACATTTAAAAGATCCATTAACCCAGTCGGAGAGAGAGAGGGGACAGAGATTAGTCATCTGTGATCTGACCTTTCCATAGGAGCGATTTCTCAAGATCACAAGTAAATCATTTTTAGAAAAAAAATAATAGGGAACCCTGTGAGGTGGAGCAGAATTGAGAGGGCCAAGATTTTGTCTTCTGGTATATTTCTGTTCTCCACCAACCAATCTTCATCCATTTTGGGGAGGCAAGATTAAGATCAGTCAAGCAGATGGTATAGAACATGTGTAGTAACTTTAGGAATTATGGACCATATGTACGATTTACCGGTTGCATAATTTTGTAACCAGTAAAGATTTTTAAGAACCAATCTACGTACTAATACATCAGCTCTTAATCATCTGAATCCGATGTACTGCATGCATATTAATGAGAAGTCACAAATAATGACCCACTACGATTTGTTGCTTTCACAGGGATGATGGCCTGCTGCGGCCAGCAAAAAAAAAAATATATATATATATATATAGTGGTGTGTGTGTGTGTGTGTGTGTGTGTGTGTGTGTATATATATATATATAACGCCAACGTTGCCAGACATCCGAGGCTGCTATTTCAGTAGAGGTACAGGCGTGGACCTAGCCATTCACATATTATTACCAACAATCCTCCTGTTACATGCAGAGAGTTCCCGGACACCACTAACGTTACGTGATCAAGGCTACCTCCAAGTGGTGTCCGGGAACTCTCTGCATGTAACAGGAGGATTGTTGGTAATCATTTTATATATATATATATATATATATATATATATATATATAATAGTCCCAATCTGATTGTGATTTCAAAACATTAATACTGACAATAAGAAATCAGTATTTGGAAGGGACGTCCTAATAACGACGCCCCTTGCAAACACTGTTTCAGTATGTTTTCCTAAACCCATTAAGCAATTCATTAACCTCTTACACTATTACTAAATGGGTTCAGGACATTCAAAAACACAGTGACTGATTTACTGAATCCCAGAGCTTGTGGCCAGTAAATACTTTAGGTCACTTGGACCTGTGTTTGTTGCAAGGTGGTGGTTGCTCACAGGGTCACACATTGGCAGTTTTCTCAGAGTACTAACCACCTACTTTCTACCCATTCATTTTTAGGATCAACGTGGGTGGAAAACTGCTTACAAATCATTTGAAGGAGATTATATCTTACAGGTAAAATATTTACCCTTGTTGTAAAGAATGTGAGTGTTAGAAAGCTAAGCCACGGGATGTCTATTGCTGGAAAAATCATGCCTTTTAAAAAAAATATTAAGTATCACTCATTATGTTTTTATTCTGATCGTAAATTGTACAGCCTAAAAATAATTTGACCTATGCATTGTCGTCTATTTTAGTTTAAAGTAAAGTATTCATTATACGTAGGCATATCAGTCTTTATGTGGGGTAAGTGGAATAATTGCTGCGTGTCTCACAGCAGTAGAACATTTGTGTTTCATATCTAAGTGCCTTTTAGCTTACAATCACAGAAACTGAAAACACTTTTTATCATAAACACTGAAAATATTATTTACATTTGGTCATCCAACTGGGAGGCTTAGAGTATCGTAAAGTTTCAGTGGCTTTTGTATTATTAAAATGTAGTGGGACAGGGACAGATGATGTGCATGATCATCAGTTGGGCATGATAAGCCAAAAAATACTTCAAAGACGTACTTGGGGTGTGGCCTGTGACAGACCTCTTAGCAGTGCTAGTAGGAATGGGGCTGGAAGAAGGAAATACCTAAGGAGAGGCAAGTGTGTATTTTTGCTGATAAGTAGAAAGTGCATTACTGGTAGGAAGTGTGGGCATGCACACTTGCAAAATCTGGAAAAAGATGGGACCTGCTGCATCAAGCGCACCACTCTAATGGCTGCTGATACTGTGACAAAGTCTATCTAGCAGTATATATCTTGTTAGCTTGTCTTTCTTATGATGGGTATGTGCCAATAACAAGTGTTGTTTCCTGGGTCCACATTTGATAGTGCTAGATTGTGTTCAGCCTCTGTTACAACACAGACAAATACTTTACTAATTGGCCAATTGGCTGTTTCTGTCCATCACAGTTTGTGTTGTGGTGCAGGGTGGGAATGTTTTGTAACCATAGATATCCATGATGAATACAAACATTTAACTGAAATGTCCTGGTCACTTTGTTTGATAGAGAAATCCTTTCCAATGGTGTCCCCTGAACAATATCTGATGGGATACCTGAACCGTTTCTGCTTGTAAAGAGAAATAAAAGAAAGCAAACAGAAACCCTTGCTATGTACGTCAGGAGATAGGATGCAGGGTGAATTTTGCTCTGCGTACTTTGGGGACAGGACGCGCTTGGTAGAATGCTGTATTTGCTGTGATCCTATGTGGGAAGTGTTTTGGTGTTGTGTGTTAATGACCAGAGAGCTGCTCTTATCGTGACTTTGGGCACATTGCCTAGAGGTATAATGGAGGCGATGATATGGGAGTAAGGCAAACAAAATATTATTACAGTTATGACTACAACATATAGGCAGCATCAGAATACCAACATAGCTGAGCAGCAGGGTGCTGTGTGCATTTACATCAATAGGTGGGTAATCGGAGAAGGCTCAATCGGTTGGGTAAAATATGAATAGTAGAACTGGTGCCAAATAAGTAAAATAATGCCAAATGGACTCTAATTGAAATTGTTTACCTGTGCAGTAGCCATGCATTTTTTAAAGGCAGGGATAGTGCCTACTGCTGTACATGTATATCTCATGAACAAGGGAAGAAGTGGAAGAGGACACAGCTTGTTCACCTGAGTAGACACTAAACAATATTTTAAAGGCCCAAATTGTACCTACTCCTACCAAGCTGGAAGAGGCCAAAATTATCAACAGGTAGTGCCCCTCATAATCCCCTTCCCTGCTCTAGAAGGCTCTAATGGTCAAAAGGCACCAATCAGGGTCCTGGCATAGAGCCTAGCCAGGCGAGTAATCTGCACGTGAGAGTGGGAGAGAAAGTGCTTGACATGTTGTTGCCGTAACTGCACAATACCGAATTGGCCCACCCCATGTTATCATTATGTCTTCAACTCTCAAGATGATCCTGCTACTTTTTCGTAGATCCTCAAGACCCTCACTTTTTCTGGTTTTACACAAGGAAGCATACTCCTGCCCCTTTAGAATGGACTCCCAGACAACTTCCACTTTGTGTTAGTAGGGAATGACGTTTCAGTGTTAGAAAAAAGAAAACAAAAGTATGAAAGCGAAGGCAGGCGGAGCTCCGCTCAGACCAAATTTATCTTCTGTTTAGGAGGCATGAAGGAGCAGTAAAAGATGGCGAGGGAGGCGTGACATGAAAACAATCTCTATCCACAATATTTTTCACACACAAAAGAGCAGTAAAAGTTGGCAAGGGAGGTGTAGAAAGAGAAATGCAAACATTATCCATCCCTGACACCTACAAAATAAGAAACTGTGCAGTTTTCATGTTTATATTGTGTTGAGAGAAGATATGACATAACAGCTAGCGTGGCTGACTTTGAAGCTGGGGTACCGGGCTGAGTCTCAGAGGAAGGCTCAACATCCTGTGATTCTGAGCAAATTACTTAGGGGCTGACTACGAGTTTGGCGGTCTGGCCACCCTGTTGGGGCTGGCGGAGATCATGTTTCCGACGGGCCTATTAGGAGGTTGTACACCACCAATGTGACCGAAGCGGCCCAACCCCCGCGTATCAGGAGGCGGAAAAAAAACAGCATAAATGGAGACACTCACCTGCAGAGAGCCATACACATCCATCGCCATTCCTCAACGTCATGCCGATGCATGCCGAAAGACAACTAAATCAAAGCCAACGTGAGCGACACCAACCGTAAGTACACACACCTACCTGTAACATTAACCCTTTCAAATCATTACTCTGCGCCAGCAAACACAATCTGGAAGGGGGGGGGCATCTACACCTATCATTCTAGGCACGCACACTCACATACCGCAATGAGGACACCCACCCATTCACAGCAAACACACTTCAGCCACCACGCACACACACACTGCACTGCAATACTACACATCTACAAATGGGTACGCAGCACAGGCTCAGGGACACTGAAGGCCACACAACATACACACACATAGCAAACACAACATAACTACTACACACATACACGTTAATTCCACACTCTTAACACTGACCAGGGACTGCCCATACATACAACCCACATATACATCCATGTGCCATGGAACACATGACACCACCATCAAACATCCCTGCAATCAACACACACATCACACACGCACAATCGAAGCACAATGGCATGCACAGTACACACAGAGACACATAGACAAATGATACAAAATACACTACCACAACAAGACGTGCACAGCTGCGATGGAAGCAGCAGGACCACACATAGGAGGCTATACTGGGCCACATATGTTGAACGAAGCCATGTGCACAAGAATTGACCACAATTGGATCCCAGGTACAAGCAATACCAACATCACTTGTCATGCACAGTCACACAATGGGTGAAGGGCAAGGCAACAAAGCACACACAACTCACACTCCATAGGACATACCCTTACACTAACCATCTCAGAGGGCCACACATAAATAGGCACATGCACACACAAATGCAAAGCACACTACCACAACTCAACACACTCCATGTCTGCACTAACAAAACTCAAGAACACACACACTCCCCACATGTAGACAATAGCCATATCAGGGGGCAAGTCATACACCATACATGCCCACATCGCACATCACAAAAAGAAACACATACCACTACAAATACAATGCAATGCCATGACACCAACATTTCAGCTATATACACCTACCCATCACACAACACACACCCTAACCTTGGGGGTTAACAGCACTGCACACAAACTGACAAGCTGCAAAAGAAAACCAACATGGAGCAGCAAGCAGCACAAGCACACACAACTACAGGCACACAACCAATGTAAGCCTGGAACAACAGAAACCTAGGGAAGGAAATGCAGGAAAAAGGTGTATCCAAAAAATATAACTGGTTGGCTTTAATAATAAATAAGTCTATTAAGAGTTTTTGTCCAAGGCCATAGGCCAGTCAAAGTATGTAGCCCAAAAGGCACCATATTGGGCCCTAGTTCAACTCCTGACAGCCATGTAACCTCCACAGGTAGAGGCATCAAGGGGGTAGGCATGCACCTTAGGGATTATCGGGGGAGGGGGCATGGAAGAGGATGTTTGGTTTGGGCTTGGGAGGGATGGGTTTGAGTTGGGTTTTGGCGTGGGGTGGACCCTTCTTGGAAGGGGTAGGCTTCTTCCTGGCGGGAGAAAGGGCATGGGTGATTGCAGGGGAAGCCATGGAAGTGGAAAGGATGGCCTTTGGGGAGGGTACCTGTCCTTTTAGGGATGTCACAGGGGTGGGGCGAACAGAGGTTAGGTCAGTGTCACAAAGGAAAAGTGTTTTAGACACACGGAGACGGTCATTAGAAGGGGGGTTGGGATTTTGAGGTTGCGGAAATGGATGTCTGACGTGTAGGTGTGGATGTCTTTGGTGCAGGTTTGTGGGAGGTGTGCTTGTGTGTGATGGGTGTCTGTTGGGTGAGTGAGGGCGTTTGTGTCTTGGGGTGAGGGGGTTGGAGGTGCTGGGGGTACTGTGGTGGGTGGGTGGGTGTCTGTTGGGGGGATGACTGCAAGTATCTTTGATGTGCTGCAAGTAGGTGTGCCTTTAGTTGTGGTGTCTGCGGGGATGGTGACTGAGGTGTATGTCTGATGGTCCGCTGGGGTGGTGTTTCAGGGTAGGATGGGTGTGGTTGCTATATCAGTGATTATTGATTTGGTGTATTTAGGTGTGCCAGATGTGTGTGTGTGTGTGTGTGTGACGCTGGGGTTGGAAAGATGTCAGGGCAAGTCGTGACTGTTGCTGTGTCTGCAGGTGGATGTTCTTTGTGTGCGTGCTGGTGGTGTGTCTTGTAGTGCTTGTGTTTGTCTACGCTTCCCTTGTCTATTCAGGTGGATAAATGCAAGTCTGTCTGTGTGCTTTGGCTGGGTCGGGGAAGGGGGGATTTGGACTGGGAAGAGGAAGGTGTGTGTGTGTGTGTGTGTGTGTGGGGGGGGGTGGAAACGATAGACAAGGGATGATTGGCTGCTGTCATTGTGGAGGCCAGAGCCTGAAAAGATCTCTGTAGGCCAACCATTGTGCCCTCCAGGAACACGCTTGTCTGCTGGAGTTGTCTCGTCAGTCCCTGGATGGCATTCACGACGGCAGACTGACCCGCAGAGATGGTTCTTAGGTGGTCACAAGCCTCCTCACTGAGGGTAGCAGGGCTAAAAGAGGCTGGAGCAGAGGTGCCAGCGACAAAGGAGACGCCCACACTCTTGGGTGAGAGGGCACGGGCAACTGGATATGGGGCAACAGAGAGGGCGGTGATAGAACGGGGTGACGGACAGAGATGGTACTTGTGTGGTCCCCAATGGGGTGGTCCCACTAGGAAGTGGTCACTGCAGGAGGAATCTGAGGATGTAGAGGCTGATCTGGTCTCCCCTGTGACACTCCCCTTGCCCTCCGGTCCACTGAGTCCCTTCGTGTCAGTGGTGGTGTGACCTGAGATTCTGTGGCCAGATGCTTCCCCACTTGGCTCAGCCCCATCTCCTTTGCCTGCCGGTGCTGATGCTGCCAAAAGAAAGTGAAGAAGGTTCATGATATGTACATAACACATCAATCTCAACTCTGAGACACAAAACATACCATCATGTCAAGTGCTCCTCCCTCCCCCGCATGAATTGTCAGCAAAGTGGCACCACCATTTGCCAACACAAAACCATGCATGCCACCTTGAATTACAAAGGTAACACATGAGTAAATCTTGGTCTCAGATGACTACAATAGCAGGAAAAAGTCTAGCTACCATGCAAACCATGCCACAGATAGACTACTCCACACCAAACCTGTGCCACATGCAGCACCACACAGTGAACCAATAGCCACCAATTGGATACCATTGTAAGGTACCCTACCAATTACACAGACACAGTCCTATGCACACATCTACCTTGCACTGATATCCTGAATCAACAAAAACAGATGTTGCTAGAGAAAGGCAGACAACACTGGTACCAACATGCTATTCCTTCTTTAGGTGACATAGAAACATCCATGTCCCTATGGGCACATCCCAACAAATTACAGCTCTAATTGAGTCAAAGGGGTAGTAGCAAGGTCATTCAGACGTGTCCCACATGTAGTGTTGCAAGGGACAACAGTGAAGTCCGGTCCAAAACATCATGGAGACATGTCTCCAGATTACACACAAGAATGGCCCTGTAAGGCCCAGGGTAACCCCCACCAAAGTCTCAAACTCATTTCCATGTCAGCGTTTGAGTGTGTTTGAAGTTGACAACTTTACCTTGATGGAACAAGGAAGACAGACCTTGCAATCACTAAGAGGAGGACACCAATTTGTTGTACAGTGAGAACCAACATCACTACCCACATATCAGACATGACCAGCATGGCATCCGCCTGTGAAAGAATACCTGACTCCAACCATAAGTAATGCAAACATCACTGCAAGTAATTCCATGATGCATCATAGTAGTCAGGGCACATTTTCCAAACACCAGCATACCACATCAAGATTGATCAACACCCTATCCCAATCTTTCATGTCCATCATAGCTAATGCAGTTACACATGACAAAAACATGAATGTATGTTTTAGACTACATGTGATGGTGACACAGTCCTGTCTGGGGCATCACAGTGAATGGACAGCCATTGCAGAAGTATCATACTGACAACAGGACCTCATGGACATACGTGTGAGAGTTTTCAGACATCATTCCATCTGCATGGCTAGCAGCACAAGCTTACATCTAATGCATACATATGTGCCTTAGAGGAAATGGAGCACTTGCACACAAGTTTGTTTTGGTATGTTGGCCACACCTTTGAGACATCATCCATGACAAAGCACATTCCCTACTTACCAAGGGAAAGTACATTGCTACAGCCGTCAAGATTTTGCCATGTAAGTCATGTCACAGCTATGATGGACACCCATGCATCATAGACCACAGTGAGACATCAGCACCCAACATACAAAGGAGGAAAGTGCCCCTGGCTTAAAGAATTCAACCTAGCTATATTCCCAGATACATGGCAGAGGACAGTGAGCCACATCCTACCCACCTTTGTACTGTGACGTTTGGGAGGAGTGATCTGTTGGTGGAAACTAGCACCTAGCAGGGTAGTTAAAGCACAATAATTGAACATTAAACAGTCATATGTGTTCCCTGCTGTGCAATTGGACTGAGGGGTTCCCACAGTTCAGTCCCAAGTCCCAGACCCAAAAGGATGAGCACAACAGTTGTGAACACATGGCCTGTCTACAGCAAAATGATCATAGATGATCTGTGACACATGATACAATCCACATTGTCAGGGGGAGCATTCTGTCCCTCACTCAATCACCTGGTAAAGGGTCAATAATGTAATGGCATTGTATTCACCATCTTGTGATTGCCGTGCTGCACTCAAACGCCCATCCAAGGCCGGGTAGGCCACCGCCAAAATGTGGGCTATTAGGAGGGTCATGGTTGGTTGGGCACCCCATCCTCATAGGAAGGACAGCCTCAGCTGGACCTATATGTTCTTCCGGGCGCAGCATCTCGGGCCCTCCCACCTCTTTCGACAGTAGGCGCTCCGCCGGCTGTGGACCCTCAGGGTCCCCACCGTCTTGGCAATGTCTCGCCAAATCCCCTTCTTCTGCTGGGTGTTGACCTGTGTGGATGTAAAAGAGAAGACAAGACCTTATGTCCACAAGTCCCACACAAAATGTTTGAGTCACATACATGACAGTGCAACTAGCTAATAACATCCTGTCTTGAACACCCTGTCCACCTGTGGCACATAGCAGACTTTGGATACAGGGACTTCACTGCAAACACTCCCCAATAGGGTGCGCTATACACCACCCAAGATCAGGCCCTGTTGTGTGTGGGACATGAGCTAACCACATGACAAAGACCTGGAACACGATGGAACACATCACAGAAAGTGGCAAATGACAGTGTACACCACACAGCTAACGATGCACACAAACATCCACTACCTCTGATTGTCAGCCGCTGCAGTCCCTTCAGGTCACAGCCATCCTACAGACAGTCCCATTGTGCTCGGACAACATTGAAGGGAGCGACATGTAGAGCAAACAAAGAGGCAAGCCTGTCCATGTGTGGATATGTGCGCGTACAGATGCAGGCACCTGCTACTTCAGGGGGTGTGGGTCTATGAGACACATCAACATTGATATACACACTTCCACATGTGTGCACAAAAACCGTAGCAAGAGAAACCTGGCCATGCATTGTACATGTCCCACTTATGGCCAAGCCACAGAGTGCAATATCATGGCACATTAGTAAACAAACACACAGTTTGCAGTTCTTCAATGCCCAGAATGCAAGGAGCCTACACAGGACACATAATAGCTGGATGAAAGAGACAATAGGGCTGTGGGATCGAGGGACCTGTCAAGGATATGTGAGAGTTGATATTAGCACATCAGTCACAGATCAACACCATGCCCCTAATGCAATTTCCATAGTAATCAGTGGGCACAGGCTCAAGAAGCTTCATATTGACAGTGGGGCATGATTTGGCAGCATCACACGCTGTCCAGGGATACAGGGTGTGGTCACAGTGACACACTTTCAGTGCAAAAGGGAACATATATCAGCCCAGATTTCACGTTTTGCAGTAAGTAACAATTGACAAGGCCCGTTCTCTGCAGGCTGAGCAGACAGACCTACACAATACACCATATCCAATAAATCACAGAACATGATGTAGCCCACAGCAAATTACCAATGGGTGTCTATGTGCAGAGCTGAGGGACATAGTGTGTAATTTCCTGGCTTCAGAACAAAAGTCCAACAACGCCAGATGTGGGCAGAGATCAATGTGCAAACACAGTAAGGGTTCAAATTGAGAGCAACTGACCAATATGACATGCATTCACCCCTCCTGCTGTCATGCAACCACATGTGATCACACATTTTCTACATCATCTGGCAAGATTTGCCTGGGGATGGCAGTCATGACACCTCACCCAGCCATGTGCATCAAACACATGTTGGTCAGGAACCATTCAATGCAGTTTCACCACATTGCCTCAGGACTCCAAACCTGTCACTTGACATAGGTAAATGCCCATAGACTCTACCATTGATGCACACTGACAGCACCCACAGGGCATTGAGGACACAATCTGCCAAACTGGGCCTAAGCCTAGCCTAACTAAAGCTAAGATAAGGAGAGGTACAGAGAAAAGTGTGCACATGGTGCCCTTCCCTGCCCCTCTGGTGCACCATAGAGCTGTCCATACAAGGGTAGGCCCTCCTCCACAAGTTTCTCCAGCTCTTCTGGTGAGAAAGCAGTGTCCCTTTCACTTGAAAGACGCGGTATGATTGTTCCCAGAAGTGGAACACAGCAGCTCAGGTAGTGGCGGTCTTGCTGGCAGCAGTGTCAGGAGTCGAGTGAGAGATTAAGCAGAAGATGGCAGTCACATCCACCACGTATGTGACCGTCACCACTAGTGGACACTGCCATTCGCCCTAGACCTCCACAGACAGCAATGTTATCCAATGGCAGTGTCCACCGTGGTAGCGTCCTCCTACCGCCATGACAACTTCTGCCGGCGATCACGGATGGTTCCGAATGTCCAGTGGAGTAGGCCAGACAGCCACCATTTAAAAAGCATACATTGCTATTAGACGCTAAGTTTGGATGCCTCACAAATGTTGTCTGGCTGAATCTTGGGTGCTGGCCTTGTCCTGTCATATAGGTCAGTCATTTTAGTGATCATATTGTTATGTTATCAAGCACATATTAAAACATTTTGGGGGTACAGTCACCATCCTCTCACCCACGGGCAATCCATGATTTTGGGCACTAACTCACAAACAGAGTTGGAAGTTAGTTGCACATAATGTTGCAGTCAAGATACATGATTTGAACAAATTTTTTGAAAAGCAATGGGTAACGTCATACAGATGTACTTTTGTTAGCCTTGGTGTGTGTTGTGTATCATGTTTTCACTGACTCACATGACTTCACAGTTCGTATATAACATGTATTATGTAAATTGCAAGGCACACAATGAGTGATGGCCATATCTTCCTTTTGTCCTACATAGTTTCTCTGGGAGGAGACGGCCTCCTATGTACCGTCAGCTAGCAGACTTGCAGGCCATGGAGAACAGACAGAAGTGATTCAGATCTACCGCCTGGATTGGCAGACGATCATAAATCTCTGTCGTCAGTTGGAGCCAGATCTGATGCCAGCCATCAATCATCCAAATAGCATACCACCAATTGCACAAGTCATGTCAGTGTTGCACTTCCTGGCCATAGGGTCCTTCCAGACTACAGTGGCTCGAACTGCTGGGATGCCCCAGCCTATGTTTATTCTGGTCTTTAAGGATGTTCTCGCAACAATGTTGCGAAACACATGGACAGCTACATCTGTTTTTCTCAACGTGAGGATATTGCCCATGTGTAGTTTAGCACATATCCCACATGTTGTGGGAGCCATTGATGGTACCCATACAGCCTTGGTTGCACGGCATGGCAATGAGCGGGTCCATCGGAACAGGAAGAACTTCCATTCCATCAAGGCCAGGTAGTTTGTTTGTCAGACCTCTACATTTCCCAAGTATGTGCCTGGTCCCCGGGTTCAGTCCATGATGCCTTCATCATGCAGAACAATGCTATTCCCCAGCTGATGACACAACTGTACCCAGAGAGGGCCTGACTCGTTGGTAAGTAACATATGTCATGTGTGTTTGTATGCTATGTCTGCTGCCAGTGGGACGATGCTCTGGGCTAATGATTGCACGTGTCGCATTCCCTTACCAGGTACTTTGCATACCCAGACTGTCCCTGATTGTTGACACCAGTGAGGAACCCAACAATGCCAGGGGAAGCCCGCTTCAAAAGGGCACATGGAAAGACACAGCGTGTAATGGAGAGGCTTTTAGGCTCCAGGAGGAAAGATACTGCAGCATAGACATGACGGGTGGATCCCTCGTCTACTCACCTGCAAAAGCTTATAAAATCATTGTGGCCTGCTGCATGCGCCACAACCTTGCCATGAGGAGAAACATCCCATACATCCCTGATGAGGGGGAGCTGGCAGTGCCACCGGGTGAGAATCCTGAAATGCCAATTGAGGATGACAGTGATGACGATGAAGGTGGAGACATGCGGGCTGATCTCATCAACGTGTACTTCACTTGATTGTAAGTATGTGATGTTTTATGATTTCTGCGACTGCATAGGGTACTGTTGTAGAGGTCAAGATTCATGGAGAAGGATATCTCTGTCACCATGAGACAGGGCATCTAATGCTATGCATCATACAGCCAAGGTTTGCTGGCTGGCTACATCAAACTTGAAGATGTGACTCTCTTGAGAATCTTCTTTGTTTGGGGCACATTGCATTGCCAGAGAAAACTACAGTATCTTGAGAAGAGTTTACTGTCTTTTGTTTGCCGTTACAGGCCTAAAGTCCTTGTTTATCACTTTTTCCTTGCAGGTCACTTCACCATGCCATCCTCATGTGGATATTTCAGAGTTGGTCATTGGCAGGTGACTGTTGCTGGGCTGACATGTGAAGTGGATATGGATTGATCCATGTACTGTTGTTTGCAGATCTGGGGTGTAGGAATCCCATGCCCAGGCTGCCTGGACAGTGGGAGGGGAGAGAGTTCTGAGCTAAACAATAGAACCGTTTGCCCTAGTATGTTGGTCCAGTGGTTTCATGTGTATCCTGTGCAAATCATTTCCTCTGCCATCACATTATGTTGACAAGGATCCTGCATATCCTCTATGTAGCTGTCAATGTGTTACATCATTGCAGGCCACAGTGCCTGTGCCACAACACTGACATACGTGTGTAACATGCCACCAGATGTCTGACTATTGTAAAAGGATGGACCTTGGTGTAAGATATGTTGTAGTGTCTGTCTGTGTCATCGTGTATTTAAAGTTGGTAGACATGGTTTTGGTATGTAATAAGGCTCAAGCTGATGACAAAATCTAGCCTTATATTGTACCTTGCTTCCCTCCATCTTTTCACCACAGAAACCCCCATTTCATAGTTGACGAGTTAAGAGTCATGGTTGATAAAATCATTAGAGTACCGCCAGGCCAATTTTCGACTTGTAATAGGTTCGGTGGTAGGTTGACGGGCTGGCGGTTCCGGTGATCGGACCGCCTATTTTTCGCCCTCCCAAGTCCAGGCGGTTTCGGGTATTTGGCTGTCCTTTGGTAGGCCTGGCTTTGTGACTTGTAATACGGTGGTCTGTGTGACCGCTAACATGGAGGTCTTATGAATTTAAATTATATTGAGGAGAGCTTATTTTCATTTTGGGGGAGGACTCATGGAGAACCTCTGTCAACCCTGTTTAATTTCCTTTATTGAAAAGCTAAATTTAATTCCAAAACTAACAGCTGTGGACCATGATTTTCAATCACGGAAAGAGACACATGCATTACAAAAAATTCTGGTAAGCTAGTGTAGTGTTTTTATTTTAATAATTTGTATTGCGTGCACATGCTACAAAAATAAAAGAAAACATGCTGTCACCTAAATACGGTGGCCTTATGCTTTCAATAAAAAATTAAATTGAAAAACAAATAATCATTACAAATATTATTTTGATAGAGCAAGACAGGTACTTTATACCAGACATCTGTACTTGAAACTGGTATAGAGACTTTGTTAGTTTTAATGCACAACACAGAAAAATGTTTTTTATTGGTGCAAAGAAAGGGTGCTATGGACTTTGAAATACCATAACTGGAAGACATGGTTTGAAAACATACACAGGTGACTTAAGAAAACAAAAAGATGAACAATGGGCAGAAAAATAATTTGCCAGGTAAGGTAATACTCACCCACACCTGGTAGTGAAGTGCACTTTTTAAAAAAATTTTAACCCGTTCTGGACGTTACGTCCTCGGACATGAGCTCGGAGGGAGCGCTAGACTTCTCTCCCACCCCCCAAGGCAGGGATGGAAGGGGAAGCCCTTCCCCTTCCACCTCTGAACCCCCCCCCCGCTCATTGTGACGTCTGATGAAATCAGCGCACGATCGCTTGCTGACCTCATCAGAGGCCATCTCCCCTTCACACTGGAAGATCAGCTTGCAGCTCGATTGGAAGAGAAATGCAAAGCATTTCTCTTCTGATCATGTAATGGGGGCCTGAGAGGCTTCAAAGGGAAGGAAAGGAATTTCAATCCCTTTGAAGTCTCTCAGAGCATTTCAGAAGCTGGTTCGTGAAGCGATATGGCTTCTGAAATGGCCAGTAGACACCAGGGATTTATTTAACAACAGAAATTGGCATAAGGTGAGCGACCCCTTGGGCAAGAGTCGCTCCCCAGGGGGGCAATTTTTTTCAAGGCCTTTTCTGCCCCACCTGGGGGCAGATCGGCCTATTGTTATTAGGTGATCTGCCCCCACGGGGGTAGAAACCTCTATCATTTCTTTTTTTTTAATTTGTTGTTTTTGTTTTTTTGTTTTTTAGAGGTGGGGAGTGACCCCTTAGGCAAGGGTCGCTCCCCTGGAGGAGGGGGGGGAGGGCAAATTGTATTTAGACAATTTCTGCCCCCTTTGGGGCCAGATCAGCCGATTTTTGTTAGGTTAGAAAGCACTAGACACCAGCGATCTTTTTTTTTTTTTTGCGTCAATTTCACGCAAGGGGAGTGACCCCTTAGGCAAGAGTCGTTCCCCTGGGGGGGCAATTCATTTTAGGCCATTTCTGCTCCCCTTGGGGGCAGGTCGGCATATTTCTATTAGGCCGATTTGCCTCCAAGGGGGGGGGGGCAGAAACCACTTAGGCACCAGGGATTGGGGTGTGTGTTTTCTTTAGGGGGGCAGCCCCTTTGGTAAGGGTCTCCCCCCCATGGGGGCACATTACTGATGGCCGTATCTGCCCCCTTTGAGGGAAGATGGGCCTATCTTTGGAAGGCCCATCTGCCTCCAAGGGGGCAGAAAGCCCACCAGAGACCAGGAAAGATTTTTTTTTTCTTCAAAATAAGAGGGTGGGGGTATGGCCATACACCCCACCCTAAATAAATGGGTCCAAAGTTGTTCAGATGGGGCAATTACTCCTGATCCACACCCCGGGGGGGGGGGGCACAGAAAGTGTACTTGATGCCAGGGAATATAAAAAAAAAAAAAATAGTTGGGGGCGGGGGGGGGGGTATGGGGGGTGGGGGTGGGTGTCCTCCAACCAGTATGGGCCTGGGTATGCCCCCACCCCAACTAAAGGGGGTAACAGTCTTTCAGCTCTCCCCTGCGCACTAAAACATCTTATCCCATGGCAAGCAAGAGGACATTTGATTATTTTGGGTTTTAGTTTTACATTTGGGCCATGAGAGCTTGGCTAACTCTCAAAATCATACCACTTGGAATGGTGAGGGCTGCACTTTATGGACTTTGGGACGCTGCCATGTAGAAAAATCCACAAGACCTAGACACATCTGAAAACTAGACATCTGGGTGATTCCAGGGTGGTGTGTTTCACATGCACCCCGCACCATTTTCTTACCCACAATGCCCTGTAAACCTCCAACTTTACTGGAAATCACACATTTTTCCCACAATTTTGTGATGGAACCTTCCAGAATCTGCAGGAATCCACAACTTCCTACCACCCAACACGGTCTCATCTACACTGATAAAAGTTCTGCTGCACTTTTTTTTTTCAAACTGCCCTTTTGGACCCGCTTTGGTTCCCGCTCAATTTCGACATGTTTTTGGCTCTTCCCTGTCACAAGCACTTGGCCCACCTACACAAGTGAGGTATCATTTTTACCGGGAGACTGAGGGGAACGTTGGGTGGTATGAAGTTCGTCCCGGTGCAGTGATCCTACACAGAAATGTGAGGGAAATGTGATTTTTTTTTTTTTTTTTTTTAGCAAAGTTTGAGGTTTGCTGAGGACTCTGGGTAAGAAAACATTGGGGGATCCACGCAAGTCACACCTCCCTAGACTCCCTTGGGTGTCTAGTTTTCAGAAATGTCTGGGTTTGGTAAGTTTCCCTAGATGGCTGCTGAGCCCAGGACCAAAACGCAGGTGCCCCAAACACCCCATTCTTTCCCCCCATAAAAGCAGGTAGTTTTGCATTTGATCATTTTGATGCGTCCAGATAGTGTTTTGGGGCATTTCGGGGGCAGTAGGCTTACCCACAAAAAGTGAGGTGCCATTTTTATCAGGAGACTTGGGAGAACGCTGGGTGGAAGGAAATTTGTGGCTTCTCTCAGATTCCAGAACTTTCTGTCACCGAAATGAGAGTAAAAAGAGTTTTTTGGGCCAAATTGTGAGGTTTGCAAACAGAACCTGGTCAGAGCCCCACAAGTCACCCCATCTTGGATTCTCCTAGGTGGCTTGTTTTAAAAAATGTGCAGGTTTGGTAGGTTTCCTTAGGTGCCGGCTGAGCTAGAGGCCAAAATCTGCAGCTAGGCACTTTGCAAAAAACATGTCCGATTTCAATGTAAAAATGTGATGTGTCCATGTTGCGTTTCCTGTCGCGAGCATTAGGCCTACCCACGCAAATGAGGTACCATTTTTATCGGGAGACTTAGGGGAACACAGAATAGCAAAACAAGGCCTGCCTCCTCCCGCCTCCGTCGCAGCTCTTCGGCTCACTCACCCCAGGCGGCGGCAAAGATAGGCTTTTCTCATCCAGAGTACTCTTAGCACTGCGGAGGTCGCCATCTTCACAGCGTCCCTCTCTTCAGAGCCGGTGCCGGTGACCAGCTCTGCTGAGTCCTTGCAGGGGGGGCTCCTGGTCGGAGGAATCCCTTGCTACCCCCAGTGGCAAGCACCAAGAAGCGGCGGTAGCTGCCCTGGGAGCAGGCGGTGGTCCTGCTGTTCGGTGTGCTGACTGAGGGAAGAGCCGAGTGCACACCACTTGTCTGCGAGCAGACCCTTCTTACAGACGTCCTACAGCGGCGAGGAGCGTTGACTGGACGTCCGCTGAGATCCGAGAGGAGTGAACTCAGGGGCTGTGGAAATACTGGGCAGCTCAAATGGATCTGATGGGCCCTGCTGCGTCTTTCTGGAAGTTGGCATCACGGAGCAGAACATCATGACGGATATGTCTTGTAACAGCTCAACAGGTTCCATCAGTCGTGAAATCTGAATTACTTATCATACAGCTGTTCTCTTCAAGGTTTGGATTGGGATGGTTTTGTCTGTGAGTCAGTTACAGATCGGACAGTGAACTTGAACAGGTGCTACTTGATTGGGTAAGCCATGCACTGACTGGAAATAACTCCAAAAAACTGGATCTAGACAATGGTGTTGTGGAAAAGCTTTGGGCCTATTTTGACAGTATTGTTAATAGCAGTTGAAGCAACTTTTGAAGGAAGGAAAGACAATAAACCTCCGGTTTGCCATTGCACAGACTTGAGAGGGACTACATATCCCAAGCTGCTTTTAGGCCCCAGGAGGTGGCCATTTTCACCTGCACCTGCACCCACTTGACACCAACGAGCGCTATAAAGTGCGTGGGGGCACCTTGCTGCGCGGGACGCGCTAAAAGACTTGAGAGGGACTACATATCCCAAGCTGCTTTGAGGCCCCAGGAGGCGGCCATTTTCACCTTCACCTGCACCCACTTGACACCAACGAGCGCTATAAAGCGCGTGGGGGCACCTCACCGCGCGGGACGCGCGTGTGCGAAGCCCGAGCCAAGGGCAGGCTCGTCCACGCCCATCGGAGCCCGGAAGAGGCTGAGCTGGGCCACCCCCCTAACATTGACTATTTAAGTAGGCACCATTGATTTTAGCTCTATGCGCTATTGCCCTCCCGTAGGTTGCACCATTATACTGATACTCTATAGAACGTTTTATCACCAATTACCGTTCCAGATGGGTAAAAGGAAAGCAATAGAGGCAGGGGCTGTGCTAAAAGCTAAGCGGAAAAGACACAAGCATGAAGCTAGTAACTGCGTTATGGACAGAATTGACTCTCTTTTGGGTGAATGCAAGGACATTTTAACTACTCCTCAGGGAAATAATTCTAACGGCACTGGGGGGGAGCACTCCCCAACCAATAGGAGGGTTGGCCCAAAGGAAATTGCTGAAATCTTCGTGAAACGCGGGCAACAAGACACAGCCACTACAGGACAGGGAGAGGGCAGGAATGTTATCACCCACACTGCTCCATCTCTAGTGAAGGAGCTACCACTGAACTCTAACGATTTCATTCAGTGTAGCAACAGCTTTAACCCGCTAATTAACTCCCCAGAATCACATGACGACATCGACCCAGGTATCGGGGTGAATGGGCTAGCACCCGCAAGCACATACTCAACTCGCATTAACCCACAGCACATTCAATGCATACAAGATTTTTAAAAGGAAGTACTAGAACTAAAGCTCATGATTAACTCCTTAATTGCAGTAGTAAAACAGTTAACTCTTGCAAATGACACGACCACCATGAACCTTACCCAGAGCCCAACCCTACCAGGCCCCATGATGAATCTGCCCATTCTTTCAGCACCCAGCCGTGATAGCCTCGCCCCAGTTGGTGCTAAGACTAAGAACTTACTCCAGCCTCCTTTGCACAACAGTTTAGACGCAGGAAACACACTAGACGACCATCACAAAATCCCCAAACTCATGAGCAATACTGCCCCAAAATACTCTGCACAGCCTGCCAATAATTGGTCTCAATCAGGCAATGTAGTTCTAATGGTCAACGTCCCCAAATTAAACACATCGATACATAAGGAAGGGGCAGACTCTATTAAAAACAAGGCAATCCATTGGATTCGCCATGTAAGAGGCTGTCGCTCTGTAATACGCGAGGACATAATCAATGTAGCAAGATCCGGGAGCACATTTTGACATTTTAAAACTGACAATCAAGGATGGGACCTTGGTGGACAATTTGGTGGCCCTAGATGCAAGAACAAGCCCACCTGCACATTTGCGCATCCAGTTCAAATACCCTAGACCACCTACGCAATACGGGGAACGTCCGAGCTACTGCCCAGCAAAAAATGTATCCACCCTTGGCGAGAACGATTGACTTAAAGCTTCATCCAAAACCTATGCTGAAATACCACGCAGCCAACTAATATCAATCACCCCCAGGTCTGCTGCAATCCCTAACACTGCCAGTGCAAGTATTCTCTCTCCCATTCACAATATATTCCCCAAGTCCTTTGACAGTTCACTGTGCAAATATGACAATACTGCATCTTTCATCTTGCAGGAATACTACCCACCAAATCAAGAACCGATAGCTAAGCCTGCAAGCACTTCCCCCACCAGGGCCAGGCCAGCTCCACTAGAGGAACATCACCACTCACCCCAGGTCTCACTGACCAATATGGGTAACGATCCACTTCTTCCGACTCAACCACACCTGCCAAAATCAACCTCTGGCAGCTAATCATGCAAATACCAGGCATCTAGACAGGATAGCTCAACCGCTCACTGGGGTACGACTTGTCTCATGGAACGTGGCAGGTTTCAAATCTATCCTCCCTCTTCCATCCTTCACCTCTTTTATTGATGAACATGACATATGTCTTCTTCAAGAGACATGGTCAACCGATCCACTTTTTCGAACAGGCTATTCAAACTTCCATATCCCTGCAATGCCTAGTACTAGAGGTAGGCCTTCAGGGGCTTGACCGTTTGGATCAGAACATCACTTAACTGTCATATATTACAGCTACCCACCGACTCTCCCAACCTGTTAGGTCTTCGTTTATCATTTGGGCCTTACACTGTTGTGAACGTTTTCAATATCTACACCCGAGGGGTCGGGGGGGTCAAGTCTCCAAAACCATTTGTGACCTGGCAGCCCTTTTGCAAAACTGCCCCGCCATCATAATACCATTGTGGCAGGTGACTTTAATGTCACATTCAAACCTCTAGACTGGGATGATCTCAGGTCCACAGACGAGGAGGATCGAGCTTTGCCTATCCCCGCCCTGTCCATTCCACCCATCAAGAGATGGACGCAGGTTGCTGTCCAAGTTAAGTCACTGACCATGGAATTTGGGCTCAAGGTGTTAAATGGCAGAACCAAATCAGACACCAAAGGCCATCACACATTCAACAAAACCAACCACACCAGCAGAATCAACTACTGTCTATTCGACATAAGATTATGGCCCCTAGTCATCGATATGACGATTGTTGAAAGAACTGAAAGTGATCATAATCCTCTCTCTGTTCCCACGTTAGCTTTGGGCGACCTCTCGCCCATGATTAACTCCTCAGTAGCAGCAACAGAGGGTATCGGCCTGGCTAAAGACAAACAACACCTAAAGGTGGGACAAGATTGAGACTCGGCCCGCACTCATCAACGCAGCCAATAACACCCTAAAGCCTACATTAATGAACTTAGAGGCGGGTCCCGCAATCCCCTATCAGGAAATAAGTTTAATCCACACCTCATGTTTCAGGGATATCGCAGCCCACTTCTTAGTATCCCCAGCCCATGATGGCAAGAGACCCATAGGTAGGCACCGCTGGTTCAATAAAATGTGTCGGATCCTAAATAAGCGCCTAATCCAAGCTATTAAATCCAAGGATGCCACTGCCATCCATCTAGCTAGAAAGTCCTACAAGTCAGCCATACGCAAAGCCAAGCGTGACCAAGAAGACAAGTGGCGCTGTCCGCGAGAGGCACTGTAGTCTGTTCTGGTCCCTGGCCGCGCGAGGCCCAGAAAGCAGTGGATTGGACATTACAACCAACATTGCCCCGAAGGACTGGGTAGATAATTTTAGCAGGCTGTACTCCCATGACCATGATAGCCCCACTCCAGTCTGCATGGACCCCTGCCTAAATACTTCTTTAACACCCACCACTGAAGTACCCCAGTTGTTCTCTCAAAGTGACATAACTTACTCCCTAGGCACCATAAAACGCGGCAGGGCACCTGGCTCAGATGGTGTCCCAGCAGACCTGTTCTCAACCGACATAGCATCCTGGTCAAGATACCTCACCATCATAGCGACGCTATAGCATCTGGGGCGCCTATCTCAGAGTGCTGGAAAGGGGCTATTGTTATCCCAATCTTTAGAAAGGGCGACAGATCACTTCCCTGCAACTATAGACCAATAAGTCTAATTGACTGTGTGCAAAAAGTCTTCTGCCACTGCCTCTTGGGAAAGATCGAAGACTGGATGACCGAACATGATATCCTTAGTCCCCTCCAAGCTGGTTTCCGGAAGAAAATATCTACCACTGATCAAGCCCTCAGGTTCCTATTTCTATACTGGAAAACAGTGCATATTGGTAAAGGGAGCCTTTATGTAGCTTTTGTGGCTCTAAAGTCTGCTTTTGACCTAGTACCTCGCAACAAGCTATGGGACACTCTCTCCCGAATGGGAATCCCGGAGCATATCCTAGCAATATTGATACGGCTCCACGAGGACAACTACGCACGAGTTAGGTGGGACAACAAGGGTCAACTAACTGATAGAATGCATGTATCAAGGGGTGTGCGGCAAGGGTGTGTCCTTGCCCCGACCCTCTTCTCTCTGTATATCAATGAAATTGTCCCTTCCTTGCTTAGAGTGGAGGCTGACGCACCATCACTTGGCACACAAAAAATCCCTGTCTTGCTCTTTGCAGATGACTCTCTTGATATCCAAGACCCCTAGTGGACTAAGGAAACTCCTAATGTGTCTTGAGAAATTCTGCTCAACGCGGGGACTTGATATCAATGCCTCTAAAACAAAACTAATGACCCTTAATCCCCATAGATCTTTTAGAGGGAAGTTTACACTAGAGGGCACCACACTTGAGAAGGTGGGCATTTTTAGCTACCTGGGTATAACATTGTCTGACAACATGTCTTGGAAATCACACATAGGAAAGCAAGCCTTACAACTAAATCAAACAACAGGGGTACTATCAAAAAACTTTCACCTCTCACACAAAAAACCAATTCGCCCAGCAATACAGATATATGAAGCCCAGGCTTTGACCTCAGCTCTTTATGGGGCCGAACTATGGGGTTATGCTAAAATCCAAGAAATAACCATCGCAGAGAACAACTTCCTGAGAAACCTTGTGTCCCTTCCGCCAAGTACTCCACTGTTCCCCCTTTTTGAGGATCTTGGCATAAAACGCTTCGGTCATAAAGCCCGCCTACGCCCTCTGCTGTACTGGCGGCGTCTCTCTGGACTACTCCAGAGCTTGAAACCTTTACTGAAGCCCTGCAGGTCATTTTAAAAGCTGATCATCTTCACAGAATCCCCTGGCTTCGATACATCAAGGGGTCATTCTACTCACTCGGGCTCGGTGAACTCTGGAATTCACCAACCACCTCCGTCTTTCCCTCAAAAAGCAAATTAAAGAAACTATATTGGCAAATGGCAGATCACGAAGATATAGGGGCTGCACTTCACACTACATTGTCCTGTGACTTTGTTAACTTAAAAGAGACATCCAAGTATGAGGCTTTTTGGGACATAATCACGGTCCCAAGGGAAAGGAAACTGTACTTTCAGCTCCGCATTGGAACTTTACCATTAAGACTTTTCACCAGCCGCTGGTCACACAATGAATCAACCGCCTGGCCAGCCTGCAAAGCCCCCATTGAGAATCTCCCTCATGTCCTTTCCTTTTTGTCAGCCCCGCGTACCCCACCTCACGTAGGAAATGGCTGGCCCCGGCATGTAGACTGCTGGGCGTCCGCAGCTCTGAAATAGCCCTGCGAATCCTCAGATCAGACTCTAGGCCAACGCTAGTGATCGCCATTGTCAAGTTCCCCGGAGCTAGCTGGTTTGTCAGAGGGAAATTCTTATCTGTTTAATGATTCCAACTAGACTGTCCCATCGCACTGTGTGAGTGTATTATATCTTTATTCCATTTTTATCATTTTATGTATTGTTATATTTATTACCTTGTGCATTTATTTGTATTTATTGCTGCTATGTGCTTTTATGGCTCTTGTAGCCGAAATTAAGTTTCTTTGACTTGACTTGAATAGCAAAACAAGTGTTATTGCCCCTTGTCTTTCTCTACATTTTTTCCTTCCAAATGTAAGACGGTGTGTAAAAAAGACTTCTATTTGAGAAATGCCCTGTAATTCACATGCTAGTATGGGCACCCCGGAATTCAGAGATGTGCAAATAACCACTGCTTCTCAACACCTTATCTTGTGCCCATTTTGTAAATACAAAGGTTTTCTTGATACCTATTTCTCACTTTTTATATTTCACCAAATTAATGTGCTGTATGCCCATGTATGTATGCCCATGTATGTTATACAATGAAAACCCGTTGCAAGGTGCATCTCCTTTATTGGCTCTGGTTACCTAGAGTTCTTGATAAACCTACAAGCCCTATATATCCCCGCAACCAGAAGAGTCTAGCAGACGTAACGGTATATTGCTTTTGAAAATATGACATCGCAGGAAAAAGTTAGAGTAAGACGTGGAGGAAAATGGCTGTTTTTTTCACCTCAATTTCTGTATTGTTTTATTTCAGCTGTATTTTCTGTAGGAAACACTTATGGTAGCTACAAAAGTTACCCCTTGCTGAATTCAGAATTTTGTCTACTTTTCAGAAATGTTTAGCTTTCTGGGATCCAGCATTGGTTTCACACCCATTTCTGTCACTAAACTGAAAGGAGGCTGAAAGCACAAAAATAGTAAAAATGGGGTATGTCCCAGTAAAATGCCAAAATTGTGTTGAAAAATTTGGTTTTCTGATTCAAATCTGCCTGTACCTGAAAGCTGGGAAGCTGGTGATTTTAGCACCGCAAACCCTTTGTTGATGCAATTTTCAGGGGAAAAAACACTATTCTTCTTCTGCAGCCCTTTTTCCCATTAAAAAATAATAATAATAATAATAATAATTTTTCGCTGTATTTTGGCAAATTTTTTGGTCTCCTCCAGGGGAACCCACGAACTCTGGGTAACTCTAGAATCCCTAGGATGTTGGAATAAAAGGAAGCAAATTTGGAGTGGATAGCTTATGTGGACAAAAAGTTATGAGGGCCTAAGCGCAAACTGTCCCAAATCGCCAAAAAAATGCTCGGCACAGGAGGGGAAAAGGCATGGCAGCAAAGGGGTTAAAAGTGAATGACAGCTGGATTGACAGTGGTAGAAGAGGGCCTTCCCAAAGTTTCTATAAATATTTATGTGGATGTATTTTCTATTTATGATTTTGTTTTTATTATTACTGCATATGGCTGGTGACATAGGGAAAGATCTTTCTAGCTGAAACCTAATTAGGATGATTTGTAAATAATATCTTTTTGTCTTACTTTTGAAATCAACTAAAGCCACTTGAACTCTGCCATTCTGGCTTTCGAGAATATCGCACCACCCTTCTGTCATAAATACCCTGTAATAATTCTGCTGCTATTTATCTAGTGCATTGCTTGCAGTTTTGTGTTTCTAAGAGAAATAATAAAAATGGCTTTTCAGACAGCCACTTGTTTATGGTGGTTTTTAAATATTTTTATTATAAAAGTAGGCACTGGCAGCTTCTTTAGATGAACAATGTATAAAGTATGAATGATTCACTATTTAGAGCACAAACATAACTAGGAAACCATGGAGCGCTGAGTCGGAGGTGAAGAAGTTAATAAGGAGGAGATATCCATAAAGGTGCATATGGAAGAAGAGAAGATAGACACAAGGTCCTCATCTGTTTTGACATGGTAGTCAGAGGGACCAAGGAGGATACTATTTGTTGTTGACAAGGAACTTCTTGGAGAGCTGTATATCTCCTTTCTGAACTGCATGAGTTTGTAGCAAGCCTGATGTGTACCAAGTGGTGTTATTCTGATACTGTGTGCTCACCTCAAAACAATTTGTCTTGTGGGGTTTTCTGTTTTTTAGTTGTACATCTTGGTTTAAAGTTCCACATTGTTGTGGTTCTTTGTGTTGCATTGGTCTCCTCAGATTTTGTTTTTTTTCTGAAGATGGAGCTTCAGCCAGTACATATCTGATGATCCCATATTTGTTACCCCTTTGATCAGTGTGGCAGTGGCATGTAGGAGAAACTTCAACTAAGCCAGTGTAGAGGTGGCGAGAAAGACTTTGTGCTATGCATCAAGTGAGGACAGGTTGGTCTGCGCCTTTGAAACTTAAGTGAAAGGTGGGACCAAGCCATCTGTGCTTTTTGCAGTGTACGTATTAAAGGTGACTCTGGTGAAGCAGTGTGATGTGTGCTATGAGTAGCAAGTGTCCAGTGAAGCAGTGAGCCAAAGGGTATTGCTGATAGTAGAGACCTTTCTATAGGATTATGTCACTGTGGCCGATTAATTGAGTTTGATTTGGAGGTTGGCAAGAAGGGCAGCTTGAAAAGGCAAATGATGAATGGAGGATTTGTTCTTGAATCTCACAGTTGTCTAATGCTGATCACATCTGTCCCATCTTTACTAGTTAATGCATGTCGGCAACGTAGGCTGTGTGCCTTCTGTTTGCTTGTGTTGGTAGAATTCTGCCCAGTTGTGACGGTCTATCTCAGCTATGGCTGCAGTGAGGTTGTATAGGATCAGGAGGCAGGTGACATTGTTAGTAGTAATCACTATAGATGATGTGCAGTGACTTTGGAGCAAAGGATCATCCTCACCCTGGTTTCTCAAGCGTGACCATAATGTTTTTTTAAAGGAGTGCTTACAAAGATGTAGAGAAACGTGTCTGAATATATGATCCAAAGGGTATTTGTCTTGAATCTGGATTTTAGAGACCTAGGCACAAAGTGTTGCTTATTTGCTTTTCCTGCTACAAGGTCTGTTTTACAGATTTCCCACTGGCCAAATAATCAACTAGAACATTACCACCACTAATGATCTTCTGCTACTAATCAGCAATGTTCTGTTTCAAAGCTTTGATATCGCATTCTCTACAACTAGGAAATGGATATCTGTGACCTACCGATTTGGTATCAAGAGTTTACTCGCCCTCATTCATTTGTTTGTTGAGCTAATAAATGCTATTGTTTATGAACAAATCATAAGTTTGTTCAACTAGATTACATCATGAACCTTATCCTGCACCCTCCAACTCAATCCCAACCCTGAAACGCTTGCACGTATCCATTCATAGTTCCGTGTTGTTACTGTATATTTTTTTTTTTGTGACCACACTTTTAAACTGTGGGACGGTTCAGTTGAGTTCCCCTTGCCAGTGTGAAATTGGTCACAATCAGCTGCTTCTGAAAAGTAAATCCCTCCTACATGTCATTCTGGCACCACCAGGGTAAAGAGTAAAGAGTTATAGTATGTACTATCTATAAGTCTTCCCAGTTCTCTGAAGTCTGGCACCATTGGTCTTTCAGGCCTTCCTGCATAGGCCTCATTGGCAGCAGTGCACAAGTTATTGTGAATGTGTGGGAAACCAATAATCCAGAAGAGAGAATATCTACCTGGAAATACAATGAAACCTTTGAGTGGAAACCATTTCTGTTGGTTAGAATGGGTGTTTACACTTTTGAGATCATTGTGCCAAATGCAACCACCATCTCAGTACTGAAGTTTGTGTCCTTGGGTAGATTTATACTTGTTTAATGTTTTTGGAAGGTGCTGCGTGCCGCACTACTATGGGTGCATTGTTCGATTAAGGGGTACCCATTCCACTGTTTGAGTTTGTAGATGACGTCTGGGTCTTTGAACGTCTTCCTAAATAGAAAACCTTTAAATCTCAGCTTTACTGAGGCACTGCCAATCTTGGACGTTTGTCTGGCTGGGTTGAGGGTATTGAATGCAGGCATCAAGTTCGTAATCGGATAAGATGTTTTCAAAGGGTGTTTTCAGGACTTTAGAAATTTGGGATGTCACAAGATATTTACCAAGATAAATTTGGGATGTCACAAGATGCTGGATATTTAGTGATTTGAATACGAGTTTATATGACTGATACTTTCTTTTGTTTTGTAATTACTCTGTATGTAACCAGCTATACCCAGTTATAACATGATGGTATAGTTGCTTACGTTTGTTAGATTTTGATGGCAACTGTCTGTATGCTTTGTTGTTATCATACTTACAAATGTTTTAATAAAAAATTTGGGGGGTTTATTCTAAGCTCAAGGAAAGAGAAAGATGAATTTTTTAGAGGGTAGATTACTCTCCATGAATGGATCTGCCGCCAAATGCTTTGAGATGAGGATTATGTGGCGTGAGTTGAGGCTTCAAGTTGCTTGACCTCAGGCAACTTGTAATTAGGAGTGCTGAATGATCTTAGTTGGGTATCTCAGGGCAAAGGCAATGAACAGACTTTTCAAGTGTACAAATTATAATCTCTGTTTGGGAGCTAGTTTAGCCACCTAGCGATTGTGTTATGTGGTTGTCCTATTGTAATGCAAATTTGAGCCATAGGTGACTTGATATGTCCCTGCAAGATGGATGTTGTGATGCTGTGGTGCTTTGTGTTTCTTGACTTCTTTTTGTTGTGGGGTGTACAACCTAATATTATTGCTGTTTGGTGGGGGTGTCAACAGTGTCAAGACTCTCTTTTGATGGTTAACAGTGGTCAATTTACTGTCCTGCAGTTGTTAAACTGAAGCAAAAGGAAATAATTGGTGGGGGGGGGTCATAAAAGCTGTTAACACCCAACAGCATGTGGACAAAAATGCACTTGCCAACTCAATATGACTGAGAGACTTATAAACGCACCATATGTCTGACTCTGAAACTAGAATGCAGCTATAAGTATTAGTTAGCGGGAGCATTCTAAACATTGATTGCCAATGTTTTGGTTTTTTGTCTATTTTCTTGTCACTGGTTAGTTGTATTTAGATGTAGTAGTGCTTTTTGATCCTCCAAGTGTAGATGCAGTTATGACATCATAGATCAAGGTCCTTGTGTGCTTTAGAAACTGAAGGTTCATCTTGTAGGCAGTTGTATGTGCGAAGAAGAAACAGCTGCAGTTAGTTGGCTCCAGTGGTTTATTTGCTGAAGCCAGACAATTTGCCAGGGATGTGCGACTGCTTCTGCAACTTCACATGTAATATTTGGGTGGAATGCAAATCGTTCCCATAAGTTGCAGAAATGCTTGTTATACTAAAAGGAGCCAACAGAAGATTCACCTCTATGTTGCTTAGCATCACAAATCACATTGTTTTACTTCATTTGTGTCACTGGAGGAGGATGTCTATTGCCATAAGTTGGATGCCTTTTGGACTGGCGTCCACATCTGTGGTATTCCAAAGAGACAATGGACTTCTGTTCAAGAATGAGAGTAGCATATTTTTCTTGAAGGACAATACTTAAGCTTACTTGAAGGATACTGAACAACATAATGAGAGGGTGGTTTACTGTTAAAGATCTTAAAAGAAATAGAATGGCCTTGAAAAAGAAGCAGTGTAAATTTGCCAAGCAGTCCGTAGATTATTTAGGGCACCATACAGCTAAGTACAATGCATTTCTTCAGCGCACAGCTACCAAAAAGTGCCCTGGCGCTTGCGGAAAAGAATGTCCTATTGAATGCCCTAAAAATGGCAAAGAATTACCGTAGAACTGAATCAAACAGAAACTTTCTTAGGCCCTTTCTACAAGCCATTTCAGTAGAGCATCTTCTGAGGGCAAGAGGTAGTGCAGTCCAAAGTCTAGCTGACAAATAAACAAAGGAGCGACAACCACTTCAAGACTTACGTATCCATATACCATGTGCCCGGCATGCAGTAGGCCTAAAGAGACATTGTTGTTGCAGTGTGATTTCAGTATGCATGTAACTGCTCTCATTTCATACTTTCCTCCCCGACAGCCACATCTGATCACAACACCTTTGTCGATACACAGATATATAACTTCAACTGTGCCCTTCAGATAAAAGTAGATATCAGCCCCTCATTTAGGGTCCTTTGTGAATGTTAAACCCTCTGCACTGTAGTACAGCCAACCAGCAGTCAGTGAGCCATCGGGCATCCGGAAATATGGTGATGGCCAAACATGCAAGAAAACCTCACAACCTCAAATATTTTCTGTGCCCCTCACAGGCAATTCATCTCGTAGACTAAGGCTGCATTTTAAAAAGCCATCAACTGTGAGGCCTTCATCAGAAGCTGACCACGCTTTACTGTGTAAACCATGTGCCAGAACCTCTTTGCAGGTAGTACCCAGAAAAAATAACTTAGTCAAAGACCAACTTCACAAGATCCTACAGTTCGACTGCACTCCTGCATCACTGATCTTATCTAAGACCATATCCAAATGGGCTGACTTCAACAATTATATTCTTGAGAGCCCCTGATTGCACTGAAGAGCATCCTCCATGCTGCATATCTCGTCTTTGCAAGTATGACAGGATGCTATCTATCTTCTAAGAACTCCACTGACTCCCTCTGTAAACTGGCATCATATTCAGGACTTGGTTCACCATCTGCCGGCAATCATCCTTGAACTACAACATATCTGGGGATTGAGATGAAGGCATTCAGGTAGCATGAACGACTAACAGCAGTACCATTGCCAAATTTAAATCTAAAAATGCTAGACAGGGAAGACAAGATGCCAGGCATTGAGCTGCTATGATCATGATCTGCAGTGCCAAAACAGTGCAGCTCCGTCAGATTCCTTTCTTTCTCCCCTCCTGCAAGGAACTGAAAACCTATTTCCTCAATTAACGTTGTGTTACTGGATGCTGGACCACTCCTGAACAGTTTTTGTTCCCGCCTCAGCCATGCATCCAGCTTTCATTCCACCAGTTGTCCTGCCCCTCCAGCTAAGCTTCCGCCAGCATCCTTGCGCTCTCTGTTGTATAGCCCCTTGCTTGATGCAGTGATTTCTCCCGCCCTGTGTTCTGGAAGGTGCATTTGAAAAGCCCCATCTTGTTCAGCACTGCTTCGATTTTTTTAGATAGGTTTGGTTAGTTAAGTACTGTGAAAGCCCCAAACATACACAGCCTCTTTAAACTGAATTTTAGATGTTTAACATTTCAATATGGTGCACAAAACATTTGTCCAAAGTGAGCTATTGGTAACTATAAATAATATTTGATTTTCATTGTAGGCAGTTGCATGTTATGGATGAAACACATGTCATAAATCAAGTAAAAGAAGATGTATGTTACGTATCTCAGGATTTTAACAAAGATATGGAAATTGCCAGGTATGTATATTATGGTCTGCATAATGTAACAGCACTTATTGAATAATCAGAGTACATTGAGCACATGTAACAAATTATGTTTTGCAGGTTTAAGGGTGAAGAGAATACTGTTATGCGGGACTATGTGTTACCAGACTTCAGTACTATCAAAAAAGGCTTCTGTAAGGTAATGGAACTGTTTCCTTTTTCAGATTTCTTTTCATTCCATTTTTAGAATGTTTGTGGAAAGTGAGGATTTTGTGCCTTTGTTTTTTTCCCTAAAACCTAAAGCTTTTTGTTTGCATACAATGGATCTACCTCCTTTTTGGACACTCTCATTCATCTGAAACTGCTTATCATTGTTTCTTTTGCTTATATCATTTGCACCACTAAGAAAATGAAAGCATGTAACTATGCACATAATGCAAAGGACCATTCAGGTGTAATTACACAGTGACATTCAAGGGTGTCTTCAAATTCATTGCTTCATATTAAATCCTGCTGTATTCTTTTGTACCACCCAACCCCTGGTTATACTACATGACAGTTAAATGATGTGCTGACACATTCTATGTTTAGTCTCTCACACAAGAATAAACCATTGATGAATGAAGATCTTGCTCAGATAAAAAGAAATTGCTCAGGAAATATAAAGCAGGAGTATTGGGATTACCGCATTTTATATATTTTAATAATGCAAAAGATCTATACAGAAACGTCCTTGCTCTCTCCCATCTGTGAGTACTGTTACCACACAGTGAGACATACAATTTCTTCTGTAGCTCTTTAGCCAGTGTTGCATGTGTGGTACTACACAATCAGTTGTGTATCCTACAAAATCACATCTACGTACCCCTCATCTGATCACATCCTCGACATTTCCTGTCAGGATATTACCCATTAAATCAAACTTCCACAGGAGCAGATGCCTTTTACCCAACTCCCTCCAACAGATGTGTTCTCAGACTTTACTGATTATCTGAACCCTGCATGCGCTAGCGGGAAAGAGGAATGGGAATAGAAAAAGAGACCGCCTCCAGATCCAGTTCCAGCCTGTGTTTCGCACTTGAAGATAACATATTCAGTGTGTGTCTCTGAAAACCTTCACCTTTCTTCTTCTTGGGATTTATTTAAAGGAAGGACCCACAGTCTGGTGATAAGAGCAAAGATAAGTACATTCCTACTGAGCATTCAACTGTTCTGCCAGTCACATTCACCCAATTCTATCTTTCTCCTAACCTGGATCTTTTAAGAGACTAGCCTCTCTCTAAGAGAGCAATGTTAACTTAATATCTTCTTTTCTCCAGGGGTCGGTCAGAGGTTTCCAAGGTTCTCTGGAGAACATTTCAAAAGTTCACAAATATAAAAACTACTAATGTCTTTTACAGGAAACGAAAACTCCTTCTCAAGGTTCAGTTTTCTCAATCCCAGACTCTAGGAATTAGTCTGAGCACTGAGGTTTGTCTCGAAGACTGACAAGTCTTCAAAGCAAATAGTTCTTGAATATATATGTACATATATATATTGGCAAGTCTGGTTATACAAAAGGATTCCTTACTGCAGTTGCTTGAAGTTGTGTTAAGCCAAAACAAATTCTTCTCAGAAAGCCGATAGCCAGTTGTTGGAAGAAGGAAAACAATTTAGCTTCTTCAAAATGGAAAAAGTAGCTGGTGTGCACACCGTAACAAGAAAAATAATTACTCAAAACTGGAAGAATTCTCTATGAAACGAAGCACCTCAGGAACACTGCTCATTCTCCTCAGGATGACAGTTGAAGTGCAGGGCTCCCAGAGAGAAACAGCTAGAGAGAAGCTTCAGCACGAAACTAAGGTAGAAACACTAGAGCGCTGACCTCACAAGGATTTGCGCTCACCATCTTGAGTGGCAGTTAAACCTGAAGAAGCTAGTTCTAAGAACAGCCTCCTCAAGAGCCACCAGGAGTGAGGACCCCGCTGCAACCAACGTGGGTACAAGGAAAAGGGGAATCGTTTTTGCTGAGGAAAGAACTTAACATCACAATAGTTTTCCTGATGGTACCCCTCTCCAAAGAACTCCTTCCCACAGAAGGTTTGTTGGGGAAAATGTCGTGAAATTGCTTTATCAACCTTGGAGCATGCACATTTTGGAAGACTTCCCAGGACCTTTCTTCTGGGCCAAAAACCTTTCCAATCAATGAGGTAATATAACATTCCTTTTTTAAACTTTGAGTCTAAAATTCTTTTCACTTCTTATTCTAAATGTGAATCTACTTGGATATGATCTGGCGGGCAGTTGTCCTTACATTGGGAGTGCTTCTTTTAAGTAGTGAGACATGGAATACTGAATGAACCTTAATCTAAGGGGGCAAGGCGAGTTTGACTGTTAATGGATTGACAATTTTCTTTATTTCAATGGGTCCTACATATCTAGGCTGGAATTTTTTGTTCCCTCTTAAATGTAAATGTTGAGTGGATAGCCAGACCTCACTCTCGCAATAACCAGGGTTGCCTCTCCTCTTTTTGTCAGCATGTTTCTTGTAAGAGACCTTCGCCTTGGTCAAGTGTTCTCTAGCAGATTGTCAGGTCTTATGAATTTTCTTACTGAATTCATTCCCAGCTAGGACCGGTCCTCCCAACCTTCCTAAGATAATGTTTGGGTGCCTACCAGAGTTCAAATAGAAAGTATAATGACCAGTGGAGGCATGAATAGCATTATTGTATGCAAATTCTGCTGTCCAAATGAAATCTGGCCAGTCATTATCTTGGTCCAGGAGATATAAGCGTAGGTACTGCTCTATCTCCTGGTTAACTCTGTCTGTCCATCCGTTTCTGGATGATAACTGGTAGAATAACCTGAGTCTATTCCAAGTTGTTTCATAAAGGCCCTCCAGAATTGGGAAACAAATTGGGGACCTCAGTCTGAGATTACAACCACCGGAATGCCATGAGCTCTCACTATGTGCTGTGAAAAGACTGTGCTAACTGAGAGGCTCGATGAACTTTCTTCAGAGGGACGAAATGACTAATTTTAGAAAAGGTGTCTACATAAATTAGGATTGTGTCAAAACCTTGACTTGAAGGTAAATCTGCAATCAGATCCATAGTAAGGGTGTGCCAGGAATATGGTGCAATGGGAAGAGGCGGAAGCTCACCTTCAGGAGCTAATCATGTTGTCTTTCCCTGAGTGCATTTATCACAGGTTTGAATGTATCGTCTTATTTGAGGGATCATGGCAGGCCACCAGAAATACCTCTTAATTCGGTCATCTTCAAAATTCCTTTATGGCCAGCTAAGGGATCATCTTGACATGCATGTAGCTCTAGTTCTTGCTACTCACGAGTTGGCAAATATAAAGCATTTTCAACAAAAGGAAGATTTTCTAAAACCCTTCTTCCTTCTTTTTTTATTGGCCCAATCTGAAATTTCTTGGTCAGACATGGATTCTCAAACCTTCCTTTTTATTTCAGAAAATTGTAAGGTACAAACAAACTTGTCTGCTGGAATAATAGGAATCTTTTCAGCTTCTCTGGCTCCAGGTATATTTTTCATTCTTGATAACTCATCTGCCTTACCTACCGTTGGCAGAACCAGGTCGATAGGTAATGATAAAATCTGCAAAGTACAAGGACCATCTCAGTTACCTTAGAGTTAATGTCTTAGCAGACTTTAAAGACTGAAGATTTTTATGATCGATGAACACAGTAACTACATGACGAGCCCCTAATAAATAATGCCCCCATTCCTGAAAGGCGTCCTTCACTACCAATAGCTCTTTGTCAGCAATTTGATCATTTCTTTCAGGAGGAGTTAATTTCCTGGATCGAAATGCCACTGGGTGAAGTTGACCTGTTTCCTTGTGCCTCTAACACAATACACCACCAATCGCTTGGTCGGAGGTGTCAGCTTCCACAAAAAATAGCTCCTCAAGGTTAGGAAGGAGAAGGATCGGGCTGTCGTGATGGCTCGAATAGGGCTTGGGGCTCCTGTACGCCTTTACTGCTGAGACCTCTACTGCCCTAAGTTCTGAAGATCAGGACTGACCAGCCCCAAGTCATACTAGTGACTCCAGATTAGGCACAGAGAGTATAGTATCCAGGGCTCCTGGGCCTGAGCATCTGTCCTCCGATCAGGCTGCCCCTCTGAGAGGATCTGCTGTTGCAGCAACAGGGCAGGGTTCTGCACCTGGCCCTCCATAATCTCCACCCTCATGCTTGGAGATTAAGCGGCAACAGTTGAATACTTTTGACATTCCTCCTGAGGTGGTTGATGTCTTCTCGGTAGCAAGATGTTCTACAACAAAAACTGTATATGCATGCTGTTGGGATAAATTTATGGTTTGGTTTTGTACATGAAAAATAGACTTCCTTTAGGCCAGGTTATTTTATGGTTTTTGTTTGCTCTGCCCCTCACCTGGCAAGACTTTGGGCACAGCTAAAGGGTATCTCTTGGCTCTTTTACTGTTCTTAAAGGTGCTGGATAAGTTCTTATTATTCAAAACAACTGTTGTGATGCGTTATTTTTTTTTTTAAAAGGAGTCCTACATTTGTTTCTTCCTTTCTTTGCTATGCCACAGGGGGATCTTAACCTGATCCTCACACAATTGATGTGTACTCTCTGAGTTTACTACAATAAAGCAATGTGTATCATTATAATAGGCCAGAATAGCAAAGAACCATTGGTTATATAGCCTACGTTATTTTAAAAAAAGGACCAAACTGCAAACTTTAGCCAATCAGATGATAGCACCATCTAGAACACTCCCAAGAGAGGCTGAATTCCTCAGGTTTTCTACTGCACATCGTATGCTGGGAGTCTCCTTAAGCTCTGCTCAGTTTACTACGTCTCAACCCTTGAAGATTTTCTTACAGAACATTATTTACTAGCAATATCTACAGATTTACTAGCAATATCTACAGATATTCTGGCTAGAACGGCATGTCACAACCAACAAAAAAGGTCTATTCAGATCTTGTGGCACTTGTGGGAAGAAGAGGATCCGCGCTGATGATCCACATAAGGAGTGTATATATACATATAGCCCTCATCTGGAACATAAAGTGAGTGATTGCATAATTTGTTGCACTTTTTCTCAGAAAACCTTGAAGGACAGGGAAGGTAGATTATTAATATGGATCAAAAAATTAAAAACTAAGCAGTGCCCTTTGTCTGATGATGGTAGTGATGAGTCTTCAAAGATTGTACTATCTCGAAAAAGGGATATCTGCTGAAAAAGTGTCTTCAGAACCATTTTCTAAGACTGAGAAAAAATCTTCCAGGTTGTCTTTTGAGGCTGCAAGCAGGCATTTCCATCAAGGGGTGCGGAAACACCCCAGGACATCACCAGTAGCCTCAACAACCTTTTGTTTGCTGTTTTTTTGTGGAAGGAGGAGGTCGATAGGGCAGGGGATGGGGACAAAAGGCACTCTTGGAAAGTTGTCTGCCCCCTCAAAGACTACGCCCCCTCCTCTCATGACCAATTTTCTTCTGCAGTTGGCAGGTCTGGTATTCTCGTTGAGGACAGCGCTATTGACGACCACCTTGTCGACGGCAGCCTTGACGGTGACTACGACTACCTCAACGTTTACCAAAGCTTCATCTCCCATGATCATGTTCTTCATCACCGCTGTCATCTGCGACGATCATAACGGTGAGAATCCTTAAACAGACGCAAACAAAAATCCCACTGATGGCCGCCCTGTCTGCCAGTCCAATGATGGTAGAGCCGCCAACGAGGAAAGACTCAACATCAAAGCAATGGTCAACAGAAAAGCTGCCATCAATGTCACAACCATCGATGAGAGAATCGTTGACACGACAACCGTTGATGAGGGAACTGTTGACAAGGGAACAGTCAACAGCAAAGATTTCCTTGAAAACTGCTTTTCTCCCACTGCCTTTAATCCCTGTGAATGAAAAGTCTACTACAGAAACAATTTTTCCAGCCCACACATCAACAAGCAAAGTATTGCCCTACCAACTGGCACACCTCATGGATGACGATAACTCTGATGAGGGGGGCTCTTCTGGAGTCGATCGTAGCCAGTAAAATATCCCGAAGACAATGAGGATTATGAAGAGTATCATGAGGAGCAGTACTATATTGTTGGAGAGCAGTCTGAAAAATAACAAGAGGAACATCCAGCTCATGATCACCAAGAGCAACAAGCATTATCCTTCCAGACGGCTATGTTTCTACTGAGCAATCTGCAAAATACGTGTCAAGTCTCTCCCCCCCGCCCACCCCCACCCTACCCCAAGCTGACGATGCACCTTCCACGGACAAAGACAGAGTGGAAGGAGAAATCAGAGACACTGCCTCAGCTCCTAACGAGTGGAATGACTACCTCATCTCAACACCATCCCCTCCAGCGCCAATTGCCATAGATTACCTGCCGGAAGACAGATGGAAAGGACAACCAAAAGGTTTGAACTTCCACTTCTCACTAAACAAGCATATTGTTTCCTTTGTGATTTCAAAGAGCCTACCTTAAAAAAACAGTTCGGGCTATCCCCATCATAGATTTTATTTGGTAAGAAGACCTCAAAGCCATGAAATATCTGGCTACAATTTCAGCAGTCATCCTTTAGATTGGACAAAAAATACAAAGCACCAGATGATTCTCTAACATGTTTGATTGGGTAACCAAAACCAGACTCAGTTGTATCCAAAGTGGCCCAACGTCGTTTTAAAAACCCGTCTGCTCCAATTTCCTTTCCCCTGGACAGGGATGGTCGTAGGCTAGGTAACATCAGGAAGCGATTCTCTTTATGCAGCCACGAAAGAGTGGCAAACTCCCTAGCAATCTTAGGCCGTTAAGACTGCCAGATGTGGTCTGATATTTACCATATATTGACCTGTTACCAGAAGAAGCCAAACGCGAAGCCTGAAAGATTGTGCAAGAATATCAGCAGAAATCATAGATTGCGCCATTGATGTTGTGTCGACGGGATTCAGGCAGCTGGCAGGATAGGGATGGCTAAAAGTCACCTCTTTCCACCCAGAGACTAATAAGTAAAAAACTAGATATGCCTTACAACAGAGACTCACTATTTGGTAAATACGTGGCCAATGCGCTCCAGTCCATCAAGGCAGACACTGATACAGCTAACTCCCTGGGTTCTCCATTCAGGAAGCAGACCCTTCGGACAGTAGGGGCAGAGTAGTCTACTCCTTTAGAGGAAGTTACCAACCCTACAGACAACAGTATCAGTCTGTCCAGAGTCAGTACTGTCCACAATATTAGCAGCAACAGCAGCAATACATACAACCATCAACGGCGACATTTAAACAACACAGCAAGAGGAAACATTTCTTTCAGAGGCAGGGATTCTAACAGAAAACAGTGACCTCTGCATGGTGCCTGCTACCCCATGCAATACTCGCCAAAACGAGCATCACCCCCTACCCCTCCTAAAACAACTCCTGATACAGGTATCAGCCGTTCTGGAAAAAAGGGCAATCAAAGTAGTTCCAAAGACTCAGGGGGGGAATTGGTTACTATTCTCACTTCTTCCTCATCGGGAAAAAGTCAGGAGATTGGCATCCCATCTTAGATCTTCAAAAACTAAACATGTTCTTAAAGAAACAACCTTTCTTCATGGTTACTCTTCAGGATATACTACACCTTCCCAACCAAGGGGAACGTATGGCGGTTCTAGATCTCCAGGATACTTCTATGCATACTTCCATGTCCCAATCCACACAAAGCACTGCGAAGTTCTACGATTCAGTGTAGACGGCACTCAATACCAGTTCAGGGTTCTACCATTCAAACTGGAATCTGCACCACACATTTTCAGCAAGGTGTTAACTCAAGTGGCAGAATATCTCAGACAGAGCGGAGTTCAGGTATTTCCATACCTCAAGGACTGGCTATTAAAAACACAGATGTACCAGCAAGCAGCAAAGGACACCGTGACCTGCCTCATTAATTTACAGTCTGGGTCTCACAGCCAACTACCAAAAATCTCATCTAAATCCAACAACAACCTTAGCTTTCTTGGGAGTCTTGCTGGATACAGACCACAACAAAGCATTCACATCACAAGGCATACAAACAAAAATTAAACTAGTGAAAAAATTGGCCACAAAAAGTCAGTTTCTGTGCGAATATACAAATCACTCCTGGGAATACTCTCCTCTTGCATCTTTCTCATTCCAAATTGCCGTCTCTAGGTGCGGCCACTTCAAAAGGAGCTTACCAATGGCTACAAACGCAGGGATTGTTCAACATCATTCAAACAATTCCAGCAATAATCCAAGACATGCTTTGGTGGACATAGCAACCAAATCTATCTAAAGGTCTATAATTTCTAGCACAAATCCCCAAATAACTCATCACAATGGATGCGTCCCTGGAAAGATGAGATGCTTACCTACAGGACCTAACAGTCGTCAGCAAATACGATTACCATCAGACAAAAATGCACAAAAAACTGCTGGAACTGAAACCCATCCCTCTGGTGTTAAAATCTTTCCTCCCCAAGATATTGCAGTCATCAGTGCGAATTCACACAGACAGTACCACCAGCATGCTTTATATCAATAAGCAAGGAGGCACACGCTTACCAACGTGCGCTCATCAAGCATAAGAAATCTAGAACTGGGCTCTTCAACACCAAATAACGCTCTGAGCATAACACATGCCAGGAGTATCCAATATCTTTGCAGACTCCTTAAGCAGGACCAATACCACCTGACACGAATGGGAGCTTAACCAGCAAATTCTGGACAACCTCTTCCATCGTTGGGGCAAGCCAAATTTAGACCTGTTTGCGACAAAAGAGAACCGGAAATGTCAGTTCTTTGCAAGTTGGTATCTACAGATCGGATTGTGGGAGAATGCCTTTTCGGTAAGGTGGTCTTTGATCTATGCTTACTCTTTTCCCTGATTCCATTGATCCCAAGGCTCCTCAAGAAACTGAAGAGAGCCATGTCTAGTTCTCCTCAGTGCTCCCAGATGGCCAAACAGTTTTGGCTCAGGGAGTTCCTGCTCCTGTCAATACAACCCCATGTTCAGCTGAAACCAATAGCAGTGCTGCTGAAAAAGAACCAGGGCCAGGTTCATCATCCCAGCTCAATATTGCTACACTTGTCGGCCTGGCTTCTGAGTTCTTTGAATTTGCAATCTTACATATTCCTTTGTAGTGTAGGGAAATCCTTGCAAAATCAAGGGCTGAGACCACTAAGAGAACATACAAGCTCAAATAAAAACATTTCTGCATCTGGTGTGTTTCACCCTTTCACATCACCACAGGAGCAAATTCTACCATATCCCCTCCACTTAGCGAGATTTGGATTAACCCATTCTTCCATCAGAGTTCATCTGCCAGCATTTTCCAGATTTAGACGATCTCATAACACAGCTTCATTGTGGCCTAGTAGAATTATACAACAATTCCTCAAAGATCTATTGAGGACATTTCTTCTAGTAAGAAGACTGCCTCTACTGTAGCTCCTTAATGTTGTGCTTGGACAGCTTTTGAAAGCCCGTTTTGAGCCCTTTCACAAAGCAGAGTTAAAATATATCATTGGAAAAAAGCACTTCTGCTAGCACTCACACCAGCCAAGAGTCAGTAACATTCAAGCATTTACAATAAAAGTACCTTTCCTCCAATTCAAATCAGACAGTGTGATACTTAGGACCAATCCTAAGTTCATACCAAAAGTCCCTTCGGACTTTCATTTGAATGAACAGTAATACCATGAACATTCTTTCCTGTGGCAGGGACATAATTACATTTGTTACACGTCAAAAGATGTCTCAAGTTCGACTTGAGCAGGAGTTACCAAATCTGCAAAGCGGATCAGTTATTTGTGGCTTATGGAGACCTAAGAAAAGGTTTCCCAGTTTCTACACAGACCATAGCCAGATGGATTGCATCTGCTATCCAGTTTTGTCACAGAGAAGCAGGAAGACCATTGCACAGAAAAGTCAAGGCCCATTCCACCAGAGCTGTCTCCACTTTGACAGCTCTTTTGGCCTGTGTGTCCATTCAACACATCTGCAGAACAGCAACACACCTTTACATAGCACTACTGCCTAGATGCATCTAACAAGACTGATATGGCTGTGGAATAAGCGATGTTACGACATCAGTTTCAATAAGATGAGTCTTTAACACTTACCTTTCCCACCATCTGCTATATTTTCTTGCTATTATTGTAGAATACTGTTTACTGCTAACTATTCTGATTAAAGCATGTGACTCTATGAAATATCCAATACTGGAGAAGAAAATGACTTACCTGTAACTGTAGTTCTCCAGTATTGGTAACTTTCATAGATTGACATGCGACCCACCCTTCTCCACTGAGAGGCTACCCTTATAACTCAATTGGAACTTTATTCCAATTGTGCTAAAAATCTGAGGGATTCAGCCTCTCTTAAATATGTTCTAGAGGGTTTATCACCTGTTTGGCTAAAATGTGTAGTATGGTCCATTTTTAAAAAGTACTTCGGTTGGCTATAAAACCAGTGATTCATTGTCATTATGGCCTGTTATATTGATACATATTGCTTTTGTTATAGTACTGTGGGACTCGCACTTCGACGGGGAGCATGTGAATGTTGGAAAGATCAGTACTGGAGAACTACAGTTACAGGTAAATAACTACATTCCTTTCCAGGCAGTCAAACCATCACCTTATCGGAGTTCTGTGCTCTACCTCACTTGTCTAAGGAGGACAGACCTAGACCACAAACAACCGCTGAGCTTTTACATTGATCATATCAGAGAAGTCCGACTGGAAGAGCAGCTCTTCATAGGGTTACTGGAAGAGAAGAAGGGCAAAGCTGTGCAAAAAAGGACCATCTTGCGCTCAGTCATGCTCTACATCAAGATCTGCAATGCACTGGCTGAGAAGCAGCCCCTTCCCACTGAAGGGTCCCACCAGATTCAAGGCTGCTACCACCAGATTGGCATTCAACATTTCTGTCATAGGTGTTTGTCAGGCAGCTATGTGTGAATCTTTATATGTGCATGAAGCACTACTGCCTGCACAGCCAGTTTTGTTGAGAGGGGCATTTCACCCACTCGGTCCTAACAGACTTTTTGTTTTGAACCAATTCACAGACCCACCTCTGAATAGGTATTGCTTTGGTAGAAGTGTCTGTCAGTAGAACAAGTTACTTACCTATTGGTAACAGTCTTTCTGGTAGAGTCTCTATCAAATTGCAGATTCTTCACCAACCCCCTCGCCCTCCCGGTTCTGTGAATGTGGCTCTTTCCATTTTAAAAGATCCCAGGTCTAGGTATATGCCACTAGTTGAAGCTTATTAGCTGCTGTGGCTCTGCGTCTGTGGGCGGAAACAGCCTTGAAAGCAACTGATGCTAGTGCGTGGGATTGCACCTATATTAGCTCTGCATGTCGTTTGAGGCATCCGTGTGGAGGGAAGGGAGCCACTTGGCAGTGTGCAGAGGTACTGTGAAAGTTACCGGTTCCAGTCCAACACCTATGAAAGTATTTTAAAAGATGAAGAATGTGTGGTTAGTCTCTATAGGAAAAAACATTACCCAAGGCAAGTAACTTGTTTGCCTGGCTTGGGAGGCAGTATTCTCCTAGGTGGGACATATGGCGAGGGACATTTTAGGAGTATTTGTTTTTGGGATATCTCCTAGCTGCTGCAGTATTTAGCACAAAATGCTTTTTTGGGCGATTTGCTGCACTGCTTCCTTGTCCGCAGCGTTTTCTATTGTATTGGCTGCCAGTGGAGGGAATGTGCGATGAGTTTATGCTCATGCCCATCTGAGTGAGAAACGTGTGTGTGTGTTTATGTGGGTGGGTGTGTTTGGATGGGGTGTGTGTGTGCATGTACTTTCATTTTGGATGTTTGGGAGTTGCAGATTTTAGACCTATTTATTCATGTCTTGAGTTAAGGTTTTTTTTTTTTTTTTTTGCTTATGGAAAATATTGTTCTAGTGGCATTTTTTGTGCTATACTTTGATAGCCAAGCATAATGAAAAGAGAAGACATGTTTCTTCTCACTTATCTCACTCGCCAGTCTACCTCTCCTCCTCTAGAGACACAAGTGTGGGAAGGAGAATGAGGAAGCGCGAATAAGAATTGTCTTGGAAAGTGGCACCGTTTTAAACCAGATTCTACTGTTAGTTTGAGGAAGAAGGTGGTGAGCCCCACTGACATCAAGCAGGAATGAAGGAATCCTAACAGAAAAATGCTTCCAAGATTTATGGCCAAGCTAAATCCTTCGGAAAAAATAGAGAATGATTTAGCGGATTTTACACTTCCAAAGGGCCATGGTGTTAAAAGTGATTTTTATAAATTTTATTACAATTATTTTGCCTCGCAATCTGCTGTGATTGTTGAGGCATTGGAAGAGACTCTCTCAGCCTTTTTTTTAGTAGTCAAGAGGATGCCCCCTGTTTTGTTTTGTGGGCAGGGGATTTTAAAATCATAAAATATCTGTATATTGGCAAAGGTATTTGCGGGTTTATTGGTATACAGGGGGTCATTAGTAGCCATAAGCATATTACTCCTGTTTTATAATTTAATTGATGTATCAGAATTACAAAGTAAAAGTGCTGCAACCCCTGCAACTTTTACAAGTAGAGGTAAGGGCAGCACAATAGACTTTCTGCTCTTATTACCTGATTTAGCATGCAGTCTTAGAGGGTACCCTTGAAAGTTACTATCATTTAGTAACTATAACCCCATTCATCTCTGCCAGGCAATAAATCTGCGCTCTGACCTGTCAACTCCCCCCATTAGTTATACCGCAAGAAGAGGGGTTTGCCTTAAGTTGATCAGTATTAATCAGGAAGAGTTTTTTTTTTTAAATCAATTAATTAGCTCTACGGTTACTTATATCCTGTGTTGTTTGTTGTTAGATAAGTCTTCTGAAAATAGTGGGGAGAGTTTTTTAATAAAATTATCAGTGTTGTGGCACGTATTTTAGTCCTTGTCAGACTGTTGAGAGAGCGTCCAGGGAAATCTTGGTCCAGTCCTGAGTCTACAGCTGCACGGAAAGCGCTAAAAAAGGCCACTTCTAAAACACCATGTAATTCAGAGGACATAAGGAGAGCTAGAAGGGAATACAAACAAGTCCTGGCAAAAAGGAAACATGAAGTCAGAATTAAGGCCTGGAGGGATCTAGAAAAGGCAGCTCAGTTAAATCTTAAAACATTTTTTTGGGAGACTCTGTCTGCTGGCATTGAGTGGATCAATGACTTCGCTCTCATCTTTAACCCAGAGGATGTGCCAGTAAATTGTAGGGAAGATATTAGGCTTTCCGTCACTGAGGTGAATGAGGACTGGCTAACCAATTTAATTATTATGAATCAGTAGTTAGGGCAGTCCACTGTGCAGACAGTGGGAAGTTCTCACCCAGGCCCTGGTGGGGTCCCAATAAACGTTTTTAAATTTAATATAGCTATCTGGGCCCCATTGTTGACCAATGTTCAGAGAACAGCAGCTAAGAAAAATCTTTTAGACTCATGTGGAGGGGCTGTCATAGTCCCAATAATCAAAAAGGGCGATCGGAATTCACCCTCTTGTTAACCTCCATCTCACTGTTGGATTCAACAGTAATGATCCTCAGGTGGGTAATTTTAGATAAACTAGAGACTCGGGCTGAGTCAACTTCCTTTTTTTCCTCGTTGCTATATGATTTTAGACTTTGCTTGGGGACAGTAGAACAGGCTGTTAACCTGACTCTTGTTTGGGGAAACCATGTCAAAGCCAGGGGAGGTACACTCCATATGGCCTTTATGGACCTCTCGTGTGCTTTCAACTTAGTGGATCGGGACATACTATGGGATTTAATCGGCCAGGCAGGAATTGATCAGTCATTGCTGGACCTAGTGCTGTGTCTCCATATAAATACAACCACCAAGGTATGCTTTACACTATCTGGAGAATGCAAAAGATCCATTTGGGTTTCTAGAAGTGTGAGGCAAGGCTGCATTTTAGCACCTTTTTTTTGTTTATATATACTTTGGCACTTTTTTACAGTTGTATTGTAAAGATGTCCCTTGGGTTGGCGCACAAGCCGTTTCAGTGCTTTTATAGACAGACAACGCCGGTCTCTTGGCACTAACTCCAGACAGGTTCAATGATTTATGATAAAATTAAAGGTCAACCACCAGAAATCATTCGTACTGACTAGTGGGCCCACAACTGGCAAAAACAGATGCTCTAAGATAGGGGAGGCTATCATTAAGAAAGTGCAATTTTTTAATTACTTAGGTATCTTGTTTGATGCCAGTGGTTCTTCGTAGAGGCTTATTGCCCAAAGAGCTTTAAAACTGGGGGTAGACTGTGATCTTATATTTAGATTTGCTAACAGTCTAGGCTGTAAATCCATTTAAGAAATTACTTGTTTGTATAAGAGTAAATGCTTTTCGCTGGGAGTGTACAGAGCAGGTGTATGGGGCTGTGCAGCTCCAGGGAAACTACAGGTTGTTGAAAATAGTTTTTTTTTGCCATCTTCTATCTATGCCACCAAATTTGGCAAGTTTTATTTCTAATCTCGAACTGGGGATGGGGATCCTGGAGAATTCTGTAAGCATGGCCCTTTGTTGTTATGGATCGAAATATGGAGCACCCCTAAGGTGGGATTTTCTCAGGAAGTAGTAACAGATCGCTTAAATTTGGATAATAGGAATGCAATCTCATGGCTGGCCTATGTCTAGAATATTTTTTGTAACCTTGGCATAAATTCCCTTTTTGACTTCCCAAGGGAGATTAGCCCCCAATTGAGGGATAGTCAAAAAATGTTTTCCATCGCATAAAGAGGACAGGCGAATTGTAAGGCCTCTTAACATGGATTTCGTGTTGCGTTATATGCAGCTTTTTAATGCTTCTAGTTTGAATTCTTATCTATCGTGGATAACCAATGCCCAGTTTAGATATCTTGCAGAACAAAGGCATGATATAATTCAACATCATGTCACCTTCCCCGTAGCTGGTTCGAGATTGACTTCTTTCTCTCGTTGTCCATGTGATAGTGTTGCAACAATCAACCACCTTTTTTATGCTTGGCTGTAAATTGTATTCCTTGTTTAGGGCTCTGTTTTTTTTCACCTTATTTTAAAGCATAAGCACTTTATAACATGCAAACATGGCTTAACAAATTTGCAATCTTAGCCATCCCAGAATTGTGCTTCTCTGGTGTGGATTATATCAGGGCTGCAAATTTTACGGAAAACGTAGGACACTTAAGTTACTTTTTAGAGAGACTGTCTTAATATATGATACGTTGTTAAATTTGTATTTTTGTTTTGTTTATCGGTATTGGGAAGGGAGCAAAACTGCGGTGGGCTTTAAGTATTTGGTTTGTATATCTTGTTTTATCATTTATTGTGTATTGTGTGTACTTCTATGCTTGTTAACTGGACCGAATAAAGATGTTATGATGATGATTTAGAGGATGTGTGGATTCATTGGTGGCTAGATCATTGTTGGCTGAGGAGACCATTTCTCTGAGAGATCTGGCTGACAACATAGATTCTGCCTTAAAGGAAGTCATCTCAGGCGCTCATGCAGTTATGGGGCCTACACAGCACATTCATAGATTTCGTACATTAAGAACTTGTTCAAAGCAATCAAGGATGGTTTTGAGAGCTTGTCATTACTGGAAGAATACAGAACTGAAACAGAAATTCCTTTTAGATATCTCCTTTGATGCTGTCAGATCGGTGGGACTGCCAAATGGTGCATCTTTTGCTGCTCAACATAATTTGTATTTAAATGATTGGAACACTGGGGTGGCACAAAGGGCTCTGAAAAATGCCTTTTGAAAGTTCTAGTCTTATTGGACTCTCCTTGAAGATAAACTTAATCACATTTTCAAGGAGAGGAAACCTGTGTCTTCTTTTCAATATCAGCCTTCAAGATCTGAAAGTTCTACAAAATCAACTTTTTATTTTCACAGCCTTTAGGAGAACAGGGTCAAAACCAGCTGTCTAGATTTCAAGAACAATATTCACCCTTCAGATCCTACAAAAAGCAAATATAGGATGCAGGGAATAAAGATCAGCACTCCTGACTATACCAAGGAAATACAGGGCGGCTGAAGTCTGTTGAAGGTTGGAGGTCTGATTCATCAATTCTTTCAGGCTGGGAAAGAATCACAACTGATCAATGGGTATTATGTGTGGGCAGGAGGGGATACAAAATAATGTTTTTATTTGTGATTTCCTCTGGGACCATTTGTAAGCCTCTTCAAAGAACCAGTTCAAGAGGAAGCTCTCCTCAACGATGCATAGGTGCTCTTTTGGAGAAAGAAATGATTGTTAAAGAGAGGTCCAAGAGTTTGTTTACTCTGTAGTGTATCTAGTCCTGAAAACTTCTGGAGATTTTTGCCTTGTAACTGACCTTGAGAATATGAATACTTTTGCACAGAGCTTTCAATTCAAGATAAAGGGGGTTATTACAACTTTGGAGGAGGTGTTAATCCGTCCCAAAAGTGACGGATATCCCACCAGCCGTATTACGGGTTCCATAGGATATAATGGACTCGTAATACGGCTGGTGGTATATCCGTCACTTTACCGTCACTTTTGGGACAGATTAACACCTCCTCCAAAGTTGTAATAACCCCCAAAGTCTTTTCAGAGAGTTAATCCATTTGATCTCTACTGATAATTTCTTGCTAACTTTGAACTTCATGGATGCGACCTTCACATTCCTACTGCAGGATGCCTCTGTAAATTTCTAGGTTCCTGTCTGTTGGCGGTTCAGAAGCTTGTCTTCACAAATATGATGGTGCTGGCTATGGCTAATGTGCTCCTTCAGTGAATTCCAGTGTTCTCTTATCTGGACGACTGGCTACTTAATGCACCGTCGGAGAGAGACATCTTTCGTATTTGTAATCAGACGAGATCATCATCACTCATCTAGGCCTTCTTATAATATTCCCAGGTGTAACCTCCCACCTTCCAAAGATCTGTTTTTCAACTGCACAAAATTCCGGAATGACCGGAGGGTGGTGTTTATTCCAGAAAAGTAGATAGTGCACTTTTAGACGTAGCTTCTCAAATTGTTAACCAACCAAGAAGCTTCAGCCAGATTGTGGTTGGAAGTTCAAGGTCACATGGCTACATGTGTACGTGCAGTTCAATAAGCATGTCTTCACTTACAACCTCTGGGGCATCTCAACCAGTTCTCCACTGATTCACTTTCTGGATAAACTGATTCCTCTTTCTCCAGAACCCAAGAAGGACTTGGAATGATAGACGAATATTGAAGATCTTCTCAAGGGAGTAGTTTTGCACCAGGGCCCACCAACATTGTTGATGACAGGTTCCAGTCACATTGGGATGTGGTTAATCCTTGGGCAACAAACCATGTCAGTTCAGGTGGTCAATGATAGGGAGCCGGAGATTGTTGCACTGGAGATACGTGATGGCAGTCTTGGATGAGTTTCACTTTAATCTGAATGTACTTTAAAATCCCAATAGTTTGATCAGGGCTTTCAGGGAGTTTGCTGAACTTGGGTGTGATGTGGAAACTTTCATTTCTAGGCTGTTTAAAAGCTTTTCTGTTGCTAAAAACACTTCATGCTCTATCTCTCCTGCTCGGGGGTTTGCTTTCAGTCTTTTTTTTATTGATTTCAAGGATACAGACACTACACATGGAAGCATGAAGTAACATTGTGCAATCAACTTTGGTTTTCATGCAGTAAGGAAAGTAAGGTGTCCCTGTTCAATTGTATATCAGAAGGAAAAGAGGAACAATGGTAGGCTCAGGGAGACAGAGGAGAGAGGCGAGCCACTCAGCAAATGAGAGCAAGTAAAGGACGTCTCAGTGAACATTCAGTGATTGATCCAAAGTCCTGCAATGGCAATTTAGGCGCATCTGGCCGTAATAGGTAGTCTGAATCGCTTGGTCTGCCATGTCAGGGGCCCCACATGGGACAGACACCTCAGGTGTAACCACAATTTGAGTTCTCCCACTCCACCCGATCCCAGAGGTTGGATTCCAGGAGTAGCCAAATGTCTTTGGTACAGGAGCTGACGGGCATCAGCTCCCAATAAGCGGTAAGCAGTTCTTGACAGTAAGATGCGTCTCACAGCCAATAACCTGTCTGCGGAGTTAGTCGTCGGCCCTAAGGATCGCCAGGTAACGTTTCTCAAACAGCAGAAAGAGGGCTGTCAATTTGTGCATTTCTGTGGGAATGGCCTTAACATAGCCTTGTAAGCAGTGATTGCTCAAGTGCATATCCACTGATCTATTCAACTATATCAAATACATTGTGTCACAAATGTTGCACTCCAGGACAGAAACAAGCACGGTTTAGAAAGTCCACGTTAGGCATAGCGCAGCGCACATCATCTAGTAGACCCATTCTATGTAACCTCACCAGGGTAGAGTGTAGTCTGTGTATATATTTAAAGTTAATTAGTCTCAATCTGTAATTAGGGCACAATGCTTGGGACTGGATGCAGCAGTATTTCCATTAGTCCTGTCTGAAGGGGGGTGGCTAGGTCCGCGCTCCAAGTCTACCGGCTGCTGGGAACTCGAATAGGCACGGTCACGTCCATGCTGGTGTACAGCCCAGTGACAATTTTTTGGTTTTCAATGACAGAAGCATAGATCATGCAGAGGTGGCAAAATGACGAGCCTCAATACAGATGACCAACAATTAAGCTGTAAACTTGTTTCATATATCTGGTCATGGCGCATGTCTGATCCTTCCACATTGTAATTGATAACAACAATCCTGTAGTTGGAGAGATCAATGCTAGATTCCTAGAGGGAAGCTTGGAGGGGGCAGTATTCATGCAATTTAAGGACATCTCCAGTTTTTCCTTTTAAGTAATAACTATTAAAGAAGTGTGCATAGGCACGTTTCATGTACTTTTACCTCATTCATCTTAAATTGTAACTGTGCTATAATATTGTTATGATTTTAATTTACTAAAACTATAAACCTTTGATTTGATGTGATTAGTGCCAATTTTTCGCGAAGAAGGATTTGCGAGTGTTGCCACAAGCACCTGGAATGTAGGAGAGACCGCCGGGAATGATGTATGAGGATGGTTGCATGCAATTGATAGTAGTTGAGCATGTCCAATTGAGTCCTAATGCGGCCCTGCAGTACCTGATGTAGTGTAAGAAAATTACCATCTGTTTAGTGGAAGTTAACTGCAAGCCATTTAGCCTGGCTCTGGTGCCGATGGCAACGGGAAAGGCAGGATGTCCTAAGATCAGAACTGAGGCGGCGAATGGATGGTCCAGGCGTGCCCGCTGTTGAAGTTCATTCCATGCCCACACTGTGCATACCAGTGTCAATCAGCACTTGCAGGTTCTTAGGGGTAGGCATAATGCTGTTCAGAGGGGGCATGGCACGGCATGACCATACTCCAGTGCTGTGTGCGCCTGAAACTGTGTGGGGAATGGCCAGTATTGTGCAGTCTGCGTGCTGAAATAGTAAAAGTCCTTATCCGGTGCTCCCATTCCTCCTTGCCCGAAGGGTTGTGTTAACATTTCCCAGGCAATCTGAGGCTGCCTACCCGCCAACGCGAGAGGCACTAAGCATGAGGGAAGTTGTTGTTGACAGTACAGTGGGAGTGGTAAATTAATATATAAATACAGACATTTAGGTAGGATTACCATTTTAGCAATGGCTACCCCCCTAGTTAAAGACAGTGGGAGCTTAAGCCACCCTTCCCTCACCCATCTACCAGGGTAGCAAGCGTCTGTAGTTGACCTTTCATAGGTCACCTTGGTCTCTGCTTAGCCAAATCCCCAGATATCTCACTGCCTCTCTTGCCCACTGCAGTGGGTACTCTGAAGTGAACTCCTCCATCATGTCTGTCGGAGGGAATAAAATCGATGGAGCCCAACTAGATTTTTTTACAGTCTTTAATGCTTTGCGGGTTCATTCTTTTTATAGGCCTGGGGAGCTGTCCACTTAAATTTTCCATCCTCCTTTCAGCATATATTTGATACTGGTGTAACAATTAAGCCTGTTCCTAAAAGTACTTTCTTCTTTTCACAGCTAACAGGAGGTGATGCTTTTATTTTTCTATCTTCCTCTCTCTGAGTCAGTGAAAAATTGTTCAGTACTTAGTACTCTTGAGTTTTATTAGCAGGTCACATCATTACAGGAAATCTGCTCATTTGTTAGATTTGGTCAGTCCGGGAAATGTAAGAAGGCTACAACATTGACTTTGAGCAGATGGATAAAGTCACCAATACTGCTAGTAGGAAAACAGGAGATTGTGTAACTTCAATTTCAAGGAAAGTCGAGAGGACAGCTGCATCATGGGATATTATCGATTTAATAATTAGACATAAGTGCAGGGTGTTGGAGTTCTCAAATGTGCAGTGTTTTGATCTGTAGTTGATTGATTTTCCGGTGATTGTTTTCTTATATGCATTAAGCATTTGGGGGTTACAAATTTAAGATGTATCTCTTAACTTGTTATCTGAATTGTCAAAGTACTCCTTCTTTGGTATATCTCAAGCGTAATGACTGAGACAAGCATGGTGGCTGTAGAGGTAATGGTTCAATTACCTACTGGTAACCTTCATTACTGTTAGTCCAGCTGATCATTTTCACAGGCATTACATCCCATCAACCTCCCTCCATTCCGTCTTTTGACAGGCCTTTGATATGTGTAGGAGGAGCCTGAGAGTGATAGTTCATTCATGGTATGCCGTATTCGTGGGCAGTGTTTCCATTTTCTGATGGATACTTCTAGCTGCAGATTCCTCACATGTAGAATATCCCCAGGCACCAGAATCTGGAACACTTATCAGCATAGCCCCGGCATGCCATTAGGTCACGTTGTACGGCTCACCCTCGACTCTGCTCTGCCTCGTTAGTGATGACTTGAGCCACATATAAACAGCAGTCCAGCTTGCTGATGTCAGTTCCTTTCTTTCTCCAACTTCGTGTGCACATCTGGTGCTAGCATCTAACTTTTTCTGATCAGTTGATGTGGTTTTTTTGTTCAAAAAGAAAAAATGTCCCCTCCTAAAACTACAGGGCTTAAGCCTTGTAAGCAATGTCGAAAATAAATGTTTGACAGATCTCCAGGAGGTGTGTCTGGTGCGTGGGGTCAAGGCATTACTCCAGGCCGTGCGAGGAGTGTGCGTGGATGCGCAAATGAAGGCGATCCAGGAACCCCTAGCCAAGCTTTATGTAGCCAGCACTGAATAGAGTTGCTTATGGGCCACACCAACTCAAAGTCAAGGACATGGGCCTGCCCCTGCTTTTGCAGCTGGTCGTTCAAGAGTTCCAACCTCACCACTCTCCTTCTTACAATTTGCAAGAATGTCAAAGTGCCCTGTGGTCTCGCTTCTGGTCCTCTGTTAAGGGGCCAGGTCTGCAGCTGATTTCAAAGCGCCCAAAAATCTTCAGGTCCATTAGTGATGTCACAGCAGATTATGGCATTTAAGTATGAAATGCTGTATACTTTCAGCTCCCTATTGGCTCACTCTGGCGGACCATTTGTCCCCATGTTATCTGTAGATGCCTCCAGTCAGGTTACTGCCAGAAGGTCTGCATTGGTGCTGTGTGTGCGTCTCCTGAACCTGCTTCAGGCTAAGCTCCTATTCTGGAATTGACTCCATGGTCATCACCACCCTGCTCTGTTTAAAATCATCCTTTAGAAGGACAAGTTACTTATCTTTGGTAATACTCTTTCTAGTGGATACTCCATCTAACCACAGATTCCCCACCACCCTCTCTTCTCCCCATTCTGTGAAATGGTCTTTTTTTCATCCTCAAAGGTCCCAGTCTAGAGATCTGCACACTGGTTATACCACTTTTCTGATGGACTTTGCCTCTGAGTGTGCGGGTATGCCTACGAAAGAAACTGACATCAGTATGCATGGGTGGCACCAATGTGCAGCTCAGTTTGTCACTTTGAGAATGGAACAGTGTCACCGCAGACCAGCATGGGGCTACTTACCAGTACACAGAAGTACTGCTTTTGAGTTTTTCGGATCCAGTCTGACACCTGGGGAATTGCCACAAGGTGAGGAATCTGTAGTTAGAATATCCATCAAAGAGAGCATTAAGAAAGATAATTAACTTGTTCTCCCAAACCACTGCCTCTTACACACTCAACAGAGAGGCTTTCTGAGGACAACTTGTCCATTTTGTTGCAGTGCATTCGGTCTAGTTTGGACAAAGGACCATAGAGAGGGTCCCGGCCTCCGAGATTGGAACTGGGTGCTACTCCTGATGTTTCCTTGTGCTAAAGAAGAACAGAGGCCTCTTCCTTATTCTAGATCTTGCAGAAGGACAAATTCAAGATGTTCAGGCTGGCCCAGATTCTCTCTGCCCTAGATCCAGGAGACTGGATGGTGGCATTGGACTTCCATGATGTGTATTTCCATAGGCCCATCCATATAGGCCCACAGGCGCTATCTGCTATCCCTCAAAGGATCTTTTTATGGAAATGGTGTCTTACCATTTTTAGTCATCAAAGCACTCCGTGGGTACGCTGTCTTAGCTCTACTTACAATTGTCAATGACTCCCTCACTCAAGGTGTCTTTCCAGAAGTTATCAAGACAGGCCAGGTCCTCCCATTCCTAAGGAAAACTAAACTAGACCCTAAGAACCTCACCTAGTACCGGGACATCAATTACCTACCATTCATCCTCAAGATCATTGAAAAAGCACCCTATGTTCAACTCCAAGATCACATCAGTGCTAACCATCTTCTACATGACTATCAGTCTGGCTTCAGATCACGCTGCGGCACAGAGACTGCTACCTTACATATCTTAGTCAGATGACCCTCTGCTTTCCCCCCAATATTACCCAGTGTGCTGGACCAGAGCAAGGAGGCTTTCAAAGAACCAGCAGCATCCATAGCCATAACTCCAAGGGCAGTAAATAATTATTGCTTCTCCACAAAGGACCATGCCTACCTCATGGTAAACGTGCCAGCTGACACTACGTAAGAGAGCAAATACCCCAACGTCTACAAGGCCATCCCCTGACAAGGAAAGCAAGTGAGTAGACCTGGTGGGGAGAACAATTAAGAGATCAGCAGCAATGAAGTGGCGAATAGCCAACTTGAATGCTCTACTAAAGAGGTACGCCCACCAGCAGTGGGATGAGATGGAAAAGCACAGGGAACACTTGCCAGAGGAGATCAAGAAAAGAGTGAACACTTTGCTGCAAGAAGGCAAGAGGATCCCCAACTTATGCCTTGAATCTGCTTTGGACAGAGCAGACACAGCCAGTAAGACAAATGCACTGCTACCACCTTACACAGACACACTTGGCTGAGGATCTCTGGATTCAAACAGGAATAATAAACATGCCTTTTTGGAGAGGCAGCAGACAAACTGTTGCAGCACATGAAATAAGATACTGCAATTGCCAAGGCCATGGGATCCATGCAGTACAAGGGACCACTTAGAGGAAGCATACCCCAGAGTAAGAGAACACCCATAAAGGGAGGCATATAACCACAAATGCAAGCTTCAGCGGTGCAAGGCTACTACTCCACCACAATGGAAGTACAGTACAAGTGCCAGACAGCCTTTCACTGCCATGGAAGGGGTAGAGGGGTAACCCCAAAAGGGGCAAGCCATACAAGCAAGCGGCTTCTCTCAG